>NC_092521.1:161584675-161907532 GCF_037038585.1 Patagioenas fasciata | reverse complement strand
TTGATGTTGATGGAAGAGAAAGCACAAATAAAACGACAGTCTATAAATTAATCACCTCTGTTGAAAAACCAAAGTTCACTCATGTTTCAGGTAAAAGAAGTGATGGTGTGAAGAAGTGATGGCAGGTTTAAAATGAGGGGGGGGCAGAGAAGGAAGATCTTCCCCAGAAAGAATAATTAAACTGAACTCATTGTGAAATGACAGAGTAGAACCCAAGAGGGGAAGTAAGTTAAAAATGGATTGGATGAATTCAGGGAGGAAAGGTGTGATCGGTGGCCATCAAACACCCGTCTGCCCATGGGCTCTGCTCAGGAGCTCCCCAAGCCCCAACTGCCGGACGCTCTGCCCGTGAAAACTCATTATTCTTACACTCCTCCCCAAACCTTTTGGCTGTTGTCAGAGGCAGGACACTGATCGTCTTTGCAGAAATCCAGCCGAACCACGGAGATGCTGAATTCTATAAACAACAGTAGAGATATACACTCCCAGCTCTATATACAGAAGCCTGGGTCTGCATACTGAACTATACGCAGCACGGAATCCAGATATACATTCAGCTTGAGAAAGCTGTCTTCAGAGTCAGGAAATTAAAAGGTAAGTGTCTCACAATAGCATTTTTTAGGCATCTTCCTCAAAAAGATACCGTGTTAGATACTTCTTCTTAATATGCATTTTTGTTAATAATCGGTTCAATCTAAACTATAAAACGTGCTGTGCAACATGACTGAACGAATATTGCTGTGAGAAATATTCTCCCCTTGTTTGAGTAATTTAAATTTGTAAGCTAATGTAAGTTTTTGTATTAAATAATGTACTGTGTGCAATTTTCTTTCTTGTAAAGCACTTTGAAGCTTTCAAAGGGCACTCTAGGTTAATAAATAATATGGTATTCTTTGCCAGAACTGTAGGGCATTTCCCATAAGTTCTGAATCTTCTTTGGCAGAATTGCAACACGCTGCATGCCAAATCCTGCACACAAATGTTCTACATGTGGCAAATACATATTGGTAAAGACCAAAGCCATGGCATTGCTGGATTTCTTAGAGAGACTGGGGGAAGGGAAAGAAGTGGGAGGGAATAATGAGGGAGGGCAGAGAAAATAACTTATGTCTGTGCATACATCTAAAAGAAAAAAAAACAACAAAAAAACAACCCCCCACACCCAAAACAACCCCTAACCCACACTTCATTATTTTCAAAGACTAAACTGTTGCTGCACACAGCACAAACTCACAGGTACCCAGCTCTAGATCTTTACTTTTCCTTCAGTTATGGAAATCAGGCCTCCACTTCTGCGATAACTGTAGATTCTTCAAACCCCAATGTTTCTAAGGGTCAAAACACCTCCAGTCCTCGCTCCTCCAAGCACACGCTCACGTAAACAGGGAGATGTGAAAAGCCTGCTCGGGATTGTCGCTATTTCACTGGCTGTGAAAATGGATCCTCTTCTTCAGGCAAAATCGTTAATGCATTTTGTATGCCCTTGGCTACCAGGAATAAGCCAAGACCAATATTCATAAAGAGCGGACACTCGCCTTTGTGCAGTCTCTCCCCTGGACAACAAAGCTCCTGTTTCTGTAGCTTGGAAGAGGGGTGGAAAGCAGCGAGACCCAAAAATTAAGTCAGTGCAGTTGGCTGCGTATCACCTGGGTTAGATTACTGAAGGATACTGGGAGTTTCAAATGTCTTTGGTTATAATTTTCTTGATTTAATCTCTTCCTGCATTAAGCACAAACAAGTAATTTCAGCATTCCTCACTAGTTTGGACTGGAGATTTACAGTAATTAAAAAATGTTACCATTTCCTGCTCTTCACTAAATTTTAAGAAAATGGTGACAAATAATCATCCGGCAACAACCAACTAGTTTAAAAGGTACTAAAACCTACTTAGACCTCATCAGGCCTTAAACACCAAGATGTGCTAAGTTTAAAAAGCAAACTGAAGTTAAAACTGGACTCCACATTCTGCAATGCTAAATGAACGTTTCACTACATGGTTTCTTTTGAGGTGGCAAGAAACAACTGTAAAACCTTTGCTGTTGCCAGAATTACACTGCTTAGAGAAAAAGATCCGGTGGGTTACCATTTGTTGCCATGATTTACAGAGATAAGGTCTATAGTCTGTATCAGTTTCATGGTGAAGTTTTAAAGGAAGAAAGCTTTCTGCAGAGTTGGAAGATTTCTGCATAAGCGTCTGCGTTGTTGCAAAGAGGGCCAAGTGATGCTCTCTCACAAGTTTTTCCAGAAAGTTCGCACATTTCTTCAGATTCATCTCCTGCAAGTTAAGACTCTCCCCCCCGTTGCTTCTGTCCATCCAATAAAAAGCTGATATGCTGTCTAAAATCAAGAGGCAGAGAGCGGGGTGAGTGCAAAACATGTTTTCTAAGGAGTAGAGAGTGAGGAGGAGCTGCGTGCTACTGCTGCAGTTCACCAGAAAAAGCCTTCCCAGGCACTGTTTTATCATCTCTTCCGTCCCTTGCGCCAGCCTGTTCTCGAGGATGGTCACTAGGCGAAGCATATCGAAATGGTAGTCGGTATCAATGAACATGACTTCTGCTTCCAGTCCTCCTCCCGATTTTGGGATGATGCAGCGGGCTATTAGGTGATAAAGCATTTCAGTCTTTCCTGTTCCTTCTGGCCCATGGAATTCAATGACATCTCCTGTGTAAAAACAAAGCGGCAAGTTGTCAGGTAAAAGAGTTTAGAGCTCAGTTTTCAGAACCAATATTCAGTATTCCACTAATTGGAAAAGGCTTTTTAAAAAAGTTTGATATTAAAAAAAAAAGTTTAAATCCTGATTAGCATCTATCAAGAGAAATTTCAGTTTTCAAGAAAGGCTTCTAAAGTGAAGAAAATCAAATGAAAACAAAGGTTGGGGAAAAAAAAAACACCAATAGCATTTAGAATACCACTATCAATAACAGATTGGCAACTGGATTTCATCTGTCATTATACATAGATGAAGGCTGAAAAGGAAGCTGCTACACAGAACTGGCCAAGAAACCATCTATTTACAATTGGTGCACAAAATTAAGAAGTCCATTAAAAAGCAGAGGACAAGCAAAACAAAAAGCTGACACATCAAAGGTCCAAATCATGTTGCCATATCTACTTTCATAGCAGACATGAAATGCTGAAGGCCAGTCTGTGCTATGTGCTTGTTCAATACCTGCACATTACGAGATACAAACAGGTATCTGTGACTGGTAAAAAGAACACCAGTATATTTATTTAGCACTTAAATTCTTCTGTGGTGATAATATGAAACTGGTTTTTTTTTGAGAAGGGGAATCAGAGATTCCTTCAACTCCAGGCAATGACTCTGCTGTCTGGGACAAAGGATCTCTGTTCGTAAATGGACTCAGCATCACTGCGTGATCCATATGGGTCAATAAAGTACATACCACGTAAATTGTAAGTGTTAATTTAAAAAAGCATTTTGCTTTACTAGCAAATTGGTTCATTTCTTGGGTGTGAATGCAAGATAACTCAAAAGTCTTTTCCAAAGTTGTCTTATATCTTCTATCAGAGCAAGACTCTAAAAAACGTTATTTTGTTAGTTGCTCTTTATAAATTTCTAATTTAGGAAACTGGATCATTTATTTATGACATTTTGGATTTTAAGCAGAAGGGTAAAGACATGCAGGAAGGAGAATCACACAGCTGTAACTGCAGGAAGGTGAGAGATTTCTATGGCCTTGGCAAGTGCAAATGGCATAACAGCTTTTCATAGGGGGATGCAAGAGTAGGGAATCAATTGCAACTTGAACATGTTTGTGCCTGCCCGAGTTAAGGGGGTTTTTCAAGTTGTTACTCCCAGAGGATGTCCTTGTTCCTAAGTGTGTGTTGTGTCAGGATGCAGCTTGGGATGAGGGGTGGAGGGTGGTGGGGAAGAAACTAAGCTCTTACATTACCCATTGCAAGCAATTTACACCTGATGTTATAATTCTATCAATTTCAGTGACACTCAGACTGCTCACCTCTCCATAATGAAATTCCCTGCTGCTCCACAACCGCGATGCCATTTTTTCTGAATTTCTGATACTTTGAAATTTATTAAAAAGCTCAATTGCCTCCCAGACCCTTATCTGTTCTGAATGGCTTTCCCCACTTTTGAGATGAAAGACAACTACACTTCCTATGAACAAATCATCATTTTCTCTTCCTGTTGAGGGATCGCAATGTCCACCTCTGCCCCTCGCAGCCAGCAGCTGCTCTGCTGTCACACAGGCTGTGCCAGGGACATCACCGCGCCCTGCAGGGGTGAGATACCGGCTTGCAAGAATTTCTGAACGTGCTGGGTAGGACTTTCCTGTGTATCTTGAGTCTACTGAAATATTTTAGAACAATTGCATAAGGCACCTCTTGTGAAGGAACAAAATACATCTTCTGTCTGCCACTGGCTTCAGCCACCCTGAGCAGCGTTTCTGAATCCAGACCAAGAGCTGGACTGGGCCAATATGCAACACAGGCCGCTCACCAACCTGCAAAATGCGACTTGCTTAAGAAAAAACAGCAACTCTTTACAGCCCCTCAGAAGCAGCAATGGGCAAATCTGAATTCCTGTGTGGTAATGATTAAAAAAAATTGAAATAAATGCTTGACTTTATCCATCTGAAGACATTGTGTCAGGATGTCTGTGTGTTACCTCCTGTAAGACTTTACATAAAGGAGTTGCAATGCACAGAATAACATTGAATGAGTTTTTATTGGCGGAACTAATAAATTTATTTCAGTAAAAATTTTAAGTTGAACAAAATAAATTATTCTTAGGAGTTTTTGTGGTGACAGTTTATAAATTTTAACAGCAAGACAGCTAAGCCCCCTTCAAAGCTTGTTCAGTGCTCCTGAACAAGACACACATTTGGGTTGTAATTTGACCAAAACACTTAAATTACTCTGAAAAGAAAAACAGTTTGGACTGTAAGAAAACCTCAAGAGAGCCGGGGATTTCTGTGCCTTCATGATTATCAAAGAGGCTACCCACAAGAAGAACGGGTGCAAAACAGAAGCCACTTATAGCAACATCTATAAATGTAGGGTTTCACTAAATTAGGAGCCAGGCTGTTACAGTAAGATAAGAGAGGAAATTAATCCTCCTGGATCAGAGAGGACAAACCATGACACAGCAGAGAAGGAAGTGCAGCCAGCAACGTTTTCAAACAGCCTTTGACATCCTCACAATAGGCCGTGGAAGAAACTTAGTGGGAAACTGTTATGGGATGGAAACAGTCTGAGAGGTAGAGTAGGAACAGACACTTTAACATGGAAGAAAGTTAATGAGAAATTTTCCCATTAGGATTGGTTTTGCCCAACATCAAAAATAGCAATAGACGAATGTTCCATCAGCTTGGCAAAACATGTAGAAGACAAATGAATTTGGTGAATAAAGACTTAAGACTGTAAAGATTTAACAGATCAAGATGGATAAGCAGAATGATTTCACATGAAATTCTGCACTGACAAATCCAAGAAGGCCATTTTAAGGAGTCACCCAACATGTTGCTTGGCCCACAACAGCCTGAACTGGCCCACCACAGTCACACTAAAGAGTACAGTAGCCCACTGCTCTGCAATGGCATACAGGATAAACTAAATGATGTTGCATAAACTTAAATATTTAAGTTATTATTTGTAACTGAAAGATTGTGCTCAGTCATGGTCATCAATGCAGTGTTATCTTTTGAATGAGAAAAGCCTCATGTTTGGTCTGTAATCATTGCACTAGCAAATGCTGGTTAAACTATTTTCTGACAGTGCAGTTACAAACAGACCATTAGAATCCTCAGCAAAAACTGTGGATTTCACATCATCAGATACCTTGAAGTTACTGGACTAGTAATCTACGATACTGTGCAGAAGCTGTCACTAATGCTGCTACCATTTATAAGTGAAGTAGAAAGGCCTAATATTTATTGCAAGTGAGTGCTGGGTGTCATACTATGGCTGAACATCAGAGCTACACCTTCATACCAGTGGCACAGGGGAAATATGACTGGCTATAGTGGTAGATTATTTAAAGCTCGTGTCACTTTTGCTCCATTCCAGAAGAGCTTAAATGGTATGTAATTAATATGCTTATGTGTTCTTAAATATGCAAGTCCATCATAATTAGAGGCAGTGACTAGAATATCACAGCAGTACCTATATTAGCTGTTCCTATTTTACAGTACCCTGACATACATTTTATGAACACTTAATTACGATGTAACCTTTGGATAATTTAATGAAACTTCATATATGTATTTGTTTGTTTCAAATACCATCAGGAAAAAGAATAATTTAGGTCTTTGCCATGCTATAAACATAGCATTTTAGATTAAGAGCTGTTCAGTACGGACTTCATGGGCAATGTATTACAGTAATCCACAGTGACCTGCTAAAAGTCAAGTTCATGACAAATGGAGAGGTAGGTCTTCAACAGGGATTTAAGACTGAATAATGAGAACACACATCAAAATAACACATGGACTCACATAAATATTGTGGTGTTAAAAGACAAAGCAAAAATTTAATAAAAGGTGAAGACCATTTATGAACATAAAGATCTGTGCTAATATGTTATGCAACTTCACTAATGTTAGCCAAAGTATGACCAATACAGCTAATAATTGATGCCATTTGTCAAAAGTAGAAGAAAACCAGAAGTGCTTCAGAAGCTCAATGACTGTGTTGGCACGGAGAAATCAGTGACGAACGTAAAAGGTTTCCAGCCATCTCAGAACTGAGGTTCTGGAACAGTCTTCAGACAGAGCTAACACAGCTTTAAGAGCAAAGCTGATAATTTCACAGAATCGTAGAATGGTTTGGGTTGGATGGGACCTTAAAGCTCATCTAGTTCCAACCCCCTGCCATGGGCAGGGACACCTTCCACCAGACCATGTTGCTCAAAGCCCCGTCCAACCCGGCCTTGAACACTTCCAGGGATGCGGCATCCACAGCTTCCCTGGGTAGCCTGTCCCAGTGCCTTACCACCCTCATGGGGAGGAATTTCTTCCTTATATCTCATCTAAATCTATCTCTTTTAGTTTAAAAACATTACCTTTTGTCCTGTCACTACATGCCCTTCTAAAACATCCCTCTTCTAAAATCTTTTTCACTGGCCCTGATACCGAGCCCTGAGAAACGCCACTTGGACATCGAGCTGTTGACTGCAACTCTTCGAGTGTGACCATCCAGCCAATTCCTCATCCACCTCTGTCAAATCCATGTCTCTCCAATTCAGAGACAAGAATGTCATGCAGGACAGTGTCAAATGCTTTGCACAAGTCCAGGTAGATGATGTCAGTTGCTCTTCCCTTGTCCACCACACTATAATCCCATCGTAGAAGGCCAGTAGATTTTCAGGCACAATTTACCCTTTGAAGAATGGAATTATGTAACGCACAGGCAGTTACTGACCCCCCCAGGAAGGTTTCTTATACTCTGTGCTACAAGATCACAGCCAGTTTAGTCTCAAACATTTGTTTCTGGTGTGTAAAGGTCATAAAAAAAGAGACTGAAAGATCAGCATTTTCTATTACTGCAATTTTTAAAAATAAAAATATCTCCTCTTTTAAAAAAAATGTGAAGACTTCACGAGCTTTGTGAAGCATACACCAATTTCCCTATTTGTACTTAATTCTTCTTGCAGGTAACAAAGCAGTTCAGATTTGAGAGTATTTAAATAATCTCTGCACTGGCTTACCAGGTTTTCTCTGCCCTTTGTCTTTGTTATATCAAATTTGAAACTTTCACAGGCAGGAATCATATATTGCTAAACCTCTAATGTATTCTCAAGTGCCACAATATAATACACGAATAGTGTCACAGTGACTGCATTTGTAGACTAAGCATCATCTCTCATCCAATTATCTTGATTATTTTTATTGCTTTTTCTGCTATTTCTTCTGAACCTTCTATAATGTGGGGGAATTCAGATGGCAGACAAGTATGTTGATAACCACTGCAGCCACATACTTTTCCTATGAAATCCATGCATTCATACATACACTCTGGAACTGTCGTACCTCACAGCATGGTTCTTCCAGTTTGCCATTTATACTCCATTTTTACTGTATATTTCTGGTTTTGTGTAACCAGCGTAGTCTCTTCTATTGTGAAATGCACGAAATTCCACACAGTCTGGAAAAACAGCCTGGCTTCCCAAATAATCAAGGAATTACTAAGTGTGCTAATTTATTAAAACATCAATCTTGATTTTAAAACTTCTTGCTAGAATAATCTGCTTTAAACTTGTTATACAAGTGTCATTGGAGAAATCCCAATTTGAAATTCTCATTTATTCAGTGAAGGTCTATAGAAGTCAACATCATCTGTGAACTCATTCATTAGTACCTCTGTTCATAATAGAATTATTTCCAAAGTTCCAATCTAAGTATAATCAGGGTTTTTCAGGCCAAGACTAACTGGCCTGATGACTTTTCTTTAATGAAAAAATATCATTTTATCATGCCTCCTTTTCCTAACTGCTCCAGACCACTCCGTATCACTAAATTCTTTGCTATTTAGTGAACCTCAAGTTCTTTGCAAATTTCTGCAGTTACGACTTTGTAGTGGATTTTTAAACCACTGGTGTATATATATATGTATGTAAAAAAAAAAAAAAAAAAGGTTAAATGACAGAATCTAGAATAAATTTCTGTAAAACTACAAGAAACAGACCAAGGTGATTTGCGTTTACTCGCTTGCATCTGTGGTTTGACACCCGTAAAGTAGATTTTAAAGTCAATTTAATAATGTTCAGAATAGTGACTTTGCAGTATTTCAATTTATCTATTTGCATAAAACTACATCAACAATTAAAATTCTGAATCCAGGGCAGAAAGATCTACTTGCACGCTTATCTCGGTCATATTGCTCTGTTAATACATTTATCAACATTTTTCCATAAATGGGATAAAGGTACATTTTTACCATGAACAGGAGATCCTTCCTCAGCAAACAGATAAGGTTCAAGATTCTTCAGAGAACTTCGGCCCTCAAGTCGTGCAAGTAGCTTTTAAAGAAAAGACAGACAAAACATGTTGTTAACTCAAAATAATGGACATTGGGAATCAAATTTAAAGGATTCTGAGAACTGGGAGTTTTCCATGACGGCCCTAGCAAAAGATTAAGCTTGATTTTAAAAATGTTTTCATAAATGCATATGGAAATGTATAGTCTGGACTATGGAACCAGAAGGTTCCATCCTTACAATTAGCACACAGATTCAATGGCAATAAGGGGTGGATATACACTGGGGAAATAAAGCTTTAAAAAAAAAAGAAAAAAAGAAAGAAAAAGAGAAAGCTGCAGTTGTACATTATCAGGAGCGAATGCCTCTGGTCTACAGCAGCGCTGCCATTAGACAGAACAAAAGGAAAGCAGATCATTTGTAATAACCATCACCTCCACAACAAACTGCTGCTTGAGAGCTGAAACATTATCCATCATTAGTCTCCTGAGTCAGCCCCTCCGAACATTTATAAGTAACAACACGTACATTTCATCTGAAAAGCAATATGGCCTAAAATCCTTTTATATCATAGTAACTTGTTCAAACATAGTATGGATTAAGAATGATCAAAAGTAATTAACCACCAGTGGCTCTTCAAGAACATTTCTAAAGCAAGCTCGAATTTGTAAAGCAAGTTCCTCCAAAGCCCCCTGGTAAAGCAAGTCCATTGTAAAACAAATTAGTCCAAAGTTCATGGACAATTTCTTAAATTGAGAGGTATTTGCATAGCAACTAGACAGGTATTCACTTAACTTGTGTTATTTGTAGGTCTGGCATAGATTCGTAAACCAGGAATTAACATTTCACCCAGTGCTAGAGCTGTTTATTCCCTACGCGTATTAACACACATGGGAAAGGATGCTATTGGGGTGCCCAGAGCTCATACCCTTGTGCCCAGTATTTCCTTCTCCAAGACACCCAGCTGTCATTTAAAGATTTAAACAGAACAAATCCTGTGCAGTTTTATCCCATCCTCCTTAAAGCCAGTCACCAAACAAGCAGCAAGCACAGACCTTTAAACACACACTGCCTTATCTTGCTTTCCTCCCTGCCACATTGCTCTGAATTGTCTTAGAAGTTGTTTAAATAGTTGCGTGTGTGCAAGTTTGCCTTGAATAGCAGAATAAAACTCCATTAGATGGTCCTGAATTTACTTCAAGTGGTCACGACGGGAATCTAAGTGTGACATTTTCATTGACATTTTAACATTCCCTTCCATTAACAAAATGTCAATGTGTTTGCCTGTTCACACTTATTCAGGAGAGTTTCCCAACACATCTACTGAAGGGCCATAAGAACATTTGAACTGACCTTGCTCTGGATCTGTGGATCCTCCTGTTACATTGCACACATTTGTGCAGCACATAGAACACTCACATGGTGAACTCTTTGAGTATTTTGAGAACCAGAAGGGGTCTGTGATGTGGACAAAGCAAAGCCCAGATGGACATATGTACACGATAATATAGGAACGTATCTCGGGGCACATTAACCAGGAGCTTGCAGCTACCACAAGGAAGAGTGCAGACCTCACACCCACAGCAGCCCAGGGCCAGCAGGGAGGAGATGCTGCACCCACCACTGAGAAGGGCCAGGAATCTTGCACCACCTCATCCGGCACTGGAAGTTGAGAGCAACAGGAAAACCGCTGTCTGCTGCTGCTTTCTGATGCTCTTCGGTTCTTTGCAAAGGAAGCACCACTCTGACACTCAGCGATCATGAAGGCTCGATTACGGGTGGTGCAGGGGACAGGACTCACAACTATTGCTGGTATAAGTGCATTTCTGCAGTCTCCTGTTCCCAAATTTATTTGTACATCGATTAATATATCCTTTGCAGTTTATTTCTTCTGGAAACAATGAACCCCCTGTCTCTTCTTAGACTGTCACCTCTTCAAGCTTACTGCTAGAGTACTGGAAAGACATGGCAGATTGATCACTATTGCTTAAATATGAATCTGTGGTTATTTAAACGACAAGCTTATATATTAAATTTAAATAACTACAGGTGCTTATTCTGAGCACTGCTCATGTAGGTCATTTGTGATAATTCGCTGATGATAGCGCACCTGTGTTTTTATCAAACTTTGTATTTACTTCCGAGTTCTGAAGCAGAATCTCCAAAGGCACTTGCCTCGTTAGTGTCACGCTGGGAGCAACGGGGATCCTGGCAGAGAGAGCTGACAATTTGCCTTCAAATGCAACAAAGGTTTGTCCACACTGCAGAAGTGACGGAAGCAAAGCTGAGACACTAAACAGGCATCCCTCGCCTCTGATGATGTTAAAGACAGTGACACTGAGGGTTTTTCCACCTTGGCTCTGCTCCAGGGAAGGCATTTCCACTTTGTCTTCTCCCATTTTCTTCTGTAAAATGAGGAAGGGGCGGGGAAAAATCTACAGGGGTGACCTTGATAGCGGACATCAGGCTTGTTATGGACAGCCTGCAGAACACAGTGGTGCTTCAAGAGAGCCTTTGAGTGGGAAGAGCTTGAAAAAAAACCCACCAAAACAATTTCAAATCACGTATTAGAGACTTCCGATTCTCTAATTTCATTGTAGCTACTAATTTCTTCTTTCATCATGCCCTTTTAATCTTCTTTTACACTCAATACCACCTTCTAGCAACCTGCTGGTGGTAGGTCTTCACTCTTCAGTGTTCTTCAAAAGTGTAACAATATTAACAAGAAACTGCACATATTTGCAGTTACAGGTAGAAAACAGGCTATACAGCAGGAGTCAGGCAGCAATTGGGTTAAATTTCATTAATGACAAGGCTGACAGGTCTCAAATATTTAAACTATGTATTTTATAATTTATCAATCTCATCTTTTTAATAAAGAAATATGCATATGGACAGTCCCACTGATTCATACATTATATGCTTACACTATATTGGTATCAACGGAGCTATGCAAAAATGTAAGCATACATGTAGGTCTTGTCAGGAATGAGATATTACTTCATTAAAATGTTAAAGAAATTCAAATGAAATATCCGAGCTCTGTTAGAGGCTGTGAGCTAACCTACAGGCTATTTACAAATACAAACCTATCTTGAGTAGGAGACAAAATTTAATTTTCAACCGCTATAACCACTCTGACTGAGCTTTTGTAAACTTTGGGCACAAAGACATGCAAGCAATTTATCATTTATTTTACTGTGATACCCCAAAGGTGTTTTGCGAGAAGTTCTAATTTGTTGTATTAATTATATTCAATAATAAGAGTACAAGACTGCGGTCTAAGCGTAACTCTCACTAAAATCTGATCTCACGCACGAGGCTATTTGAGGAGATACTGTTTCTAATTAAGCGTTTTCTGTTTCAAGGGCTTTTACCACTTTTTTCTGGACAATGTACTCACGTATTAACCTTTCCTAGCCAACTGGTTATCAACTCCTCCCTCATTCAGGTTTGGTTACCCACCACGGGTGGTTCCTGCCACACACATTCACTCTGGCACAGCTTATGGGGACAAATTCATTTACCTGCTGGACACAGAGCACAACTCACATCCTTAATTTGTGTATATTTGCTGATAGTGGGCAGCTGTTACTATTTTAAGTGTAAGAAGGCCTTAAGAACTTAAATCCTAGTGAAAAAAACCATGGTGCTTTAACAAGAAATAAATATTGTCATGCGTTTCTATGCTTTTATGTGTGCTACTCAGCATATTATGATACAGTAACATGGAAATCTCCTGCAAGTTGATGGCACTAAGAAATAAACCATCAGTGGAGGAGGAAAAAATGAGAGAGAAGAGAAGAGAAGAGAAGAGAAGAGAAGAGAAGAGAAGAGAAGAGAAGAGAAGAGAAGAGAAGAGAAGAGAAGAGAAGAGAAGAGAAGAGAAGAATAAAAAGAACCAACAAACCAAAAACACAACAAAAAAACCTCAAACAGACAAAAAAATCCAACCCACAACATACAACATCACAAGCCCAAAACTCAACCCCCTTTTCTCCGAATAGCAGAAAAACAATTCCACCTTCCATACTCTTTTATTTAAACCAAACCTTCCTCACAGTTCTTCTCCCTCACCCTTAATGCAACACTGGGGAGGGAGAGGGCGACGAAGACACTTATAATGACAGCCTGGGGCTGCCGGGCGCCGCTCTCCCCTCAGCAGGAGGCGGGAGCCGCGGGAGAATGGCGGCGGGCAGGGCGGCTCCCTCCCTCCCTCCCACACCGCCCCCCAGGGAGGCTGCACGGCCGATCCCCCCCCGCCCCACGGGGTTGAGGGACGGAGCGCAGCGCCCAGCGCTTCCCCCTTCCCCGAGCGGCGGCCTCGCCTCACCCTCCCTGGCCGCCCCGGGAAGGCGGTGCTGGGCGCCCCACGGCCGAGGGGAGCCCGGAGTGTGTGTGGGGGCAGCGCCTCACCTGAGTGCCCGACTCCGCCCTCCGAGACGCGTCAGCCATGGCGGGGGGAGGGGGCCACAGCTCCCGCTCCGGGCCGGCGGCGGCTATCGCGCATGCGCGCTGCCCGCGGGCTTTCCCCACCTCCGCGGCGCCTGCGCCCCCGAGCGTACCCGAGCCGGCCGGCCCGCGGCTCTGCGCATGCGCAGCTCGGCCCGCGCGGGGGGGTGAGGTGGAGTCCATGAGCTGCCGATTCAGGGGTTCGAGGCCCGCCTTGGGCTGATGTCTCGGCCGCTCGCCCGACGCTGTTTGGGATTCCCGAGGGACCAGTCACTGTAGGGAGGCGTGTGTTGATTTTTTTTCTTAAAGGGCCTGTCTTTTTATTGGTTTGTGGTCTAGTTATGTTTTTTTTTTCACTCCGGATGAAATGGGGTCAGGTGGTTGGGTTGCTCATCTCTAGCACCGGTGTTGACAGGACTCAAGGGATGTTCACATCTGCAATATTGTGTCCAGTTCTGTGCCCCTCAGTTCAAATAGGACAGGGAATTTCTGGAGAGAGTCCAGCACAGAGCTACGAAGATGCTGAAGGGAGTGGAGCATCTCCCGTGTGAGGGAAGGCTGAGGGAGCTGGGGCTCTGGAGCTTGGAGAAGAGGAGACTGAGGGGTGACCTCATTAGTGTTTACAGATATATAAAGGGTGAGTGTCAGGAGGATGGAGCCAGGCTCTTCTTGGTGACAACCAAGGATAAAACAAGGGGCAATGGGTACAAACTGGAACACAGGAGGTTCAATTTAAATATGAGAGGAAGCTTCTTCCCAGTGAGGGTGCCAGAGCCTGGCCCAGGCTGCCCAGAGAGGTTGTGGAGTCTACTTCTCTGCAGACATTCAAACCCGCCTGGACACCTTCCTGTGGAACCTCAGCTGGGTGTTCCTGCTCCGGTGGGGGGATTGCACTGGATGAGCTTTCGAGGTCCCTTCCAATCCCTGACATTCTGTGATTCTGTGGCATTGGGGTTGACGTGACTCAAGGGTTGCTCATCTGTGGCACTGGGGCTGACGTGACTCAAGGGATGTTCATCTGTGACATTGGGGTTGACGTGACTCACAGGAAGCTGCTCTGTGCGGCCGTCATTAAACTCTTGCCGCCTGCAGAACTGCTCTTTGTGAAAACCAGCTATCAATTATGGCTTAGATGAAAAGGGGTTGGGAATATCTTATGTACAAGTGTTGAGTGAACCTGGCTTGCATGGTGTGCAATGCAGGAGCCGATGGCGCAGCGAGTCCCTCGTGTTGGTGGCTGCGTGGCCATGGCTGGCAGTGGGACCTGCTCCTTCTGAGGACCATGGCCCATTAGCCCAGTGGTTATGCAACCCCAGGCAGCGAGAGGGACAAGCACAGGGAGAACGTGGAGAACCTGTTTGTGTTTTCCATAGGGAAATGCAAATACAGGAGGGTAAGAATAGCAACTCCCCACATCTGCATATCAAAGAGTGGTAACGATATCATCCCTTTGCGTCTAGCGAGGTTATCGGCGATACTGCACGTTCTTGCAGTCAGAAGAAGAAACTGGTGGTGGAGTTCTTTGTCTCTTCAAAGAAACCATGCTTATCTATACCTAAAGAGTTTCTCTTAGCTTGGTCTTGAATACACCACAAATGAGAAAAATCTAACCTCAGATGCAAGGTGGTGCCTTTGTTTACTCTTTCAACCCTTTTTCAGCCCCAAATACACTGCTCACTCTGTTCAAAATACCTTCTTGTTGCCACCTGACTCTCCCTCAAGGTTTTAGATGGATGCCACCTGCCTCCACAAGGTCATTCAGGTTTAACCCAACTCAAATCAGTATTTCCAGTGCCAAGTTCTAATACTGCTCATTAAGTACAGAAAGGGGATGGTCTCTTTGGACACCTGCAGTAGCCTTTCTTGTTCTCTGTGCATGGATACCCATGCAAAATTATCAAGACCAGGGAAGGTGGTTGGTTGTCCAGTAAGAAAGACTTGGCTGGCTGCAGCAGGAGGGACACAAATGGCACAAAAATGCAACTACAATACTATTGGCTTAATTTTTGCCTTGTATTTTGGAAGAAGTCAGCATAAGGGACAGACAACCTTAAGAGCTGTGTGTCTGACTGTTGTTATAGTACCTTAGAGGTCTGCGCTGTGCTCCCTGGAAGAGTTCAAAAGACTCGTTAATTAGAAGTGATTGCCCTTGAAGCTGACTGATGATTGAACCTAACCCAAGAGGAGAGGGGACTCACTGTGACTTGTGACAAAGGCACTACTCACTGCATCAACATCATATTTGTGTTTTAATTATAGATTCTCTCTTGCCGTTCTCCTCTAATTAAAGCCATTGCACAAATTTTTAAAAAGTGATTGCTACCTGAATTTGCAGACGTAAAATATACAGCACACCTAAATGCCAGGTGACTGGAACCCACTCCTACCACATCACTCACCATTGCCCGTGTCCCAGGAGGGTCCTACGGGAGCTCTTCTACTGCATGGGTGAGCACAGTTTGGTATTACAGCCTAATGCAAGATGAAATATCACAGTTCAGTGGGGATCAGGCAACAAAGATTCAGGAGAGAGAGGGTAAAAACATGGAATGTGCTTGAGCAGTAAAAACAATGGAGATATAATTGCTTGGCATATTTAGTATGTAACAGAAATATGTAAATCAAACACACTGGTTGCCTTGATAGGCAGGTTGCCGTAACCACCTCTCCTATGTTACCTTTGATTCATTTGCTTCATACAGTGTGCCTGGCATTATGAAGTTAGAAAGCTGGTACTTACTTTGACAGCACTCTGCCTTAATAAAGACTCATATTTGTGTGGGGTTTTTTTCATTTATTTGTCAGTACTATCATTTCTCTTCTTTTCAGATCAAAAGCTGGATTTTGGTGATGATGCACACTTCCAGTTTTAAGCCCAAACCAGCTTTATGCAGATTTTTGTCTTTCTAAACCTCTGCCTCTGCCCTTCAGCAGTCAGCATCGCTGCCATCTTACCAAATTTGATACTATAATATTTTCTCAAACTGCCTATTTATTTCTCAGCCATTTATCTTTTTGTTTTGTTTTTCTGCCTACAGAGTAAATCTTTGCATTTGCTTTGCTGCTTCGGAAAAAAACAGAAACGCAGGTAACTAGGAAAACTCTTTATCATTGGCTTCAGCAGAGCCAGGATTTTATCCTCTGGTTTTTAGGTTTGTGTTGGCCGTGTGTTTTTGCTTTGTTCTTAATTCTTTCTGCATCCTTTCATATTTCTCTGCAGCATTTCTGAGCGATAGCACGCACCAGGAGTACAAGATCCTCCCCACTCCTGACTCTTCCTCAGCAGAAACCTCCTTAATGCAGAATCCTCCTTAATGCAGGATAGTTATAAGTAGCTCAGAGTATCCAGGGACTCTATGCCCCAGCACTCCTGTTTCTACAGGCAGAAAATTAGTCTTCCTTTGTTTGGCATGTGGGGAGCCTGAGGGTGCCCCTGGAGCCACAGGCACTGTTCATGGAGCAATTCAGCAGCAAGAGCGATGACTTTTCTAATAGCAGAAGGATCAGGCTCCAGGGATATGCATCTCTGTCTTTATGAAATGTGTATCGTGGAGAAAATTCCACTTTCCCAACCTTGATTTTGAGCATCTCCCGTGCTGAGATGCTGTGTTTCTCACTGCACATGTTGAAGACTTTCATCACAGGGAGAGAAAATGACAGTGCAAGAGAGGAATGTATTTAAAGTGGAATTGCAGCCCTGAGCAAAAAGATTTTTTATTATTTTGCGGGCTATTTGCTTATTCATATGTTCATCATGGCTAATTTCAACCAACATAAAGAAACTGGGCTGGGTTTTGGGGAAGGAAGGACTAACTGAGGTGCTCTGGGACTCTAGTGAACCAAATCTACTGTTTATAGAAAGAAATATATATATATATATATATATTTTTTTTTTTTTTTAATAGCAAAGTCCTAACTTTAAATTTCCAATTGGTCTACAATACAGAGCCAGTCTAAAGAATTAACACCCAATCCTGGAACAAGGCCTGAGGTAAGAACTTACACAAAAGGGAAAAACATGAAGAAAACCAACGTGGTGACAAGAAATTTAGATTGTGTGAAGATGTTTGCAAAAAAATACATCAAACTTTTACATTTAATTAAGTAATAGCTAAATTAGAAACTGGAATATAAATGTTTCCTCCTTTAAGCATTTTTTTTTTCAGCCACAGAGACTTTGTTCCAACACGAGCTTCATCATTTTGAGTGTATTGTCACTTAGTGTTCTCTCGCAAGATTTGTGTGGGTGACATTCCAGCACAAACCAGCTCCAAACAGATCTTCTAGGTTGAAAACAGTTTGTCTCTCTTCATCTAGTTAAATTAAACTCTTTCAGTAAAGTCAGCTGTTGTTTTGCTAATTAACCTCTAGACTCTTAAATACCTTCACTCCAAATGTGAAAAATTGACTATCCAAAAAGTCATTAAACAGAAGAATCACTCCAAGAAACTAAATAGAAAGGTCGTGCTTTCTCATTCTGTCTCATCTACTCCCTTGTGTAGTCATGCTCAAAACTCAAAAGGTTTACCAGCTAAAGACCATCTCAAAGTTGTAAGCAGATCTCAGCAAGCAATAATAATAATAACAACAAGAAAATTAAGATAGATAGGTAGATGTTGAACCTGCACATGGCAAAGCAAACGATGAACTGCTTGTCAGATTATTTGCAACCTCTCTGTCGTGTGACTCCTCCAGCTTCACGATGCTGATTTTGCCCCCACAGCTCCAAGTTTCTCTCAATGAGTGAAATGATCTGTCACTGGGTTTTATAGATTTTTTAAATTTTTTTAGAGCAGATGGCAGATTCTTTTTACCTGGAGAGCTGCCATTTTCTTTAGATGCATCTCAGTTTTTGTGGTGCTCTAATTTATCTGTTTACTCGAGAAATAAGTAATTTAACTTACAAGAGTGTTGTAATTTCATTGACCTTAGAGAATGTGATAGATTTGCTGCATAGCCTTGAAAAAACACAAAGGGAAAATAATTTAGTCCATTGGTAGATGGACTGCTAGGCATGAAAAAAACAGCCAAGGTCATTATTAAGTTCTGGCATCTGTGAGAGCATTTCATAGCTGCTTGCTGGATATTCTGCTTTACGTTTCAGCTTGCAGAGTTACATCAGGAATAAACTTGCTCTGTGTAGCCATTCACCTGTATTTATGTCTAGATTTCTTATTTCTGTGGGTTGCCTTTTATCAGCTTCTAGTCCTGAGCTGGAATTACTCCTTGTTTGTTTGTACCAGGTTGTTCTTTTCGTGCTGCTTCTTCCATCCTGCCTGACCAATTCTGCACTGGCTGATAGTGAAGCTGCCAGATATTCCTTATTCGGACATTAATCACACAGTTTTTGCATTGGTGACCAGGCCAGGGGTATTTTCTTTGTGTGTATTTGGGGCACGGTTTAAGGTTAGCAATAAATAAACAAAGATTTACAGAGAAGAGCACATGAAGACACCTTCATAGCAAGAGGTGACTGCAGATGAAGTTTGATTTTGAGTATTTGAGCTCTGACTTGCAGCCCATGGAGGCAGAGATCTTGCATTTGACCTCATGAACCTCCATCGTTGCTCATACCCCACTGATAGGAATAACGCACATTTTGCCCCAGTCAAACACGCTTGTGAAAATGTTCTCTGCCTTCTACAGAGCTATTCAATGAAGTATGAATGATCTTTCTAAATTCTACTCTTGCCAATTCCCCTTTGCTTGAATGTTGATACCCTTACAAGCCCCAGGTTTGACAAACATGACGAAGAAGCCATGCAGGCAGTATGACCTTGCTAAAAATTAACACCAATGCTAGGCTTGATAGTAGAAATAAACTAGTATTTTAATTAATTAGCTGGGTATGCTGATAAAAGATACATCCAGGTAGCTGGCACCAAGTCTAAGCTGACTGGTGTTCCTTGGAGAAAGCAAACCAGGATTTGCCCCCGTGGTACAGAGAACTAATGGTACAGTTCAGGCGTGCATTTCTAACTGTGAGACAAAGCCCGAGAAGAATAACTGTATAATCCAGGCCATTTCATTTTTTCTTATTAAAAACCGACTAGGGAATGCCCATTTTACCCTTTTTACACAAATTTAGCATTAAAGTTTCTGTTTTCTGTCATCCCCACGGACCCCCTGTCAGCGTGATATATACATCTATTTCTTTTCTTTTTGATCTTAACACTTGTAAGTAATAAATAATTGATTGCCAAAGGAATTCTGGGAATATATTCAGCCTTAAATTGAGCACTAAACTATTTGCAAATGTGCTCAGGCACTAGCCCAAAAAGATACATCAAAGAATGTCAATTGGATATTGGGAAGCGAAGTGCCATCATATGTTAGAATTAGGAAGCATAAAATATAAGTGGGGAGATAACAGCTGTCAGATCTGTTACTGGTACTAATAGAAAAAGGTATGTTTTTATAGAACTTTGTTCAAGCCAGACCACGCTTTCACCTCAGCAATGACACTCCAGACCCTTTTCATGGAATGCCTCGTTTTTGACTGTTTTCTTGAAACTGGGGCTTGACAGTGCACTCACCCTGGAGATATCTACAGCTTGGCCTGAATCATCTGTGAAATAAACCTACTAGAAAGAACTGGGGTATATTTACTGCGGTGACTGGCCATCTTTGGCACCGATGACAGATTTACTATGCCAGTCTTCACCATGGCTACAAGCCCCAACATACACTTGGTCAGTAAAGCCACAGTGTGTGTGGCTGTGGCCAGACTGTTTGTAAGGTCAGAGATAAACTGACTGCACCTACACGGCTGCACTTGCAACCCTCTCATACCCCAATATCTAGATATTTGTGAATAGACTTAGATGTTGTATGATGTTGGCCTTGGCATTGCACCTAAAGCCCAAATGTGCTTTTCATGGGGCACATCCTCTTGGAATCCCTTTCCAAACACGCAAATGACAAGAAGGTAATGACAAGGATGAAGGAGGATGGAGTTATTTACCAATGGTAAATCATGCTTGACCAACCTGGTTGCTTTTTGTGGTGAAATAGCTGGCTAAGAATATGAAGGGTGAGTGACGGATGCAATAGATCTAGTCTCCAGTAAAGTATTTGACACCATAGCATTATTATCTGGAAGCTGAGGAACTATGGGTTAGATGAATAGACTTAGATCAGTTCAAAACTGCCTGGGACCAGGAGATTTGAAGAACATTATTAACAGCCTGACACCCAGGTGGTGGCTGGTTAGTAGCTACGTACCATGGGGTTGATACTGGAGCTGATGTTGATCAGCACAGTCATTGTGATCAGTGAGAATGCACCCTCAGAAAACTTATGCATGATGCTAAATTAGAGGAAGCAATTAGGACGCTGAACAATAGAGCTTCGGTCTGGTGGGATCTTGAAACGCTTGTGGATTGGGCCTTAAGACATTCAGTCAGGTGTGTGGAGCTTGGTACCTGGAGCAGAATAACCTCATGCAGCAATACACACTAGGAACTTACTGAGAGAAACGGAAACTAAGGGCAACTTTGAGGGCAAGGGCCACAGTTTACATCTTGGGAGATTCAAACTGGCCATTAGCAATACTTCCTCAACAGGAGGACAATACAGCACTGGGGTACATTATTGTAGAAGAGCTGTGGAATCTTGATCCTTGGAGGTTTTCAAGATTCAGCCAGATAAAGCCATGGCTAATTTCATCTGGAGTTGCTGATGGTCTGGCTTAGAGTGGTAAGCTGGTTCAGATGGCCTTCAGGACCATTTCTCTCATTCTGTGATCTTTGTTTCCACATAGCAGCTAGAAGAGTCATGAGTGACTTCGCTTGCGAGCTCCCCAGATCTGTTGGGTTTTTCTTGCTTATAAGTTTCTTGCATCTGTGCAAGCTGGACTTCTTTGTCAAAAGCAGTTTTGACTTTTGATACTATGGAAAGCTGTGTCATCCGTGATGCACGTTACATCAGCCACAGGGATTCTCTTGAGTAAGGCAACTCTTACAAAGTTGCACATGTAGAGTGTGGCAAAGAGAGCACGTTGCACCCATGTTCACCTGGCATGCTTGTGGTTCTTCTGTCATGATGATGGAAGATGGTCATGGGAGCGACATAGAATAGAGTCAGTCAACAGTTTACTGATCAGTAGTTTTCCAATCAGAATATACACCAGTGGAAAACAAAAAGTTCTTGCAGATTCTCTTGATTGAATGAAAATAGGTTGGGTGGATTTCTCATCTTCAAAACTTCAGGGCGAGTGTTTTGGAAGTTGTTGAGGCATTATCGATCAGTAATTTTGATGTGAAAACTGTCCTGTGAAACAATTTTTCTGATAGATCTTAGAGTTAATTATACTAAGATATTTGAAAGACAAAAGGCCATAGTTGAAATGAAACATTTAAAAAATGCTCTAGTTGGCTCACTGGTGGATTAGAGTACAAGACTTTGCTCTTTTGGTTCTGAAGTACTGAAACTCCCCCAGGATGGGAAACCTCTCCATGCTGTTTGTTAAATAAAATAGCCATCCAATGTCATATTAGGTCAGAGTGGCACAAAATAGCCCTGCTGTGGGTCGGGAACACCATCCTGTATTTTGATATCCTGTATTTGGTGGATCCTGACACTGGTGCAAAACGTCACTTTGGGATAACTACTATTTCTCTGATTTTTAAATGTATTCACTTTGTTTGTGTTCATACCTGTTTCAATGCTTGATTTTCTGCAAACATTCTCACCAAAAGCTGCTGATGGGAATGCTCACTGAAGCAGCAATTTGTAAGAGAACGTTCAAGTATATCTGCAGAAAATTAATTAAAAATAGATAAATATAAACTCCACTCTTTCTTTTCATCAGCTGTATGATCTGTGTGCTCACATAAGCAGTGCTGGCCTTAATTTTCTGATGATATGTGTTTATAACCAACTTGCTGAGGGATAGGTTACAAAAAAGAGATTTCTTACAGAGAAGTTTGAAAAAAGGTAATGGTAGTCTCTGGAGAAAAACGGTGTATGATAATATTCCTTCTCTGCAAAGAGGTTTTTCTGAAATATTTGAGGATTATGTAGATCATGAAAACATGGTCACCTTTTTCGCTGCCATAATCTTCGATGAGCAGTGCAGCAGTGAACAGTGTTGCATCAAAACATTAGCTGTGAAAATTAAGCACTCGACTAAAACAAATCTGAGCAATTTAAGATTTCCAATGTGCAGGCTAAGGCTGCAATTGCCTGATTTTTTTAAAATGACATAAATTCACGCTGCTGCTACAAGACGTGATCCCTCTCTGGGCTGCACTGGTTAATCTCAAAGGCTGATTTCTCCTCCGTGAAATTTATGATCTCAAAAGCAAAGCTTAAAATTCTGAAGCACGAAATGAAGTGTCCAGAAGAAAACACCCTGTTGCTGGGCCATCCAGAGTTGATCCAAAAAGTTTTTGTGTGCCTGACTCAACACAGGGCAGTTTCTACCCTTTAATTAGTGAGGGAATTGTGACAGACCTGATAGGTTGAAATAATTTCTGCATAGATCATTTGAGTGCAGCAGAGTTTCAACAACAGTGATTTCACCCAAGATAGCAACTGAAACAAGAAATGTGTTATGATACTTCCTAAACAACTGCATGCAAGCACTAGCTTAGATTTATGAAACGGATGGTCAAAAACAACATGGCAAGTTGGGAATGAGTAGCAGACTTACAGGAGTTGCACAGCCCATGATCATGGATTTCTGGGAACATCTCCACGTCCACGGGGCATTTCAGAAGTTACCTGCAATACTAAAAATGACGACAAGGAGCCTCTGCATCAAGAGCAGGGTTTCTGACACACAACAGCCATCAACAAAGGTCCCTGGATTTCTGCGAGACCACTGCATTTTCCAGCAGATCTTTCTGTTGCTGCCAGCATCCCACGAGCTGATTTGTGTCTATGTTAACTGGAAGATCTGCTTCTTAGGAAGAGATGCAGTTGCAGCAGGAGAGCGAAGCATGGAAATATCGGCATCGTTGAAATGGAGCCACTGGTTTGAGCGGTATAAAGGGTGCTGAGAACAGAGCACTAGGAAAGAACAGGACTGGTTTGCAAGAAGAGAGGGGAAATAGGGCCTGATATGGTCAGGAGTCGGAGGTTAACACCACATCTTCTAAGTGAACTCAGTAGTTGCTAAAATTTGTGATTTTTTTTTCTGTGTTTAAAAATAACATGGGTTATTTGGAGAGTGAAACAGTTATGGGGATCCAGCAAAACTCTTGTCATCCCCTAATCTGGAGTCTTCAGCTAAATGTCGTGTTTGCCTGCCCTTCTAAAGTGAACCCAATAGTTCCTTTAAAAATAGATTTAAATAAAATAACCAGAATCTTTCCTTCCATTCCCCTTTCCTTTTTGTGCTGGCAAACAAAGCACCAGCAGACAAAAGCCTTCACTAGTGTAATCCCCAATACCCCAAATTAATTCAAAAGGTAACATGGAGGTAAAATAAAAATGTATAATCTGGGTGATTTTACCCATTATTAGAGCCTGAAGGCTGCATGAGCAAGTGTTCTCCACCTTCTCAAGAAATGAGGTGCCTCTGGGGAATTAAACAAAGCTAGAGAGATGAGGAGTCTCAGGAGCAGTGAAAGGGAACACACACATGGGCAGGTTGCATTCGTCACAAGGAACTCTGCTTATGGTTTAATGCAGACCTAAATTAGAGGCCTGGAGAAAGAAAGGGAAACAGTCCTGATGAGTGTGAGCGATTGTGGAAGTATCTTATGGAGGAAGAATTCCAACTTTATCTGCATCTTCAATATTGTCCTTTTTCTCTTGGGATCCTGTATTGGAAAAAATATCACATTTCACAATCCAAGGTAATTAGCCAACAGCTATGATTTAAATCATTAATTACAAGCATCTCTGCTTACATAGGAGTATGCATTGACCTTTGCATGGCTAGATGAACTGATGTAGCACTGCTTTCTTCTGTCACATTTTACGATCAATCTCTTTCATCCTTATGGCATATTGTCTTGTGCTTTGCCTGTGGGATCACAGAATCATAGAATTATTTAGGTTGGAAGAGACGCCCGAGATCATTGAGTCCAACCATAACCTAACTCTGGCACCAAACCATGTCTCTAAGAACCTCATCTAAATGCCTTTTAAACCCCTCCAGGGACGGTGACTCCACCACTGCCCTGGGCAGCCTGTTCCAATGCCCAACAACCTTTTCCACGAAGAATTTTTTCCTAATATCCAATCTGAACCTCCCCTGGAACAACTTGAGGCCATTTCCTCTCCTCCTGTCACCTGTTACTTGGGAGAAGAGATCAACCCCCTCCATGCTCCAAGCTCCTTTCAGGCAGTTGTAGGGAGCATGAAGGTCTCCCCTCAGCTCCTGTTCTCCAGGCTGAACCTGCGTATTTCAAGCCAGGCAGCAACCTGTGCTCCCCTCTTCATAAGCAGTTCTTTGACTTATGTCCTTTCCCACCAGAATACTCGGTCCTCAGTGGCAGCAGCGACTTGGCGAGGAAAATGATGGCTGGCAGGTTATCATAACACTGTCTTCACAGGGTCAGCCAGGTCTTGACCACAGAAAGAGAAATAAATGTTGATTTTTTTCCTCAGGCTCATCCACTCCGTTTCTATTAAACACGAGGTGAACCAGGCCCAGCCAGTGCTGAGATGTCTGCTGACGTTCTCCAGCTGTACATTTATCATCTGCTTCTATTCTTTGTTTTTTTTGGTTTTTATTTTTCCCCCTCACTTTTGCAGGATGAAAGTAATGACAACGTGGGATTCTAAATATACCCGAGCTGCCTGCAGGTTCTGTGATTGCGCTGTAGGCTGTGTGAAATCTGCAGGCGACAGTACGCCCGCTTGCCGTGTTGCTTTAGGTGAGAATCTGTTTAGTGCCCTAAGACAAAGTTAGACACGTACAAAGGCCCAAAGGCTAATGCACTGAAGGAGATGTTGGCAGTGTTTGCCTGAAACCCTGCTGTCTGTTAGCAGGTAATGTCCCCACTGGAAAATGATGAGTTTGGTTCGGTGGTAGGTCTCCATGACAGTGTATTAGCCACCCACCAGCACACAGAGGTTCAGCAAGTGAAGCATTTCAGGGAGAGAACACGTCCATTCTCACAAGGGCACCTGAGGAGACCCCAGTGAGGCAGTCAGTTATTTTTCCAGGCTGGGGGTCTCAGATCCGCCAAAGCAGCCCCTTCTGCTCCCTCACCTCCTCCTACTCCCAACCACTCATTCCCACTCCCTTACTCTTCCTTCTGCTACACTGGCACAAGCATTTGGACATGTGGTGAAGTGCAAAGGGAGAGCTAATCTGGCTAAAAAAATCCTGGCTGAAAAGGAAGGGGGGTGGGGGTGAGCCAGCTCAGCTCCCTGCTCTGATTTATTTGCAGCAACCCTGGAGGTACAAAGAAGAAAGATGTAGAATCAGAGAATCATAGAATGCTCTGAGTTGGAAGGGTCCCACAAGGATCATTGAGTCCATCTGCTGTCCCTGCATGTGACAGCTCCACAGGTCACACCATGTGTCTGAGGGTGTTGTCCAGTCTCTTCTTGAACACTGTCAGGCTTGGGGCCGTGACACCTCCCTGGGGAGCCTGTTCCAGTGTCCAGCACCCTCCGGGTGAAGAACCTTTTCCTGATGTCCAATCTAAACCTCCCCTGGCACAGGGACTTCTTAAGTAGACAGAGCTGCTGAAAATAACGCTCATCGCATATCTTTTTTGTGATGACTTCTTCCTGCCACCTGCAAGGAGACAAGACAGCCCTGTTAGAGTTTGCTCGGTGAGGATGAGTAAGAAATTACCTGCTCACAAGAGCTGAACTCCAAGCTGGGCATCAAAGCAGGATTCAAAAGAAACTGTCAAGTGATGCTCAAGATCTCTTACACTCTTGTTTGTTTGGCCTATAGTTCATTTTAAAATAACAGTTTTTCACTAGAGAGGCTCTGCATAGTTTGAACCTCACTACCTCCAAACAGAGGAGCTGCTGCTTAGTTCAAAACAGATAAGAGAAACCAGTGAATCATTAGAGAATCATCTACTGAAAGGGAAACATCTCCTTGGTTTTTATCAAGGAGTACCTCATTTATACTCAGAAGTTTAATGGCTTATGTAATTTGTAAAATATCTTTCTATGCTTTTTTATTGTGGTGTTAAATATTATAGTTATGTTTATATGCATTTATATACCCTCCCCTCTTTTATTTTTCAATCTTACTTACTTCTTGGCCTGAGGCGATAACTGGAGGCTGTAGAGAGCGTTTTCAATGACTCAGTTTGAAAGTTCCTCTGGGGATCTGAGGTTGCACAAGTGCTTTAGAAAGCACAACCAAGGACTCAAATATACCCAGTAGCTTCAGGCACTGCCTTAAAGTGAAATAATGCTTCAAAACTAAGTCCTGGCCATCAGGCAGTGATTCCAAGCTGCTGACCCAAATTCTGCGGGTCTCCACATAGTAACTGAAGGCAGATAGCTCGGAGGGCACGTCAGCCTGCCCAAGGCAATACCTCTCCTATGTGCAATGAACCAACTGGATGATGAAGCCTGTGGGCTGAGGAAGAAGCTCTTGGGCAAGCCGACGGGAAGCGATGGATGAAGATGTTTCTGAGAACAGGTGCCTGACTTGGGACTACCCAGGGATTGTCTCTGTCCCTTGCAGATCAAGAATACTGAGCTCTAGGAAGGTAGGTGTGCTGGTTTGACTGAACATGGAGTAATTTTCTTTGTGCAGTTAGAAACCTTTCTTTTTCATAGCTAGCATGCTCATTATTTGGACTTAGTTTGAGAACAAGAGATAACACCCCAGGACAGAGTTAATGTTTTTAATTGCTCTGGTCTGAGAGCCAAGGACAAGCTGAGCATTCGGTCCACAGGTGTGAGGCAGTGAGGAAGTGGGACAAGGATGGGGCAGAGCTTGACTGACATCCATCCCACTAGCATCATGCTTAAGATATAAGGAGTCAGGGCCTTCTGGTTGGCTCTGCTTTTCAGCTTGCTTGCTTGCTCTGGGGTGTAGCTGGGGGAGTTTCAGGCCTGAGTTTAAGTTTGACCTTTTGCCATTTTACAGAGGCTTTAGGAGCAGGCGTGGCTTGCTGGGACTGGCTGCTCAGTTGTGGACAGAGTTCGTGAGGAACTGCCTTGAGTATCTTTTATTTCTATTTTATATATATGTTCATCAGTGATTTGGATGAGGGAATAGAGTGTGCTATCAGCAAGTCTGCTGATGACACGAAGCTGGGAGGAGTGGCTGACACGCCAGAGGCTGTGCTGCCATCCAGAGACCTGGACAGGCTGGAGAGCTGGGCAGGGAAAAATTTAATGAAATATAACACGGGCAAGTGTAGAGTCTTGAATCTGGGCAGGAACAACCCCAGGTTCCAGTATAAGTTGGGGAACGACCTATTAGAGAGCAGTGTAGGGGAAAGGGACCTGGGGGTCCTGTTGGACAGCAGGGTGACCATGAGCCAGCACTGGGCCCTTGTGGCCAGGAAGGCCAATGGTACCTGGGGTGGATTAGAAGGGGATGATCAGTAGGTCAGAGAGGTTCTCCCGCCCCTCTACTCTGCCCTGGTGAGACCACATCTAGAATATTGTGTCCAGTTGTGGGCCCCTCAGTTCCAGAAGGACAGGGAACTGCTGGAGAGAGTCCAGCACAGGGCAACAAAGATGCTGAAGGGAGTGGAGCACCTCCTGTGTGAGGAAAGGCTGAGGGAGCTGGGGCTCTGGAGCTTGGAGAAGGAGAGACTGAGGGGTGACCTCATTAATGTTTACAGATATATAAAGGGTGAGTGTCACGAGGATGGAGCCAGGCTCTTGTCGGTGACAACCAATGACAGGACAAGGGGTAATGGGTCAAACTGGAGCACAAAAGGTTCCACTTAAATATGAGAAGAAACTTCTTCTCAGTGAGGGTGGCAGAGCCTGGCCCAGGCTGCCCGGGGAGGTTGTGGAGTCTCCTTCTCTGCAGACATTCAAACCCGCCTGGACACCTTCCTGTGGAACCTCAGCTGGGTGTTCCTGCTCCGGCGGGGAGATTGCAGTGGATGAGCTTTCGAGGTCCCTTCCAGTCCCTAACATTCCGTGATTCTGTGTGATTCTGTATATATTTACCAGTGTTGTATTAGTATTTTGTTATTTTATTAAACTGTGTTTATCTCAATCCAAGTTTCTCCCTTCCCTTTTGATTCTCTGCCCTGTTGGGGGTGGTGAGGGAGGGGGTGAGCGAGTGGCGATTGTGGTTGTATTGCTAACTCAGGTTAAACCACAACAGCAGGGAATGACAGGTGGGCTCTTAAATGGGAAAATACAAGCCATCCCTGAGTGAGAACCACATGCCTGCCTTCTGGAGATGATCACCAGTAAGAAGTCAGGTTCACACTTACTTTCTTACTGGCCCATTGAAAGTTGTCTCTGCAGCTCAGTGCACCAGCTGATACAGGAGATATATGGGAGTGGGACAAGATCTTGCCAGAGAAGTGGGAGCTGTGGAGGAGCTGGGTCTTTAACATGTTAGGAGTGTGTGGCAGACACTGAGTTATGATACAAAAGGCTATCACTGTCTTCTCCACCTGTGTAAGAGTCACTTTGATATACTAAGATAAACTCTTTTTCTTTTCTTTCTTCCTTTATTTTCTTTCCAGAGACTTTTGCAGGAAGCACAAAAAGCTCACAGCTATTTTGAGGCAGCCTTATGAGCTCTGCATGTTTCTTCTTCTCCAGACGTCAGGTAAGTTTGTATTTCAAAGCGGTGACAACAGTTAAGACAGACAAACACACACATATGTGTATGTACAGATTTAGTTCCTCTGGCAGCTATTTGGTACTGCAGTAACTGGTCAGAATCATTATCTGACAGTGAGTTCCCCCACACTGGCTGATTTGCTGCTGATGTAGCTGGGGAGGATCCAACCTTCTGGCTTTCAAATCAGGTAGACTTTTTTTTTTTTTAAACCAAACCTGAATTGTGTTAGAGAAGTACAACATAGAACAAGCCCCTTGTGTTCCACTTATTTCCTCATTCCAGCGGGAATGGCTTTGGGCAGCGGTGTGGTGCACAGAGATGACGATGGCTTTATCTTTCCAAAGTAAGGGTTCACGAAGTGATGATGCAGCGGCTGCATCCTTGCAGTGTGCTGGGCAGATTATAACTGCTGGATAATCTTGAAACAATTGCCTCACCCTCTGTAACTCTGAGCTCCTGAATTACTTTAGAATCTCATGTTTCATCTGTAAAGCTGAGCAGCAGATACATTTTTCAAACAGTAAGAAACATTTTTTTTCCTATTTTTTTCATGCCAATTCTATAGCTTTCCTGAGGGAGCCAGACTGCCTGGCTAAGTGGAAAAGTAATAGTGGGTCTGCAATAAATAGATAAGATTAAAAACTTGCCCTGTGGTAAAGGGTGCAGCTGCTTGATTTCATCTGCTTATTTTGTCAGCGTGCGATATCCACTTTCTTCGTGTCAGACTTTGAGATTATTAGTACTGAATCTTCACCTCATTGCTCACATCTACTGATAGTCTTTTTTTTACTTTTAACCTCATGACGTGATAGTCTCAGCTACTGTAATGATAGTTGACTTACGCAGAAAACCCTCCACAAATAACAAAACCAAACCATCTGAGGAAAGGCACGGCACCCACAGAAGCACTTTTTCCTCAGCTGCTCTACAGAGTTGGTACAAACCTGAACATTTATTGGAGTGGGAGTATTGGCAAGAGGCAATTTGGTGTGCAAGGGCTTGCAGAATCATGGAGTAGCCACTCACGTCTGCCTCAGCTGGGGGTCTGCTTGTAGTGGGTAAATACGTTTGATTTAGCTTTGATCTGCTTTGCTTGGGCAACACGCAGGGCGAAGAGATCAATGGAAGTGCCACCCACTTGGTTAATCACCTACAGCCCACCCCGTGCTGCTGCGTCGTCACTCCTACCCATAGCTGAGATATCTAGATTAGGAACAGCTTGCATATGTTTATAGATGCTGCAATTTTTTTTTCCCAGTTACTGAACAGACCTGTTGCTTTGTGGTATACGTGAAGGTGTTGTGTGAAATCAGGTGTCCACAGACTTGAAACTCTTTGTTTTCACAAATGCTGAAGCTATGATATAGACTTGTACCATGGGGTTTTGCCTTTCTACAGCAGTAGTACTGAAATATTTTGTTATTCATTAGCCAAATTCTATACTTCATGGAAAAGTCTGTCTGTTACTTGATCTATATGTCAGCTGCCGAAAACAAGTGGAGCTGGATGCAAGGAGCTATTAGTGGAGACACAGGAGTTGAAGGGGAAGAAGCAGCAAAGAGTATTTGAGAAAATTGTCTTTTTCCATACAGCAGAAGATGAAAATACTAGTTTGGGAAGATAGGTTTCCTTGATATCTCATGTAGAGAAATACTAAAGTTTGATGGTGAATGGGCTTGTATAAGTTAGAAACACTGAGGCTGGCATAAACCTTTACGGTGCTTGGGGTAGAGAAGCAAAAATGTGTAAATCAGTGGACAGTTGTGAACAGGATAACTCCCATAGGTCTGAGCTCTCTACAGCAGGTGACAGCTGTTGGATGCTTGACCTGAGAAGTTAAGAGTCAAAACCACAGCCCATACTCAGCATTTTTACTGCTAAATAGATGAATACTTGCAGTGAGCTAAGCCCAACTAGAGATGTTGGGGATTCTTGATCAGTTTCAATATGCAGATGACCAATAAAGGTATATTTACCTGAGTTACAAGTAAGGTCCAGCTCTGTTTTTTGTGAATCTTTTTGTGGCAGGGCCTTGGAGAAGGAAAGAGCCCATTCCCCTGCTGAGAGAAAGAATATTCCAGGATTTTTGTGTTACTGAGGAAAATGACCCCCTGGCCTCCGTGGAAAGCTGCGTTTCCATCCCCAGGTACTGTGTGCCAGTACCAGCCCCAGAGCCCTTCTGGTGTGTGACTTGTTGCAACCTGAAATAATCTCAAGTTTTTCCTCAAATAGCCTTTAAAAAGAAAATATTGTGCTGCTTGAGTAAGTTAAACACAGACTCAAAAAGATATTGGGTATAAATAGCAGGGGTTTAGGAGATGAGGAAAGGGATGCTGCTTTTGATGGTGCTGCAGACCAGCCAGTGCCCTTCTCCTGGGGCAAGGCTTGGTCAGACCCGCTCTGCGTCACTGGGGTTGGCCCTGTCCTGTGCAGTTTGGATGTCCATGATTCTGGACAGCTGTGTGCAGCTGCAAGAAATGTTTTCTTAAAGCCCGATTAGATCAAAATGATGTTTGTGTTGTGCGTGACAGTGCTTGTGGTGACTCGGAGAACCAAAGACTTCACCTCCACAAAGAGCTTTCTTGATATCTCTGGTTTGGCTGATTAACAAATGCATTTAGTAACTGGAAAAATATGTTGTTGCTTTGTTGATGTGTTGACTCATTTGATGTATTTTAAAAGCAAACAAACAACAAGCTGATTTGCTTGTCCAAACAAGTCTAGCTGACATATCTGCAGAGGTGGGCTGGGCTGGAGGATGTCAAGATCACCTCTCATCAGATTATTGTGATCTCTTGTTTGCTTCGTGGTCTGTATGAAGAAATCAGTTTTGTATTACCACCAGCTCTTCTGGGCCTCAGATGAGGTTTCATATGGCATCGTTGTGACAAACAGATCGATGCTTTATGAACAGCCTGTGATGGGAAACTTATCAAACCATGGAACTGGAGCGTGTTTGATATTGATAAAAACTACATTGCATAAAAGTTATCCGAATGGTATTTTAATTACTCAGACAGTAATAGGAGAAAATTATCCATTCACTGCACATGAGACAAGAAGTTTCCAAGCTGGAGTAACAGAGGGTTAGTTCAATCTGCAGGCAAATTTATTTAAGGATGGAAACCATTGGACAGGAGGTTCTGCACATACAAAAGTCTGCAGTTGCTTCTGAATGAAGCCTGATAGTGGGGGTGGTTCTATATAGTGTGTAGCTGGGTTGTTGTTTGCATCCTGGAGTATTCCTGAAGGTACTTAAATCTCTCTCTTTTGGTGTGTTTAAAAAGCCTGAATTGACATTTTTGGAACTGTCTGTAATGCATCTGTTTCCAAGCAGACAGAGATTTGGGCGGCCACACGTGCTCTAACGATGATAAATTCATCCCTGGATTGCTGTGTTCTGCACTGTTTTGCTGGCTTTCTGTAACCATTGCGGGAAAATTAAGCAAAAACTCCAGTAGATATTGGCACCTGGGAAGCTGCCTCTGCCATGTTAATTTGTTGTTGTCTGATGACACCAAATTGGGCAGGAGTGTTGATCTGCTGGAGGGTAGAGGCCATACAGAGGGACCTGGGCCAGCTGGATCATTGAGCTGAGGACAATTGTCTGAGGTTTAACAAGGCCAAGTGTCGGGTCCTGCACTTGGATCACAACAACCCCGGGCAGCGCTACAGGCTTGGGGAAGAGTGGCTGGAAAGTGCCTGGGGAAAGGGATCTGGAGGTGTTTGTTGACAGTGGCTGAACATGAGCCAGTGTGTGCCCAGGTGGCCAAAAGGGCCAACAGCATCCTGGCTTGTGTCAGGAATAGTGTGGCCAGCAGGCCCAGGGCAGTGACCGTCCCCCTGTGCTGGGCACTGATGAGGTCAAACCTCGAATCCTGGGGTCAGTTTTGGGCCCCTCATGACAAGAAAGCCCTTGAGGAGCTGGAGCGAGTTCAGAGAAGGGAACGGAGCTGGTGAGGGGCTGGAGCACAAGTGTGATGGGAGCGGCTGAGGGACCTGGGGAGTTCAGCTGGAGACCAGGAGCTGAGGGGAGACCTTCTGATCTCTGAACTGCCTGAAAGGAGCTTGGAGCATGGAGGGGGTTGGTCTCTTCTCCCAAGGAACAAGCAATAGGATGAGAGGAAATGGCCTCAAGCTGTGCCAGGGAGGTTCAGATTGGATATTAGGAAAAATCTCATCTCAGAAAAGGCTGTCAGGCACTGGAACAGGCTGCCCAGGGTCATGGTGGAGTTGCCATCCCTAGAAGGGTTTAAAAGGCATTTAGACAAAGCTCTTAGGGACATGGTTTAGTGCTAGAGTTAGGTTATGGTTGGACTTGATTCTTTTAAGGGTCTCTTCCAACCAAAATGATTCTGTGATTCTATGATAATAATGTATCTGTGCTGATGCTGCAGTCTGTCTGTGAGGGTGATATTGGACTTTCTCTGTAAATTTATTGGCTGTTTTCTGCACATAACTACTGGGAATGTTCACATCTTTCAGGTCTCTGCCCTTTACTCAGTCTTGGTTGAAGTTGCTCAGTGAGTTCAAGTTGGAGTGAGGGAAGAAACTGGCAGATAATACAAGCTTTATTTCCTAAAAATACCAAACTTGTCACAGAGGCACCCCAAAGTCAGTTTTAGGTGGACACCAAGTTCCAAAGCAGTCTTTATTCCAGCCGAAAAAGTGTAGCAAATAAACTGACTAGGAATAGGGTTTATATAATTAGTTAGCACTCTGACAACATAAAATACACGTTCGGAGATCAGTTGAGGAAATTATTGGGGTACAGCAAAATAAGAATAATGAGGATCCACATTGTGCACGCGCACACACACAAGAAACAAAACTAGAGCTCTCTGACTCCTGGGTACCCACAAGAAATAATCACTCGCCTGGGTTAGGCGGGGGCTTACACTTGCATGGTTAGGCAAGGACTCATTCAAGGATATATCCAGTAAATAACCACTCAACCAAATGAGGGGGTGAGGTGCTCTCAATCCTGGGAAGTCTCAACTGCCCCATCGAAGGCTCCAGATCACAGGGGGATGTGCAACTGCCACAAAACTGAAAACCCAAAGATGGAATTTGAAAGTGAATACTACAATTAATATAAAAACTTGACAAATACAGTTGACTTTATGCTATTCCCATCTTCAATATGGGCAGTCTTCTTTCTTTTTCCTTAAATTTACAATTCATAAATGCATGGCTGGTATTGTTTAGGAAGATAGGGATGAACAAAGTAGTTCGAACCTTCCCTAGGTACTCGCTGGACCTGTTGTTTTCCAGATTTCTTCAGAAGTGCAGAGGTAAAATCCTCTGACACAAAAACATAGTTTCTGGTGTATTACTTCTAAAATTAGAGGTGTAATGTTTGGCAAATTCCACGGTGCAGCATCACGAAAGACACAGAACTGAGTATATGGAACAAAACTGTATTCTGTTTTAAACAAACCCATGTAATGCAGTTGTGTTATTATATATACACATAGATACGCAGAGTTTTACTGTGTAGCTAATAATAACAAGATTTTAAGGTAGACAGGCACGTTAACTTAGGTGAAAGTGAGCATAAGAGTTTGCTGCAAGTCCACTGGCCTTAATTGCATCTGAGGAACTGCTGCTTTCATTAACTATGAATGTTCTATATCATAACATTTCTCTTAGAGAACCATCTAAATAGAAGCGTATTATTTACATGGGTGTCAGCATTACTGCAGTTGATATTTTCAGCTACAAGTGGGTCCCAGGTCACTCTGGACTGGCTTCAAATTTCAGACTGTTATTTGCAAAGTGCAAAAGGGTAATTTCACAGCTGGGCTAAACTGAAGTTGTTAGAATTCAGTTTTAAAGGCAAAGAATTGGAGTGGTTTAAAATAAGCTTTACATAGCCTCTACCTCAAAGATACTTTCTAAAGCATTCAGCTACCATGGTGATGAATGTGGTATAAATAGAAAGCAGATTAAATAGAACCCAAAGTGTTTCTATCTAAATTAACAGTGGCCATTCAGGAAAGAGAGGTAGGAAGTCACTGTGCAAAATTTAAGAAAATACATGCCAAGAGTAAATCTAGAGTGGCTTACAGAACGAGGAAGGTAGGAAGCAGTTGGCAATACCATGGCTGGTAATACAATACCAATGGGAATATTGAATTCTGATTCCGTTGAAGCCTAGCACAGAAAAGGCAGACACAGGAGATGTTTTAGAAACTTGAGAAGCACAGACAGATTTTTACCTGGGAGACAAAAAGCTCTTTTGAGCAGAGAGGTGCTAGAAATGGCAATGTTACCCTGTGTATCTGTGAAGCAAAAAAGGATCCCACAACAGTGGGATACACAAGTACGAAAGACACTGAGAAATAAGTCACTTATTCTGCAAAAGACATACATCTCTGCCCGCCCTCAATCAATCCCTCTTTGTCTTGCAATGTAAGACCCCAACATAATTTAAAGATAGCAAGTACTCTTAATCTGTTTGCATACGTAGCTTGTAGTTTTCTGCCACAATACATTCAGGTCAACTGTTTGGTAGGAATTAAAGCTGGTTTAGGCCCCAATTTGCACTTATTTGAAGGACATAAAACTTGAGGGACATGGATAATTCTGTTGTTTTCAGTGGGACTACTCATGTGCTTTAAATTGCAGGTGGACAGAAACACCCTCCTGAAGGATGGTCTTAGAAATAGCTGTGTACTGGTCTATGTAGATATAAAGAATATACAATAGGTTACAAATATGTCTTTGCATGAATGGTTTGCACCTTGTTGCTGCTTTTTTTTTGTCTTTGTTTCATCTGCAGCCAAAGGGAAAGCTGGGCTTCTCCAGCAACTTACTTTCCAGTGATTGAGTAATACTCTGTGATTGCTGGTGTGTGACCACCATCACTTGGTGACCTTTCCTCGTGATTGTACGACGACAACTGCGTAACAGCTGCCCTTAACCTCGCCCCATGTTGAAGATGATGAAAGGATTAAAGACCTGTCTTTCCTGCTGCTGCTTTTTGAGCTTCTGAATTGAGTCTTTTTTTATGCTGTCATCATTTCTGCTAGCTAGAAAACAAGTTGAGACTTCAATTGTGTATTTGTCACCAAGATGTAAGCACTGTTTTTGGCTGGTCAGATGAACTAAATCAGACGTTGCAGTTTATCCAACTCGAGTCATTCACTGAATGATCTGATAACAGTTCTCCACTACTTACCAAAAATCAAAGTTTAAAGGAAGAGTGCTGATGAATCACTCATCTAGAGACTGAAATTTAAGATTTGAAAGTATTTTAAAAAATATATATAGCTGAAATTATTTTGGATGAAGCGCAATAGCTGGACAGAATAGAAACTTCAGGGGATATGTGGTAGTGCTCCCTCATCCTCATGTTACTTGATTCAAGATACTGATGACCCCTCTGCGAGGAGGCAAATGTGCAGGAGAATATTCTGAGGGCCTCTATGAAGGTGCCCACTAAAACAAGAATGGGGGAATAATATATCCTTACAACCACCGCTTCAGCTAGAATGCACCATGAACATGCGGCCTGCAGGTAAGTTGTTCGGGCGATGTGAACCTGAGTGCCAGCACCACAGTCCTTCAAGAGATCTCAGGTCTTATCAGCACCACTGAGATAGCCCAGGGCTTTTACAGATGAGCTCAGCAATGAAGAAAAGCTGACTGAAGCTGATCTCAAGCAGGGGAGAGGTTATGTAAACAAAGAAAACCTTTGTTGTAGTCTCATTTCTTGGAGGGCATGCAAACGCAATTGGTTAACTTGCTAATTAATTTGGTGATGTCCCTGGCCTCTGAGCTGTCACTAAGCTTGTGCATGCATTTCGTTTAGGACCCCTTGTCTCTGCCTGCCAGATTACATATGTAACCAAAGCGGGGTTTCCATTACCCCTTCTCTGAAATACCAACATGATATATCTGGGCATGACACTATCAGCTTTGAAGATGCACGATCTAGTAAAACAACGTGCAGTTCATCTTAATAACCCAAAGCTCGCATAAATGCATCAAAAGCACCCTCTCCTCGCATATTGACTTCTCACAGCTAAGTGCAGGTTTGCTTTTTCAAAGTTATCTATGAGTTTCTTGGGAGCTGCTCTGTAACTGTTGAGTAAATTCTCACAGGAGTACAGGGTTATCAAAGCTTCAACACCTTCTGCTTCTTTAGATTACCTTCTTTATTGTAAACATACAGTAGTATCAACACTTTAAGATAAAAACCCTAAAATAAAAAGCAAAAACCCAATCTTCTCCTGCCTACGCAGTTTCCCCTTTGAGACTGAAATGAAAGAACAGTAGATATTAGCCACATCACTTAACACATTCCTGGAAGGCATTTGGATGCTGTGGTGAAAAGGGATGTAGGCAAACAAATGTAAAACAGCATAGCTGCAGTTGTGTAACTCATGGCAGGTTCTATAGACAGTCAAACCGAGACCATGTACACTTTTGGATGTCCATTTCCCTTTCAGTATAGCTTAAACTGAGCTAACTGCTGTGGTCTGTATGGTGCTGAGAGTGGGAAGACATAACACTCCCTGTGGGTTTAAAAGCACAAAATGACAATCAGAATGGCTCTGTTCTGAGGGAGAGGCCATGACATCCTCCAAACGCAGCCTGATGATGGTGTAAGAAAAAAATCTATCATTCGCTAAGCTGTATAGATCAGGTGTCTCCTCCTTCCTCTTCTACCTGAGGAACTAGTTATCATTATTGTCATTTAAAGAATCATTAGGTAGTTGATTTCTAATGCATCACTGGGGTGAATTAATGCTTTCACATTTCTCATTGCTGTAAGACTGTCAGCTGATGCATGTTATCGCAGTTTCACGGCACGGCTTTTGTTCCAGGTTCTCCATGGACTTGCCTCTGCATTACCTTGACTACAGGCAGATGTCCTCTTCTGGATCCAGGTGGAACAGCTGAAGATGTTACCATGCTTTACCCCTCCTCTTGCTTCTGCTAGCAAAGCAACTTGTTTGAGTGCTCCCTAACCCACTTCAGGCACAATCAACCGTGAGTTAGCACAGAGCTCAGATTTAAACTGTTTGAACTCCCTCAGCTGAATCTACTTGAAATGGGTTAGGGAGCACTCACACAAACAGCTGGGAGAGCTACAGGGGTAATAATCAATCCCCCAGGGACTCCAGTGAACAGCTTAAGAAGAGAAGGGCATGGCACAAATGTTTCAAACTTCTGCAGCTGTTAAATGGCTATGCAGAGCCTGCATGTGAGCTATGGCAATAGCTCTCTTTCCAGATGAGGGGCTCTCCTCTGCTGTAACAGCTAGCAACCTCTTTAAAAAAAGTTGACAATCATAAGAAAGTTTACAGTGACGTGTCCCTACAGCATATGAGCAGATATTCTCTGAGCCCAATGCAGCATATTGTGCAACAGCATGGGAGAGGGGAAATTTTGGCCAGGAAAGTCAAAGCATATTCTTTCCTTTATCTGTTGGATGCTAAAGCAGTGCTGCTCACATGATGTTTTGATTTGACTGGCCTGAAAAGGGGGGCAAACAATTTTTATTAGCCTTCAATCCTCAGTCCGGCAGCCCACTTATCAGAGTCTGAGCGTTAGCTGTTTCAACCCAGCGATAAGGGAGCCCTTCCAACAAGCAAACTGGGCTGCCTTCCACCACACTCTGTATCTTCCAAAATCTCCGAGGGGATCGGAGTGAACAAATATGTTGATCGAGTGTGCTCAGTTTGCGGCAAATGGCTGAACAACCCCCCTGGGTCATACGGACAGTCTACAGCCATCACACCAGCGCTGGGTCTGAGGACCAGAGGACCGATCTCATTGATTTTCCTCCATGGGTTTCTGGTGTAGAGGGAGCTGGGAGATGGTGACAGAAAACTGAACTCTCAGGAAACACGCTTGTTGTGGTGGTGCATGCCCAGGCATCCGGAGGGTCTATTTCTGGTGTTACCACACACCCGCAGCATGACCAGGGCTGAGTCACATCTGAGGCATCATTATTCTCTATGTAAATCAGGTATCAACAACTTTGCAGGTGATGTTCGTTGCAGCCTGCGGTGTTCTGTTTTGAATTACTTCAAGTGTACTAATATGTTGTATTCTGGGTCTGTTTATGGTCACCCCGGAAGATCTGTGGGCTGTAGTATGGCCACCTGCACCCACAACAGTTTTGTGTTTTTCTACAACTGACTGGTTCCATGTTGGTGTTTTTTCCTGGGACAAACGCCACCTTCACTGAAACGTGAACTCTGAGGCAAGTCTTGCTCTGAGGGGCAGCAGCATCTGCAGTGTTTGCTGGGGGGTGGTGAACCCTTTCTTCCCCCCACCACACGCAGGATCTGCTGTGGTCATACATGGCTTGAATGAAGCTTTTAAGCCGTTGAAATCCATCACGGCCAGTGTGTCCTTGCTGAGGTCAGCCCTGGCTGACAGGCTCGAGGCACATGCCTCAGGAAGCAAGAAAGCGAGTACAGCACCAAGCCCAGAACAAGGCCACAACCCCACTGACAGGCATGACCTCCAACACACTTCCCGCCCGCCTCCAGAGCCCGTGAGGACAGCTCAAAGCAGCCCGCGTCACCCCCTCAACCCCGCACCGCCCAGAGCCAAGATGGCGGCCCGGGGGCGGCCGCGTCAGGTGGCGGCGGGCGGCGCATGCGCCCCGGGGGTGGCGCTGACAGGCGGCTCCATGGTGCCCGCCGCCCGTGCACTGAGGCCGCGCCGGGCCGGCCCGGGGGAGCCGGCGGCGGCCTGGATGGTGGCGTAGGGCCCGCATTGCCGGCTCCCCAGCATGGCGAGCTACCTGCCCCCCTGCGTGATAGACGGAGGCACCGGGTGAGTGTGGGGACGGAGTGGGGGAACCAGCGCTGCCAGTCTGTTTCTGGGGAGTTGGGGGGTGTCTCCGCTGTGCTGGCGAGTGCTTTCAGCGGGGAGTCCCTTCCCCTGTCACGGATCCGGGCTCCTACTTGTCGCCTCTGGAGCGGAGGGTCTCCCTCCCCTGCGGGCCACTGGGGCGGCCGCTGCTGCCCCCCGCCCAGTGCCCTCCTCCTCCTGCCCTTCCTCCTTCTCCTCCTCCTCTGGCCGTTCCTCCCCGCTGGCAGCTCTGGGCAGGGCAGTCCTGCCGTGCCCTCCCGGTGCCTCCGGGGATGGTGTGTTTCTACGTGCCTTTTTCTCTCGGGTCCGATTTTGGTTCGTGTTCTCCGACTTCAAACTATTGCATCGCTAAAATGCTGAAACTGGGGGCGGTTTGTTTCAAACGACTGCCTGGAGAGAGGGGACACAGGTTCACTTTGCCTGGGTACTGTGAACCGGCGCCGGCCCAGAGGCAGGTGAGCTGTGTCCATGGGCTGCAGCGTCTCCTTCATCCACAGTGGGTCATCATCGCTGGGTCATATCTGCATGTACATCTTCTTGAACCTTCCCAGGTGTTACCTCCAGCCACCAATGAGACAACAGCCCACTGTCTTATACTAGTGGTATTCCTTGGTCACTAGGTCATCTGTTCTTCAGCTTTGTCAAATCAGTGCGAGATTTGGCTTGTATCAGGAATAGTGTGGCCAGCAGGACTAGAGAAGTGATTGTGCCATTGTACTCAACGCTGGTGAGGCCAAACCTTGAATCCTGTGTTCAGTTTTGGGCCCCTCATCATAAGAAGGACGTTGAGGTACCGAAGAGAGGGCAAAGGAGGTGACGAAGCTGGTGAGGGGCTGGAGCACAAGTGTGATGGGAGCGGCTGAGGGACGGAGAACAGGAGCTGATGTGAGACCTTCTGATCTCTGAACTGCCTGAAAGGAGCTTGGAGCATGGAGGAGGTTGGTCTCTTCTCCCAAGTAACAAGTGACAGGATGAGAGAAAAGAGCCTCAAGTTGCACCAGGGGCGGTTTAGATTGGATATTGGGAAAAATTTCTTTCTGGAAAGGGTTGTCAAACATTGGAACAGGCTGCCCAGGGCAGCGGTGGAGTCACCATCCCTGGAGGGGTTTAAAAAGTGTTTAGACGAGGTTCTTAGGGACATGGCTTAGTGCTAGAGTTAGGTTAGGTTATGGTTGGACTTGATGATCCTGAGGGTCTCTTCCAACCAGAATGGTTCTATGATTTATTTGGCATTTAGCTAAACCACAATTTTCGTCGCTCAAGTCTTTGAGGGCTAAAATTAACCTAGATTGCAGGGGCTGCGCTCAGGAGGCATTTCAGGAACAGGTCTTTCCTACCTGTCCATGGCTGGAGAAGACCCGTTCACCATCCAACAGACCAGTTCTGCTGTGCCTCAGGAGTGGGAGCTGTCAGAAGGTGCTACCGAATATGCAGGGTGCTCTTGCTAATATCTTTCTTTTGGCCCAGAACAGGAGACACCCGTCTATGAGTATCCATCAGCCAGTAGCTTTACTTGTCAGGCTGTGCCTCAGTGTCGTTGATTGCATCAGTTTATTGCAATGATAGACCTTTCCTCTGCAGGGAATTTCCAGCACTGCTTTTGTTTATTTAGTGCTTGGAAAGTTACCTTTGAACTACCCCAAACTGAACCATCATTAAAAAAATAACAAAAACAAACCCAAGACCAACCCAAACTCCTAGATAACCAGAGGAAGCAATTCCCAATGATGTGGTGTCACACTGCCTTCTCCTGAAAAAGTGGTTTGTATTTTGAAATCTGTCTTTATTCGGCTGTCACAGAGCTTGTAGAAGTCTCTTGCTCTGTTTCTACCTTATCTTACCAGAAATCAGCTCTGTCCCTTCAGTGGAGAGTACTGGAGTCCACAGCTGGAAACTTTAAGAGTAGAATAGAGAACAGGTTCCATCTTGCATGTGATTCTGCCTGTGTATTATATACTCCTTGGTAATTTCCCAGGTTCCTTCTCTTTATTTGCTGAAGGTATTCTCAATATCTGTTCTCCACAGAACCATTGGTGAATATTACTTAACTGTTGGAATATTACTTGGCAGCTTTGAAGAGGTTTTCAAGGAGAGAAATGGGTGCTCTAGGTGGATCCTTTAAAAAGGCTACAGTAAAGACTACAAAATGCAGCAAAATGTATTAAATGTGGTGTCTGTCTCTTGGAGGAGACCTCCTTTGCTCTCAGTTTGTGGAGGGATTACAGTGTTGCACTAGCAGTAGATATTGCGGACCAACAGTTGTACAAAATAAGTAAGGATAGAAAATGGTTTATTTTGTCCTTTCAGAGAAATAATAATTGAAGTAGAACTTCTAAAATCTATTTAGTGCTAGCATGGGAAACACTGGTGGAGTTTGTGTGTGTGGGCGTGTATATCAGTTTGTTTCAGGAAGGGTTCGGATAGTCCCCAAATGGTGCAACATTGCATTTCCATGGCTTCAAATGATCTTAATTCATATGAGACAACCTGTTGTCTCTGCTGATGGGACTTCTGCTTGTCTTTGCTGCAGGGCCCCGACATATGGAAGACTTTTCAGCAATGAGATTGTTGAATTTGAAATAAGTTATCTTGCAGAATTTGAGAAGAAATGAGTCTGAACTAAAGCAGCCAGAAGCATTAGCTTGACTCATTGATAAGCAGTCTCTGGAATTTTCCTCTGTGTGGGCTGAAAATCATCTTATTGTTAGAATGAATCTGCTTTGGGTTCAAAGCTTCAAACAATTCATTCAAATTATTTGTGAAAGTGCTTTCTGATGAAAAACTTTGAAGAGCATAGTGGAAAGGAAAAGGTATATGCAGACAGGAACTGTGGAACATTATGTATATAAAATACAGTTTCTACTTACATCTCTGGTACTGACTGAGGTGCATTGTCCAGGCACTAATCTGCCTTTGTCTAAGGGGATTTAAGAAGTTTGTGAAAAGACTCTTCTTGTTGGTTTGCACATAAGGAGCTTGGTGTAATTTACTGTTGTTTGTGGCCGTAGGCATCAGTCCTGTACAATGTGGGATTTTTTCTTAAAAAAAGGCAACAACAGGTGTATAGAAAATAGGTACAGACCTCCAGTGAGAAAGGTATCTTCATAGCAGGACAGGGTAACGTTCCTTTTCTCTATTGGATAGATGACTTGAACTTTCTTTATAGAGTGAACAGTTTATGACAGATTTTGCAGAAAGCGATAATAATTTGTTACTGCCTTTTCCATTAGTATTTGCGAATGACTTGTCCTGATTCAATTTTCATGCGCTACATCTTCATTTTCTTTGCATGAGGTTTTCCTCGTGATCAGTTTACACATTGCTATCGGTCTTTTTGTGGAGAAGGGCATGCTATTTTTAGTTTCTTAGGACTAGCAAGCCTTCCTGGTGTTGCTGTTTTAAGTAGCTTTAAACTTTGTAACTAGTTTTATTAACTGTCAATTAGCTGTGGGACATCAGAACACTAGTAGGTGGGTGTGCGAAACAAAGATGTCTTAAAATACCTCTCTCCTCTTCAGTGTGTGTATTTGCAATCACTGAGGAGTACTTCTATTCTGGGTGTGTTTTATCAAAGTCCATTTTTCTTTTAGTAAAGAAAAATTACTTTGGCAAAGTCTTGCTGATGAGCTTAGAGGTCAATACTTGATTTCTGGGAGAAGTGAGCTGGACTTGTCTAAATCTTGAAGCTTAAGGTGTTTGTTGTTGCTGGGCTATTAAAGGTGGCTGCAACCTCTGAAAATGTTACGTTTTCCCCCTCTTACTGTATTTCTGATGTTAAATGAGTTGCTTTAGCCGAGTATTACCTCTGCTCTTTACATGTGAGATTTGTCAGCAGGCGTTACTGTAATTGCTGGGTTAATTAACTGCTCTTTATAATCACAGGCTTCAGTTCTTTAAAGTTGCCAGATGCTCAAAAAAAGCACTTTATTCTTGATTCTATAGTGGCTGATGGTGCTCTTGCGTAACTTGAGCAGACATAATAGATTTTTTGACATTTCTCTCTTCATACCTCCTTTCTTCATGACCATTCCTTCATCACATCCTCTCCTGCGTTTTGGAAGTGCCTTTCCACATCTTTATGAAAACCTTGTGTTGCGAGTTTCTCAGCCATATTTGTAATAATGATAATACTGTTTATGGCGGTATCACATCCCTGGTGTTCTGGCAGTAATAACTGTTAGTTGTTTAGCATCAGAGAATACATTCCATTGGCTGAGGTTATTTTTTCTTTGTTTACTGGACTGTTGTTTTCAGTCGCTTCATATCTATCTTTTCAGAGCTTTTTTTGGCCGATGTAACACATTATTTTGAAGATCTGGACTAAAAAGCAATAGAAAGTGAGGAAATGCTACAGTGTTGACAGCTGGACTTTGGCCTTTTGCATACATGTCCAGAGAAGAATTGTGTATCTTATATTTTGAGACGGATAAAGCAGCTACCTGAGTCTGTGACTTTATACGCCGAAATTATGGTGTTCTGATGCTTTATTAAGAATTTTTCAAAATATACCTGTGCTCTTTAAAGTGGTGGAGAGTGCAGCATCTACTTCCGAGTCCGGTGCATTTGTATGTCTTTGCAGTTAGTTTTCTATGTACATTTTTCCATCTTTCCATGGCAGGACCTCACAAGGGAGGGGGTTAGGACAACCATTCCTCGTGCTGGTGAAACTGATTTGTGTACTAACTAATCACCTGGGAAAATACTGTGCAGGAGAGAACACTATTTTTAGAAACTGTTGTTTTCAGCAATATATAATTGCCAGTGATTTATTTTTTTAATGAGTATTCCCTCCAAATCTCTTGCATGAAGTAGCCTTAGTCTATTGGATCAGTTTTCTCCTCATCTTTAATGCAGTCTCCAGTATCCTATATTTTGGAGAGTTTCCAGTAGGTTCCTGTCTTACCACAATAAATCTGCTACTTATAATGAAATAGAGTTGGAATACTGATGATCTACATGTTCCCTACAGCTGTCTTTGTAATTTACAGATCACAAGACGTTGCGTTACCATTAGTCTGCTAGGCTGTAACCCAGGAGAAAGAAAACCATGTTTTAGATGCTTAAATATTCATTGGAGAAGGGACTGGAGACCAGGTAACCTCTCTAACTGTTTAAGTCCAGAGCCTTTCAGGTCAATGAATATTTAAATATCTTGTATAAAAGGGAACAATCTCTGTAGGAGCTCCTGGAAGTGGGTCACCCAAACACTTTAATGTACTCTTGGGTATGGCTCTGGAAGGTGGAACGTGTTTGGGTCCTACTGGGCGGAAGGAAAATCTGGGACCAAGCCTGCCATGGCCTGAGCACGTTGTCTCCTTTCCTTCTCATCCTCAATTATTTTGAAAGTAGTTTTAGTTATCATTCCATTTGGTTTTGTCAAAACACTTGAAATACACTGCTTGTTCAAGTCTGCTTGTTTCATCCTAAATAAGTATGAGGACAACAAAGCTGGTGAAGGGTCTGGAGCACAAGTGTGATGGGAGCGGCTGAGAGACCTGGGGGTTCAACTGGAGAACAGGAGCTGAGGGGAGACCTTCTGATCTCTGAACTGCCTGAAAGGAGCTTGGAGCATGTAGGGGGTTGGTCTCTTCTCCCAAGGAACAAGTGATAGGACAAGAGGAAATGGCCTCAAGTTGTGCCAGGGAGATTCAGATTGGATATTAGGAAAAATTTATTCCTGGAAAGGGTTGTCAGGCATTGGAACAGGCTGCCCAGGGCAGTGGTGGAGTCACCATCCCTGGAGGGGTTTAAAAGACACGTAGGTGAAATTCTTAGGGACATGGTGTAGTGCCAGTGTTGGGTTAACCATTGGACTCGATGACCTTTAAGGTCTTCTCCAACCAAAATTATTTCATGATTCTATAGTTCTAGTATTAATCTTTCATTCTTTCCAGATATTCACTTTGTGTGAGATGTGTTACTTGAAGAGAGCCGTTTTTTACTGATACCGAGAAAAAAGCTTATCTTATAGTTTTAACTGGAGTTAATTCACCTGGAGAAGAAAAAAAATCAGTAAAATATTGAGCTATAGGCTTTTGGTAATTTTAGGAGTTATTGTAGTAGGGGGATATCATCCCTGCTTGAGAGGGAAGATAAAACTATTGCAGGCTAATAGCCACTTTGAGAGGGCATTTTCTTTTTCCTCCTGTGAGCAGGTGCGAGTTTAGGATGTGGGTAGAGGGGGAAAAGGCGGTAAACTGAACTTACCTCTTGGGCAGTGTTTAGTTTAAGAAAACAGTTTTGGTTATATCGCAGGAGCCTTTTAATTTTTATATAGATGGATGTATATGCATATATATGGACGCAAATATATAAAAATTGTATAAGAGGGTGTAGCTACATATTTACATGCTTAGGTATATGCACATATATGTATGTATTGACTTGTTTTTCACTGGGGCTTGAAGGGTTGTTTTCATGAGGTTTCTGCATATTTGCAGTTTCTAAGGCTTAGAACTAGGTCTCTTGAATCCAGAAACCTTTTCCTTGGTCCTCACTATGTGCATTTGAGCAAAACCCATTTCAGAGAGAGAAACGAAGCAATGTGTCTTAAATCCCAGTGTAACTCCTGCTGTTGCTTGTTATGTTTTTAGCGATGTTCCCTAGATAGTCCTCATTCTAAAATGTGAAGAAACTATGCAGTAATAATAATGAAAAGAATTCTTGCTAGTAATGGCCTTCTTTACAAATCAGTCTAATTTTATGTCCTAATTATATTTTTTTGAGACTCACAGGAAGTATGTATAAACATTTTGAATGACTGGAAGCATATGCCCATATAATGATAATTAAAATACAACAAACCCTTGCCCCCAAAACCCAGTCCTTGTCTTTTTAGCCTTGGGGAAAATGACTGTTTTAGCTAGTATTTGAAGTCTGTTGAAGCTGTAGCTTTGAAAAGATGTTGAAAATACGATATTTGAATTCCTAGGTCATTACTAATTCAGTTTTGATTTAATTCCTTTATCGAAGCAAACTGACTCTTAATGAGTGTTTTCCTACCAAATACTCCATAAAGGGGAACTTACTGTTAAAGCTGCTAAAGAAGCAGCAACCTCCTGCTTGAGCAATGGCATAATATTGTTTGCAAATATTGCAAGTAGGCTGTAGACCAAGACTCTAAATTCACTTTAGGACCTGGATTGTGATTGGTCTTAGTTAAGTATGTCATGGCTTTAGACTTTCATGGTGAAAATGAATGTGAATAATGCTAATTTCTCTCAAATCATGCTATTATTGTACTTCTATTCCAATCTAATGACAATATTAGAGAAAGATTTCAGTCTATGGCATTTAATTTTTTTCTTCTTTTTTCTTCCCCTGTCTCTCAGGAATTAGAACTGGTTTTTATAGTCTGGGATGTTAATTATTTCTAGTCGCTCAAGACCAGAACTAGCTTGCAGCCAGTAACGCCATACAGAGATTATAGGTTTTGTGTGAAAATTCCTTTTCTTCTTTTTTCCTTCCCCAAGTTGCCAGTTGCTTTTTTTTGTCTTGATCCTTTGCTTGTTAAAATAGATATTAATATATATCATGTATAGGTATGTATCATATATAGGTATGCATAATATCTATGGCACACCTGAGGGCTGGGATGCCATCTGGAGGGACCTGGACAAGCTTGAGAAATGTGCCCAGCAGGTCAAGGTGATTCTGCTCTGCTGAGACCCCCCTGCAGTGCTGGTCCAGCTCTGGTTCCTCAGCACAGGTCACACATGGACCTGCTGGAGAGGGGCAGAGGAGCCACAGAAATGATGCGAGGCTGGAACAGCTCTGCTGGGAGGACAGGCTGAGAGAGTTGGGGTGTTCAGCTGGAGAAGAGAAGGCTCTGGGGAGACCTTATTGCAGCCTTTCAGTATTTAAAAGGGGCCTGTAAGAAAGATGGGGACAGACTTTTGAACAGGGCCTGTTGTGATAGGACAAAGGGTGATGGTTTTAAACCAAAGGAGAGGAAATTCAGGTTGGACATGAGGAAGAAATTTCTTACACTGAGGGTGATGAAGCACTGACCCAGGTTGCCCAGAGAGGTGGTGGATGAACCATCCCTGGAGACATCCCAGGCCAGGCTGGACGGGGCTCTGAGCAACCTGAGCTGGTGAAGATGTCCCTGCTCATGGCAGGGGTGGCACTGGATGAGCTTTGGAGGTCCCTTCCAGCCCAAACTATTCTATGATTTTATATTGAAAGTGACAGATGATGCTTCCTACCATCTGCTGCCTATTTCTAAAGCATTTTTTCAATGCATGCTTACTTTGGCTTAGGATGTATATTTTACTGCACACAGCTATTGTGATATTACACCTGTGACAAGGTGAAGGGTTTGTGCGAGGCGTGAATGGGAATTGTGTTGGGTTTGAAACTGGAGTTCTGAACTATGGTACCTGTGGTTTGTACTTAAGATATGCTTTTTTATTTTTTTCTGTGTTTGACAATATTAAACAACTATGCAAAGTTTAATGACATCTTTGGTCATAGTAGCTTTCTGAAAGGTAAGATCTGCACAGCCCTCTTTTTGCCAAAGGGTAGAATGTAACCTGCCCATCTTTGGTTATAGCTGGGCAACAAGATGGAGAAAGTAAGAGCTGAGTTCTCAGATATCATGGTTTGGAAAAAATACTACCAAAATTTGTAAACTGGAGGTGTCTGAAAAATAAATAACACCTAAAATATTTACCACTTCTGGGTTTTCTTCTCAGCTGGATGACACTTGCAAGCATAACCCAGAAAATGTAGATGTGGTGTGTGATTGTTTGGCCTTCACTTCAAGAAGTGTAGTGAATTGGAAGTGGTTCTTTTTTTTTTTAATTCTAAGTGCATCCAATGACCTTGTGATCATTCTTTTTCTAGGTATACGAAACTGGGCTATGCAGGAAATACAGAACCTCAGTTCATTATACCATCATGTGAGTAATTTCTTGTCTAATATACAGCACTATCATCGAGCACTTTCATGATCAAATGACATCTTTTCCTCCTCCACCTCAGTCTTCGCAGTCTCTTGTCCATCTGGGAAGCGATATTCATTGCCTTAGTATCTTTGGCTAGGGTGTAGCTGAACAGAACTCCTTTATCTCCATTATTTTTGTGCCAGGATGCTCTGAGCAGACAGAATACAATTTACCTCCTGTCTACCTGACACGTGGTTATTGCCTGGATAATCTGGAGAAGGCTTCCAATCAAATTAAGTACTAAAGTGGGGGTGGTGTGTGCCTTATTTACATTGTCTGGGACTGTAGACTGTTTAATATTCAGAAAAGTTGTTCCTTTTAGAAGATGTTGTTTTCAAGCCCCTGTTTACCAAGTAAAATAATTTTGCCCATTTAACATACTTTTGTTGAGCAGATTTACTCTCAATTTGTATGCATGTTAAACTTGTTTAAAATGTTCTACCTTTCTGGTGTTTTAGATTTTAATTGTTGTCTTAATGGTTTCTCTCACATGCTATATATGTTTATAAATAGTAGCCCTGACTATGTATTTGTGTCTATAATGACATCTGTTATCTCATGTTTATCTCCATGCCTTGTACTTTTTGTGAACTTCATCGATAAACTACTTATTAATGCATCTAGACTGCCTTGTAGCTACTCACAGAAGGTACAAAGATAAGGAAATAACTAAGGTAGTTGGAGGCCAAGGAAGTGGGGGGACACGCTCTTTACCAGGTGTAGCTGCACTATTGGTTGTAGTCTAAATATTTTAAGTATTGTAAAAAATTCCAACTGAAACCACTGGTAAAGATTTAAATGTCTCACGTTAAAGAAGTGGGATAGCAAGAGCTTCCTGTGAATTTGTTAAAAATCCTGTTACATAAAACCATAAACTTGTTGAGGCTTAGAAGTGTTTCCAAAAGAATTGTTTGCTTGTCGGTAGTTTTTGGCACTGATAGTATTCAGTGTCTTTGTGGAAGATGCCTGTCTACTCTGCATTTTCTACTGTGTGTTATTTAGAGCCTGATTATGACCTATTAAAAGAAAATGTATATAAATAAAGCTATGTTTTAAGAGTACTTTATTCTAGTTTTATTTCTAGCTTGCCCTAGATTTGGAGATTTTTTTGCTGTCTCACCTTCTCGACTATAGCAGCGATCATCTGATAATTTCAGTGATAGTTCCAGCCTGCTAATGGGAACCATAAGTGTCCCCAAAGATTTCTCTGTAACACCGTAAACTGATTTCTGCCCCCACCCCCTTCCTCCTTCTCACCAATTGGGATAATTATTCCAACGCTGATTTCTGAAGTATATAGTTTATTTTCTGCTCCTGTGCTCTGTCTCTTAATTCTCAGGGTTTAACCTCAGAAAAATTGCATTGCTTAGTGGCTTAAAGAGTATGTCCGGTGGAAAGCTGCACTTACACAGGTTTAGTGACTGCTGTAGTCTGTAACAGAGTAGATTTTTAAGATTTTCTTGGAGTTATTAATTACATTAACAAGGCATGGCTGACCGGAATCCTGCAAGATGCAGTGAGAGTGACCTCTGCTATACTGGTTTGTCAATAGATCGCTTGCATGATTTCAGCTTTCTGCAAACTAGAATTTCTATATCCCAATTTTTATTTCTGGAAAAGAATCCTTAAGTAAATAAATATTTGTTGCATGGTATTAATCTGTTTTGATTTGTTTGGGTTTTTATTTGAAGGTATTGCAATCCGAGAATCAGCCAAAGTAGGTGACCAGGCTCAGAGGAGGGTAATGAAAGGCGTTGATGATCTGGACTTTTTCATAGGAGATGAAGCCATAGATAAACCTACCTATGCTACAAAGGTAAGCATTAAGTATTTTCAAGAAGTCTTTCCAAATGTTCACATTTTTATTATTATATACTGTTCTAGGCCTTATTTTTTGGTAGCCATTTAAAACACACATTTGCTTTCTGCGAAGTATTACTGCTTTTTAAAAACTACATGATTTTGTCATGGCTTTGCTTTTTTAATGTCTATTTCACTAATACTGTCCTGTGTGATTGGTGTTTGAATCTTTTGTAAATATTCATCGATACAGTGCAGCCGTGCAATTTTCAAAATTATTAGCAATTAAATTAGTCACGAACACCGAATATTTAAATTCTTGCTGTATCCTCTTAACATGGCATGTGAACTGGGGAATGTGTTGGATACTTTTGCTTCAGGGAATGTCACAATTGTTTTGTGGAGCACTGTCTTCAATGCAGTTTTTCTGTGAATCATATTTTCCATACCCTGGTAAAGGACTTCTTGTACTTACAAAATGTTACTGGCTTGTGAATTATGTGGAAAAAAATGTATTTTATACATCCTACTGTATTACTTAAATGTCAACTGTGTTCTTAACATTGAACAAAATGTAAACATCATCCTTGCCAGAATTTTCACTGAAAAATATATAGCCTGTGTGGTCTTTATTTCTTTTAGTAGATTGGAAGGCATGTTGAAGCCAAATAAGATTCTCAACTTTATATATGATAAAATTGATACAAAAAGAGATTAAAACACAGTGCCTCAATAGAACAATAACAGTATTAGGAATGGAACCTGGGTTCTGACTTCTAGTCCTGCAAGATAGAATCACAATTTGAAGTACTGGAGCAGGAGGTTAACTTCAAATAGTGTCTCTAAATTAAAATTAGAATGGAGAATTTGATAAGGTAACCATGAGTGGAGGTGTTTTCATGCTTGCAGAAGATGTGAGGGTTTGGGGACTTGAGCTGTTCATGTTCCTGGGTTTCTTTATCCTTGTATGGTCTAGAGTATTGATAAGTTTTCTTGCTCCAGTGGCCTATTCGACATGGAATTGTTGAAGACTGGGACCTCATGGAGAGATTCATGGAGCAGGTCATTTTTAAATACCTACGAGCTGAACCTGAGGATCACTATTTTTTAATGGTGAGTGGGTAAGAAAAAATTTTTGTAAAAGGAAAACTAATATTCCAAGCAGAAATAGCTCTGTTGGATGATTTTTTCTGTGTGTGTCTTTTATTTATTCAGCGATGAAGGGCATGGTTGGGGCAGGGGGAAGAAAAGGAGGAAGAGGAAATTAATCTGGAAAGCTGCATTATGACTAAACTCTGCTCATTTTGTGGTGCAGGCTACTGCAGGATGGATTTCATTGAGCTTCAGTCACTTTGTTTAAACTGAATGATATTTGAAAGTTTCTATTTTGAGTGCACTGAGAATTTTTAAAGTTTCGTTACCACACTGAGCTAATCAATAAAAATGAACCATTAAGACTCTATTGAGGTGCTTTTTTTGCAGACAGAGCCTCCACTGAACACACCAGAAAACAGAGAGTATCTTGCAGAAATCATGTTTGAATCGTTTAACATACCAGGACTTTACATCGCTGTTCAGGTGAACAAAATGAATATATACTTCTGTAATAGCGTGGTCAGCAGGACAAGGGAAGTGATCCTTTCCCTGTACTCTGCACTGGGTAGGCCACACCTGGAGTATTGTCTTCAGTTCTGGGCCCCTCAGTTCAGGAAAGAGATTGAAGTGCTGGAGCGGGTCCAGAGAAGAGCAACAAGACTGGGGAAGGGACTTGAACACAAGACCCATGGGGAGAGGCTGAGGAAGCTGGGCTTGTTCAGTCTGGAGAAGAGGAGGCTTAGAGCTGAGCTCTTAATTCTCTAGAACTACCTGAAGGGAAGTTCTAGCCAGGTGGGAATTGGTCTCTTCTCCCAGGCAGTCAGCAATAGGACAAGGGGGCACGGGCTTCAACTCTGCCAGGGGAAATTTAGGCTGGATATTAAAAAGAAATTCCTTATAGAGAGAGTGATCAGGCATTGGAATGGCTGCCCAGGGAGGTGCTGGACTCACCGGCCCTGGAGGTTTTTAAACTGAGATTGGACATGGCACTTAGTGCCATGATCTGGTCAATGGACTGGAGTTGGACCAAGGGTTGGACTTGATGATCTCTGAGGTCTTTTCCAACCCAGTCCATTCTGTGATTCTAAAGTACAGTATAACTGCAGTATCTATAGTCTACTGTTTGCACATGTCTAAAATGTTTAACACAGTATTTTCTGAGCTTGTAAATTGTCACAGTCTGCTCACTCTAAACCTAAACTCTTTGTCATGTAGGCAGTGCTGGCCCTCGCTGCCTCTTGGACGTCACGGCAGGTTGGAGAACGCACTTTGACTGGCATTGTCATCGATAGTGGTGACGGAGTGACCCACGTAATTCCTGTGGTATGTAGCAGGATGTGATTTGAAATTATCGGTGATTTGGATAAGTATGGGGTTTGTTTACTATAGGTTTAAATAAGAAGTCCCAAACTAAGCTTTATTTTTTAGTGTTGCTTGATTGGGATTTCTTTTCTTCCCTTATGATTGCTTTGAAAAGTATGTATTTTATTATTTATGCAATTAATTTAGCTTGCTGACTATAGGAGTGTCACAGTTCATTGTATTTTAGAAGTTAGTGAACTCTGCTGGTGTGGAAACAATGATGAGCGGGTACATATACATGGCCGATCTCAAACGGCTAAGTTACGTTAGGATGATAAAAATATACAATTATCTGTGCATACTGACATCTGTTCTATTGATGTCATTTTGTGTATTTCTGAAGCATATAGTATGCTTGAATGATCAGTTATTTTAGAAATGAAAATTTGGTTCTCTTTAGCTTCATCTTGCATTTTGGTATTAATGTGGTCTTCTCCGTATTTTCTTCGTATGGAAAACGCTGGAATAACAGTATTTACCATATGAAACTTTAAAAAGTATTAAAAAAACAATGGAAGAAATGACGTTGGCTCAGCAATACTGACTTTTTCAGTAAATGCTTCCTGAAAAAAAGTTCAGCAAATAGATTTCTTATTTTTAGTGTGCTTATTGATAGTTACTTCACTTCATTTTTCTTGACTGAGAATTTTAATGAATTTTATACTTTCTCCTGTTCATTTTTCACTATCAAACAGGACATGAGTGATCTATTCATATTCCATTTGCTTTTCAGATCATACCTAAAAGGAACCATTTGATCAGACTTTGACTTCTAATGTGTGCAACATTTTTTGTCTATCACTTGCATGTCTATTAGATAATCGGGATCTGTTTATAAGTAGTAGACAAGGTCTTTTAAATAAAAATCATATCCACTTTGCAGCAGGCTGGCCATTTTTGTAGTAATTTTACAGTGTAAAGATTTTACTTTTAATTAAAAATCAAAACAATTATATAAATGAATTTTAGTTTTGCTGTTAGTTACTGGTACACAGTATGCTTTCCCCTAAATATTTTCTTTCCTCTCCTCCTACATAGGCAGAAGGCTACGTCATTGGAAGTTGCATCAAACATATTCCTATTGCAGGTAGAGATATTACTTACTTTATTCAACAACTCCTAAGAGAAAGGGAGGTGGGAATTCCTCCTGAACAATCTCTGGAGACAGCAAAAGCCATAAAGGTACATCTTTCTTTCTCTCTTAATAAATAAATACAACTCTTTGAGCTACTTTATATTTGGCTTTAACAAGTTGCCAGTGACTCTTTTAAAAATGCGAATGTAGGCAGTGTATTGTAATTACACAAGCTTCTGGTGTTTTATCCAATCAAGTGTGGGGGAAGGAGAAAGAGGAAGAAAATCTTCATGCTAGACTGTTTGGAGCGAGTGTTCTGCAGGTTCAATCACCATTTGAAGCTTTAAATTTGTTTAAAATTTGCTTTTTAATTTAATAAAAAATAAATGTATGTAACGTCAGTAGGGTGATAAGTGGGTCTGATCTTGCAATGAGAGCTCCCCGTTGAACTTCGTTATCGTCATAGACCTCATGGTTGTGATGTTTGCATTTTGAGAGACTAATCTGGGTGAGTCAGTGTGCAATGAGATTGAAACAAATAGGCCATGTGCATCATCCTGTAGGGTTGAGTCTTCAGTAGTCATTTGAGTGAGAACACTTGTTGAACAGCCCGATCTGTAAGAATGCTCACATACCTTTGTTTTCTGATTGTGTTATACTTTAATTCAATGATAGAAAAATTATTTAGGCAATTTTTAATGCATGGTGTTTCTTAACAGGAGAAATACTGTTACATTTGCCCGGATATAGTGAAAGAATTCGCCAAGTACGATGGAGATCCTCGAAAATGGATCAAACAGTACACGGGCATCAACGCCATCAACAAAAACAAGTTTGTTATAGATGTCGGCTACGAAAGGTTCCTCGGACCTGAAATTTTCTTTCATCCTGAGGTAAGAATAGAGCCGAGCAATATGAAGTTATAGAAACTTAACTGGGTGAGTGAGGAGCAGGGGGATGGAGGTGCTGTCATTTCTGGAGCCAGCTCGCCATCCTGTGGCAGCGAGACACCGCTACATGTCAACTGCAAACCACGGGCAGCCTCGAGTCACTTAAACGCAGAAAAACATAAGAAAAATAATTCTCTGCCCTGCTTATCTCCTGTGTAACATTTAAAACATTCTGTTCCTCTAAAGGCATTTAAAATTGAGAGGAAATTGTTTGAACTTACAGATTTTATATAGTGTTTTCCTTCTTTCTTTCAGCATTGCTTTAAACCAGTTTGCCTTTGCACTGCGGATTTGGTTATGTTGCCAATCCCTTTGGGCATTACTCTGACCAGTAGCAATGCACTGATAATATTCTAAATCTTAAGCACTCACTTTTGATTCTGAATCAGTTTATAAAGCATGGGTGCTAAATTTGTCCATTGAAATCTCTGTTGGTGTGTACATGTACAATTCTGGGAAACATTAAAATGCCTAGTATGGTTTTTGGTAGTTTGGTTTGGCTCAGCTTCAGGATATTGTGATATTGTGGGAAAGAGTCAAGTTTTAATATGTTACGGCATAGCAGAGAAGGTCCTCTCCATTTCTATATGCTCCATTGAGTTTATTGCAGCCACTCTCAACCTATAATGCTATTAAAAATACAATCAAGATCCACGTTAACACTGGTGAAGTTTCCCTTTGTCTACCCTCCTCCTATTGGAAGAATATTAAAAAAGCCCTCATTCTCATACCTTTTGTCTGAATTCCAGCCTTTATCTCTTTGTGGTCAGCTTGTAGCCATCTGATTTTGTGCCAACATTAAACCTCTGGGCTAAATAGTTTGTCCTCTCTGCTGTTTACCTGTGTGGTCTTACAGAAGCGTTGAATCCCATATCAGACATCATTTCTGCAGCTCCTCTTTCCATAGTTTCCAAAGGCTGTTAGGAACAGGATAAAGGACTAATTTCCACTTTCTTTATTTCTTGATATCTTCTTGGCTCTGTATTGAGAAAACAAAACAGAACCAACAAAAAAACCCCAAACAAAACAAGCACCAACCAATCAAACAAAACCACCAGCAACCCAAACAACAACAAAACAAGACCCAAACAAAACAAAACAAAACCAACACGACTGAACTGGCTTTCTAGATAAGAAAAACACACTAGATGGTATGTGCTGCATCCAAAGAGAATTTATCTCTGGACTTCATTAGCTCCTCACTTAAAAGGGTATCAAGTGAACAAGGTAAAAGCTGCCTTTGGTAAAGCCATCTTGTAATCTTTTGCTATTTTCAGTTTACAAAATTTGTTCTCACATCTTTAGTACATTTGAAGTTAGGCTTCGGGGTTTGTAGTTATCCAGATTATTTCTCCACTTTTAAAATTGGATATTTTACTTGTTGTTCTCCAACCACGTGGTATTTACTAGTGGACTGCAATTCTGCAGTTCTCTTGTCCCCATTCTGGGAGCATGTTGTGCTCTGCTTTGGATACCACAGATCTCACTTCTCCTTATTCCTTTTGCTCTGCTGTTTTACCCATATTTTTATGGAGAGCTGGAGAGAAGCTTTCAGGCTGTAGTTCATTCAGAGGAAAGGTCTCCATGTGAAGCAATGTTTCTTTCTTCTCTTTTAATTCATATGCCTTCATGTTTTAGCATCTTGCATGATTAATTCTTACTACTGAAATTAGCTTGAATTTTTGGGGATTTTTCACATCATTCTTATGGCTCCCAATCTCCAAGCCAACTTTCTTTGCTATAATAACTTCTCTTTCACTTCAATGTACACTTGTTTAGCTTTGGTTTTTGTTATTCATCCAGTTAGATACTGCATCTTGTTTAGGATGTGAATCTCAAATAGTTTCTACACCTTTGGGAAAGTTTTGAAGTTATATAATGTATCTATAGTAATACATTACTATGCATTGATAATTCATTTAATTTCTCAAAGTTTAATCTCTGAAAGAGCAAAACCTTGGCTATGAACTGGTTTGTTGGTTTTTGTTTAAAGACCCTGTTAAGTTTTAAGTAGAAAAGTTCCACCAGTCCAAGAATGTTTTCTAGCATTAGCAACTCTGATTCTCTAGTATTTAGATAATAAATGCAGAAATTTACATTGGCACTGTATTCATGTTCTCATTGATGAGGACTTCCATTCAAAACCTTAGAGTATGAATCCTTCTTTGAACATTGGAGACTGTGTGCTTGGAAAAAAAAAAATCTGACTTATTGGTGGAAATGTAACACAAGTATTTTGTTAGGATTGAAATTTTTTTATTTTTATTTTGATTTTCACACTGGTAGTTTTGATTTCTTTTCAAAGGGAACACAGGACCACATAGCACAGTAACAATACGTTTCATATTGCAGGAGAGTGCAGGCTCATGTGACATGCAATTGTAGGCCTGTAGTGCACAAATTGTCAACAGTCAATTTATGACCAAAGAGAATCTGAGTTTCTCAGCAGAAAAGGGAACTTTATTTCCCATGTACAGAAGTGGATTTATTATCATGTAGAATAAGCGGTGAGCAGGAGTAATACTGACCTTGATTCCCACCTCTCCTTTAAAAGTGCTGTTAGAAAATCTCTGCAGTCTCACTTCTGCCTTCTTGTTTCTCCATTTTGATGAAGAATCTGATGCCTGTTCTGTTTCATTTTAGTTTGCTAATCCTGATTTTATGGAATCCATTTCGGATGTAGTTGATGAAGTTATACAGAACTGTCCCATTGATGTCCGGCGTCCATTATATAAGGTATGATCTTTGTGTTGTAAGATTAACTTATGTGAAGGCTAAATATCTATATCATCATCGTAGAATCATCGCAACGTTTAGGTTGGAAGAGACCCTCACCACTTCCCTCACTATGAGACATGTGAACTTTGAATAGAAATAAAGTTCAAGTTAAACAAAGTATGACTTATGAATAAAGAGTACTTGGTATTTGCTGCTTTTTACTTTTGAAAGAAGAGTTATCTGTAACAGTGGCTTGATACATAAGTAAGTTCTTGAGTAACTGAGGCAGAGGGGAGTTATTTGTGTCTGACACTTGTGAATTCTGTGCATGAAGGACTTTGACCGTTGCCTGTTTTAAGGGTTACGTAATGGTCTCATCCCTCTTATTCCCATCACCCCCTGCTTTATTAAGTTGTGGTTTCAAATACACAGATTTTTCCTTTTTTTTTCTCTAGTCTTGGCTTGTGTCTGCCCACTGTCTGCAGTTTTAGCCAGATATTGAACCCAGTATTAAAATGTTTTAGGAGATAATTATGCTTGCTTGAACTTGTCCAGGGTGTAGTCCAGAGTACTTTTCAATCACCAATTCTTTCAGAAGTGAAAAGGAAGGTACTGACAGGCGTAGCCTATGGCAAACTCTCTCTATATTGGCAGCACATCCTATGTTTCCTGGTTGTTTTCTGCTTGTGGAGCAGCAAGTGCCCTTTTGGAAATAACAGCGTATTGTAATAGCACGGAGAGGTGATAGTTTTCTTCACCTATTAGTTCAAAATTAATGCTCATTGTAAGTCATCTCAGGGTGATTTGTAACTATTAGGATTTTTCAGTCTGTTTTACATGTCTAGTAAACGTACTCTGTAATTTAGAATGAGACATAGGGCTTCAGAGCAAACCTGTGGTGCAGGTCAAAATGGGAAGTTCAACTGCTTAACAAGCTCGTATGTGGAGTGAATTTTGCAGTAGATGTCTTCAAGGCTTTCAGCTTAGGTATGTTGCAGGAGACTTTAGGAAACTCTTAGTGTCTGGTAGTGCTTAGGTTCTGTGCTTTTTTTTTTCCTGAAAGACCAAAGTTGTCATAGAGTAATTGCTTCATTGCTTGGTGTAGAGTAGGGATTAGTACTGACTTCCAGAAAATGTTATTTAAAAACTGAGGTTGAGTTACTCTTTCCTCGCCTCAGGAGGCAAATAACTTTCCCTTGTTTTGCCATTTTCTGTTTTTTTGTTATACTTGCTTGATTAAAACAATGTAACACAACTACCTATTGAATAGAGTGACAGATGTCAGTAGTTATTAATGCCAGATCACTGCAAAGGGAAGAGCATCTCTGTTCTCACTGGTTAGAACGGTCTATATGTGCAGAAATCCACTCATACTTTCTCTTAGTTTCTGTGGTCTATAGAATCATTTTTGTTGGAAAAGACCTTAAAGATCATTGAGCCCAACTGTTACCCTAACATTGCCAAGTCCACCACTAAACCCTGTCCTTAAGAACCTCATTCATGCTTCTTTTAAACCCCTCCAGGGATGGTGACTCCACCACTGCCCTGGGCAGCCTGTTCCAATGCCTGACAACCCTTTCCATGAAGATTTTTTTCCCAATATCCAACCTAAACCTGCCCTGGCAGAACTTGAGAACATTTCTTCTCATCCTATCACTTCTTACTTGGGGGAAGAGACAGTGCAACAATTCTGAGGCTGTGCCTTCCCCCAGTAGAAGGGATACGTGTAGGGTCACTGGCTGTCCCAAAAGTTCATTTCTTTCGACCTTTTTCTACTTTGTTTTTTGCACAAGTATATGGATTAAGGAACTTAAAACAAGTGACATCTGAAACCAGGTAAATTCTGTCAGAAGTATCTCTGAAAGACCCTAGCCAAGCTTGTTTAAGTATTCATGATTAAAACTGATGGATCAAATTGTAACATCATTGACCTCAAACTTCTAAGCTACTTCTCAGACTGAAAACATTGTGTGAGAGGTGACTGTAGTATATGGGCAAATGTGGTGGTTTATTGTAGTTAAATCATACAGGTTTTCAGCATAAATGCAGGTACATGGAAAATTTAAAGATACTGGCTCTTTTCCTCAGAGATGATGATATCTTAGCTTTGTGCACAGCTATTGTGGACAATAGTGAACTTGAGCTTGCTGCTTTCATTAAGATTTGTACTAGACTCTGCTCTGTTGGGAGGTTGAACTGTTGACAGCTCATAATGAACCATCCTCAAAACCTGCAGAGATCTGGGATGTGGGAGGCTAAAGGGGTGATAAACGTACCCTCTAACATCACTTCTAACTTGAGTTTGTGGGAAATACATTTGAAAACAGCTTCACATGCGCTGCATGGTGTGTAGATGGCGCTGGCAGACTGCGAGCTGCAGGGAGAAATACCGGCTGCGATGGTGCCCAGTTTATTTGATGTATCAACCCTATTCTTGCCTTTCCTCTCCAAAATTGTAGATATCCTTGAGCTGAAGACTGAATAGGGTTCATATGACTTATCTGTGCTTCAGCAAAAATGACGATGTTTGTTATTAATTAGTGAGTACAGAGCGGAGATGCTCTGTGGAGAGACTGCCAAGCCATGAGCTCTGCATTGTATTTGCACCAATGATAAGACATAAAAAAGGAAAGGGATTCCTGCTGCTTGGTGTGGAAGTCTCGAGTGATTACCACTGTAGCATGGGAGTACTGTGAGAGTACTGTTTGCTTCTATAACAGCTGTAATTAAATTTATAACATTACCCACTCTATCTATTTAAGATTAGCTTGATGCATCTGCAGTATTTTGTGGTTACATTTGTGTCTGAGCGCAGGTATGGTTGTGCTGTTCCATAGAAATATAAGTCATGCTGAAATCTTTTGCTGTTACTTGAATTGTTTAATTAACTTCTAAAATTATGATTTTAAAGAAACGGAAATTGTTTCTTCATTGTTAAAAGCCAAACTTACTTAAATAGTGTTTCTCACAATGCATTTACTTTTTTGTAATATGTTTGTTATGTATAATATTTGTCCTTATACTTTCTACACAATGTTGGCAAATAATGCCCTGTTTTAACAAAACTAAGAGGCATGTGGTTTAATTATAGAATCATAGAACCACTTAATTTGGAAGAGACCCTCCGGATCATGATTCACTTCCTCATGAAGCGCTTGGCTTCAGCTTGTACACCTTCTAGTTTTACTAGTTTTTATTAGCAGTCATATATTACTCTCAGTACATGTCTCTGATGGGGGGGTTGTGTTGCTTTAAACAACCTTAATTTAGGCTGTCATTTGGAAGGAAGGGAAACTGGGATGTGTGGCTGAAGTTCGTATTCACAGAATCACAGAATGTCAGGGATTGGAAGGGACCTGGAAAGCTCATCCACTGCAATCCCCCTGCCGGAGCAGGAACACCCAGCTGAGGTTCCACAGGAAGGTGTCCAGGCGGGTTTGAATGTCTGCAGAGAAGGAGACTCCACAACCTCCCTGGGCAGCCTGGGCCAGGCTCTGCCACCCCCACTGAGAAGAAGTTTCTTCTCAAATTTAAGTGGAACCTCTTGTGTTCCAGTTTGTACCCATTGCCCCTTGTCCTATCATTGGTTGTCACCGAGAAGAGCCTGGCTCCATCCTCCTGACACTCACCCTTTATATATCTGTAAACATTAATGAGGTCACCCCTCAGTCTCCTCTTCTCCAGCTCCAGGGCCCCAGCTCCCTCAGCCTTTCCTCACACAGGAGATGCTCCACTCCCTTCAGCATCTTTGTTGCCCTGCGCTGGACTCTCTCCAGCAGTTCCCTGCCCTTCTGGAACTGAGAGGCCTAGAACTGGACACAACAGTCCAGATGTGGTCTCATCACGGCAGAGTAGAGGGGAAGGAGAACCAGAAAAGCAGCGGATGCTTCTCAGTTTGGTGCCGTGAAGTCTGACGTGTCCAGCGGAGCATGTACTTGTACTGCGGTACAGGCTGCGCTGTCAAGACACACAAATTTCATCACCTTGTGCTCGGTGGTGTTGAGATCTAGTGATACATTTTGGTACTTTTATGTAGAAACCCTCCAAGATGATTGGTGTTCACCCCCCAGTTTCCTTCCAGAAACAGCCTGCTTTATTTACTTGTGTGTGGAAGATCTTCAACCCTCTCTTCTAAGGGAATACATTCTTTCGAAGCTATTTTTCAACCAGTTAACTAAAATAAGTAAAAACCAGCTGGAGCCTGTTTCTGTCAGAGGGTCTGATAATCAGTGTTAGCTGTGAAACCTGTGGTCAGCTCAGAGCTGTTAAACCAGGCAAGGTGTGTTTGAGCAGGGTGAGATCAGAAGAATTCTTGTTTAAAGGAAGCAGCTGGAAACAGATGCTTAAATCCTGACTGCTGTTATCTGGGAGGCCAGAGAATTCCCAGGCAGGCTGAAAATGCAAATATCACTAGTAAGCTTTCTCCACAGAGGTATTTAGCATGCTTCATTGGTATGTTTTTTTTGTTAAATAGTTACTGGAATTACTGTCTTATATTACATTCAGTTATTCTAGAGAAGGTATTTGCTGTGTGTGGGGGGTGGTTTCATGATTTCTTTAATTTTTTTTAATCTGGCAGTCTTTTCCCACTTTCGTTGGGTCCTTTGTAAGTGGTGGGTGTGTTGCTTGAGGGGTGGGGAATGTGTGTGCATTCCGCTTTCACTGTGAGTCAGGACAACCTGCCTTCTGCTGAGCTGTTTGAATTTACTGAAGCCCAGACGTGAGCAACCTCCTGCTGAAGAATTAGCACAGTTTTGGCCCAGCGCTAACAAGAATTGCAGCGAGCAGGGGAACTGTAACTGTATAATTAACTGTCTTATAATGGCAGCTGGTGAGACATTTTCTTTTACATCCGAAATTCTGTTTGCCCTGGCTTGTCCAGAGATGTGATAATGAAATGACTCACCTTTTCAACAAGTATACCCTGGTGCTGCTGTTCTCCTTGACCAGTATTGTTATTAAACTTCTTTCAGTGTATAGGAGCACTTGAATAATCATCATCTGAGGAAGGTGTAACCTCTTAGCTTCTAACCCTGGAATAATAAAAGATTCAGTGTTACTGTTAATCCGTAGTTGCATGAGTTGGTCTCAGATGTGTTCAAACAATTATTCTTGGATATATTCTGCAATCTGTTTTTAGTGCTAGCATTTTCCACTTCTTGGAGTATACTTGACGTTTAATTTGCTTTAAATAGAATTATTCCTTTCACTGCCTTTGCCAACTTCATTATCTCCAGGTAATATTTTCTGATGGCATCTTTTTAATTGCTATTTCATCACTCAGGTTAGTCATTGTCTTTTTTTTCCCCCATTGGGAGTTTTCTTTTCCTATGTGGAGTGCGTGACTGCTTTGATGCAGGAGAAGGGATGTTCTTGTGTATGGGGGGAGCAGGGGGAATCTCCCTTCTGCTTTAATTTTAGTACCAACTATACACAGTGCTCCTCACCTTTGTCCTCTTTCTTTTGGGAAATGTTTCAGTAATGTTTTGGGGATGTGTGCTGGGTTTTTTTTAAATACACCTGCGTTGTTATGCATTCTTCTAGATTGTAGATAATCTGGAGCTGTGAAGAAATGAGTTTTTCCTACTGTGTTGGGTTTTTTTAGTGTAAATAAACAGCTTTCTTCTCACTTTACATATTGCAAACAAGATTTTCCTTGTTACCAGTTGCTTAAAATCCAGGTGGTTACTGCTGCACCCTGCAAGTGTGAACACTTACCATGCATGTCTCCGAGTGTTCGGGTCTGTGTGCAGGCTGCCTGGGTGAAAACAGTGGTTCAGGATTCTTTCATTACGTGCTCAGGCTTGGTCTGTAGTGTCAAAATCTATTACTGAGAGATAATCCTTTGACCTGTGTGTAATGAATTCTTAATCTCAGCTGAGTTCCTTGTGGACATGTGTCTAAGGCTTCAGAAAGCACTGATTAGCACTATGGTTTGCAGCTGCAGCAGTATGCAAGGGCCGTTCTGTCACGTATCAAGTTCGTTTTTCTGATTACAAAATGCATTTTTGCTTCCACCAATGCTGTGTTCTAGCGTTGCAGTTTTGAATCCCCCTCACCTTTAAAATAACTTTCCTATTAGTCTATGACCCTGTAACATTATCAGAATTGAGGACGTGACGTTCTAAAACCCCTGTTCAAAATCCAAGTATGAGTCCGGGCTAAGAGGCTTTTGGTTCTGCTCTGAAAAGTAAGTAATACCAGGCAAGCAGGTGTAGGCAGGAAAGGTGAATGTATTGCACCTCTCTCTGTGCTGCTGCCCTCTTTGGAGGTGTGCTACCTTTTTGAAGAATCGTTTGACTTGCTGGTAGCTATGCTTATAAGTTTAACTCTTAGAATAATAATTCATGAAAGAGTTCTAGATAACTTCACAGCTTTTGGAAAGACACTAACAGTAATACGAGGAGGTTACAGCTTACTCTGAGCTTCTCTGGGAAACTTTTTGATGTAGTGTCTTGTTTCTGCTGCTCTGCATAGGTAGGGTACTAGCTCACCATTTTAATGGAATCCTTCTCTTTTGTAATAACATTTGATATAAAACTCTTCTTTAAAGGGGGTCAAAAAAAAGAAAGTAGGAGACCATGGATCTCCTATGGAAATTGAGCAATGCTTAAGTTGTTCTGTGTAGCTTGTCAGCTTTCTAATGATGTTAAGATTCAAATAGTCACCTCTGCAGTGTTGACTTTTGGGAAACGTGCTTGAAGATAGATTTAAATAATGCATCTTTAATTTCTGCGCAGAATGTGGTCCTCTCAGGAGGATCCACGATGTTCAGGGACTTTGGACGACGACTGCAAAGGGATTTGAAGAGGGTAGTGGATGCGAGATTGCGACTTAGTGAGGAACTCAGTGGCGGTCGGATAAAAGTAAGTACGAATTTCAAGTGCATTAATTACATAAGTAGTGAACGAAATAAAGTTCAGAATTTTCACCTCACTAGTGAAAATTCAGTGTTGTAAAATGAGTAGTATATATGTATGTGGTATTAAACATGTTGGTAGCCTTGCAATGTATGACATGTCTTTACAGAAACCTTAGTTACTGTGGGCAGCCTCTAAGGGCATTTTTCGCTTTTCTTCTAGGAGATACATGATCTTAGCAGTGGGCGAGAGTGATTTAGCTGTTGTTTTAATATACATACTAATTGTGAAGAGTTTTATAACTTGATCTCCTGCTGGGTATGGCAGACTGAGTAATAAGTGTGGGATGGTGATGTGAATGGAGTGGGGAAGATGTCTGGGTCTGAACACTTTTGGTTTGTAAGGATCTTGCCAGAAAACATAAAACAACTACATATGACTTGTTTTTTCTTAGCCCAAACCAGTTGAAGTTCAAGTGATAACACACCACATGCAGCGTTACGCAGTTTGGTTTGGCGGTTCCATGCTGGCTTCAACAGTAAGTCTTCACCAAAATTGTTCTGATTTCTTTATTTATTTTAATTTCGTATTGTCTTCTGGCTCTAGTTGATCTGAGCATTAAGTTTTAAACCTTTTCATTTTGATTCCATTCTGGAATCCTTACCCAACTTCTATCCGAGTAATACTTTTATAGGGAAAGTGGAAGCTTTACTTATGTAAGAATAATGTGATTTGATCTAATTGTGAAGTACTTTTTACATGATAGTGGTGTGTTCCCTCCATTCTTGAAGTCAGAACTAGAGATTAGTTAGGACTTCAGAAATACAGGATCCAAGTCAATGATCTTAAACATGAGAGGAAGCAAATACAGGAAAATGGGAGCAAGTTCTGTCTCCGAAGTGGGTTTTCTTATTGCTGTGTTTAAAAGCAGTTTTCTGTCCAAACTTTTCTTGACTAGTTGTGTTCATATCCTAAGATTTCTAGCTTTATTCTATTTCAAAAATATAATACCACATCATAAAGCTGCAATCTACAAAAATGTTAAGGCATTAGTTTATTTGTTGTTTTTTCTACTTGATATATTCTTATGCTTTTGAGGGGATGTGTTTTATATTTTCATAGCCAGAGTTTTTCCAAGTATGTCACACCAAGAAAGACTATGAAGAGTATGGCCCTAGTATTTGTCGTCATAATCCTGTTTTTGGAGTCATGTCATAATGCTCGTCTGATGGAAACAAGATCTCTGATATCTTGCTGGTGAAGAAACTCATGTAAAGCAGAGGGAGGCAGCAGATACTGTAAATACTGAAGCAAGATGCGGTTATTGCTTGGAAGCATTTGGATCACCACCGTGCACTAAAGCACAACTTACAGCCCCAAGTCATTTCAGTAAAAGCCATTTCTCTGCTGACTACTTTAAAGCCTATCCTTCTTCCTTCCTAAATGTGAGGTAATTGAAAATAGGTAAGTCTCGGTTTAGGAGGTTGTGCAAATACTACTGAAACTGAATCTAGAAGAATAAGGCAGTGTTTTGCTGCTTGTGGAAAGATTGAAACCTTTCCCACTTGTGCCCTGATTCTGCAATCAAATCTTAGCAATGGAGCACTAAATACCACATTGCCTTTTGGGTGAGTTGGAATGGATGTAGGTACCTGCCCGAAAGGATTAGATTGCAGGACTGGGACTGTACTTTGTAAATGTAGGTTTTTTCATATCATTTTGTATTTTATGATATTGGTAGAGTGAATTGATGACTAGGTCGAAGCACGAACAGCTATCAATGTCATGGAGTGATGTTACGCTTTTCCAGGTGTGAGGCATGTATTGGAGTTGTGCTGGTATTTTTTTGGGGAAAAAAAAAACAAAGCCATGTATGCTAGAAACCGATTTGTTCTTGTTTGGATGACACAAGTGATTTATAGTAGTGTATGAAGTTTATTATAGCCACTGTTACTTTGTTTTGAATTTTCTGAAACTGTTTTATAGAAGAGTATGTTTTGTTTTGATGTTGGTGAGTGGTGGATGACACACAGGCCTTGCACCAGTGAAATAAAAGCTGTTAACATCTTTATTAGTGTTTGTGGTAGTCATGATTCACATACCCATCCATTTTATTTCACAAGGTTAGCTTTCCATTCGTATATCAATGTACATGGAATCACAGTAACACCGAAGTTGGGAGGGATGTGTGGAGATTTCTGGCCCAGACCCCTGCTCAGTGCAGGGTTTACTTTGAAGTGAGATCTGGTTGCTCAAACACAGTCAAGTTTCAAATTCCTGTGAATGGAGGTACCTTAATGTCTCTGCCAACCGGTTCCAGGGCTTCACTACCTTGTTATGGGTGGATGTTTTTGTGTTGCGGACACAGTGGTTGTTGTTCTATGGTTTAAATTTCAATCGAATAGGAAATCTTACTTTGTCTGTGCTGATTTTTATCCAAACTCTGTCAGCAGAGGTTTTATAGCAGTTTGTGCAGCCCAATAATTTGCAAGACACATCAATTTGGTTTTAACTGGCATGGAGGGATCACAACCAAGCAATTATTTGTTCAGCATAAATCAGCAATTAAACAAAATGGGACTCCATGACTCAAGCCTGGTTCTGAATGCTTTTGAACTTCAAGATCAGCTCTGAGGAGAAACTCACTGAAGCTTGCTTTGCGCAGTCCCCTCACTAAGAAATAAATGAGTAATCTAACATAACACGTACCATTTCAGCTTGTTCCAGTGTTACATCAGCGTATCTGTGTTTCAAGCCTGTCACTGCACTGGTGTCTACTTAGGTTTTTACCCTATACAGTGTAGTCCAGAACCATGAGCACAGCGTGGCTGGAGTCAGGCTTCAGAGGAAGATGGACACGTTTACTGTGTTAAGCAAGTGTGGGCCAAAATGCTGGCATACTCACTTGGTGCTACAAAATAGGGAATGCTGGGCATGTGGCACAGTCGCATGTGGCCTGCCACCAGTTTTAACCAGGAATTGAGATATATGGAGTTGACAGGAGGTGGTATTTTCACTGGACACTTCTGACATAAGACGTAGGCATCCATTTTTTTGGGGGGGGAAAAAACTTATTTCAAAAGTAAGCAAGACTCACGTTGAGCATTTTTCCTCATGTGTTTTTGTGTTTTCTTTGCATTAAAAAAATGTGGATAGTAAGAACTATGTTTGAATGACATGAAGCTGAGTTTTCCCATTGTTCAGCTTTTTGGAAGGCTGACCTACCATTCACTACAGACCAAGACAGTTTAAAACAGTCATTGGGGGGAAAAAGCTAAGATGAGGTGTGTCAGAGGAGAGATGCAAATGTGAGTTGTTAGACCCTTTTCTTTTGTCTTGCTGACTGTTTTTTATTTTAATTGTGTGGTTGGCCCAGGCTGCCCAGGGAGGTTGTGGAGTCTCCTTCTCTGCAGACATTCAAACCCACCTGGACACCTTCCTGGACACTCATCTGGGTGTTCCTGCTCTGGCGGGGGGGATTGCACTGGATGATCCTTTGAGGTCCCTTCTGATTGCTAACATTCTGTGATTTGAGGTTTGGCCTCCCCAGTGCCCAGCACAGAGGGACGGTCACTGCCCTGGTCGTGCTGGCCACACTATTGCTGATACAAGCCAGGATACTGTTGGCTGCCTTTGCCACCTGGGCACATGCTGGCTCATGTTCAGCTGCTGTTGACCAGCACCCCCAGATCCTTTTCCTCCAGGAAGTTTTCAGCCACTCTTCCCCGAGTTCGTAGCAGTACATGGGGTTCTGACTTTTATAATTGAGGTTTCTGACTTTGAGGGTTTATGATACCGTATGCCCATTAGAAAAGGGGATTACCTGTCCTCGTAAACCAATTAGCAAATGATGTGTTTTAGCCATGATTAAGTTTGACTTGATTTGAGTCAATGCTCTAAAAGTGCAAGGTATTGTTTCCTGCTACTGGTCCTCTATTTTCATTTTTTCAGTAGTATTTAAAAGCACTTAAGACTTTTTGAACCTGAAGAACATTGTGCATATATTCAGTGTGGTACTTTCAATTAAATACCATTAGTCTTGACGTGAACTGGAGTACTGCTCTTTCTGTAAATAATTCATTCTTTATGATCACTGGGTTCTTTCTCGTCTGGAAAAATTACTGTTGTGCCAAACAAGTGTTGGAGATAGAACAAGTGAAAAGCTTATTTCAAACCATGGGGGATACCGAGCATGGATAAGCAGCCTCCTGCTTAATTGAAAAGTGCATTTCGTAATATTAAGAAGTGCTGTGTGGTGGCTGTCAGATAATTACAGTGAATGAAAACTCAGATAAAACTGTGGCAAAGGAATAGCCAGTTACCTCATTTTTATTTGCTCATCTTTTTGCAAAAGGTAAAGAAAACCACAAAGGAAGCAGTGAAGGGGAGTGTCCATGTAATTTTTCAACTTCTTTAGTTTATTTTCTGCAAGGTGAATGTATGGGATAGAATAAAGAGGCAGAATAGTGTGTGTCCACAGCTTCTGTGTCTGCTTTTGTTCTTACTGTTTCACATCTGTTGATTTTCCTGTAGACACTCAGGGCCTGACCCAAAGTCAGTAGAAAATAATTCCCTTTGGCGTTATTGATCCTATAAAGTTTTACAATCCTTTCCATCTCTTCCTGCTGCCTAACAAGTCAGTCTTGGCCGTACTGCATCATTTTGGGCAAATCACTTCACTTCTGTGTGCTTGCTTCTGATCTTTTCCTAGCAACTGCCTCTGAGATGTATACCTGAGCATTTGTCTGCGCTGACATTACTGTCAAATCCTCAGGTGCGGATGTCTGACATGGTCACTTTGGCGTCAAAGAGAATAGCAGAATTGTATCCCGAGGGAAAGTTGTCTCATCCTGATATATGCACCTAACACAGGTTGGTTGGCTCCTCCTTTGGCAGCGCTTTCTCCATTCAGTTGACTATAAAAACTGATCATGTCTAGCACAGATGTTGCATCTAATCCTTCAAGGCTCAAAGTTAGAGGAAAAGAAAAAATTCCTACCCTGCTTTTGGTCTCTGGGCGCTGGGGACACTTAAGCAGTGTGGTGAGGCAGCAGAGTTGCTGAGGAGAAGGGCTCATGCACTGTACCCTTGAAAAACGGTGGAGATCAGTGCTGTGATGTTTTGGCTTCCATGTGGCTTGAGGATGTTTTTTGGTTTTTTTCACCTTAACTATTTAAATGAACAGCTTCTGTGGTCCTGCTTGTGTGTTCACAGCTTTAGTTTAACTGCCTGGTTTAAGAATAACTCCCGTAATCTGCAGCTTATTCAGGTGCGAGGTGGAGCTGTGCTAGCGTGGCAGTTTTGCCTCGGGAGCAGCCGCTGTGCTGTTCTCTCGCAGTGTTCCGCACAGAGCTCCCATGAGGCAGCAACTTCCTCACATATACCAGCACTTGTCACACTGTTCTAGAACAAAATTTTGTGCTCTCTATCAGCAGCGTAGCTTTGGTGACATCCACGTCTCGCAGCACCCTCCTGCCAGGCACGTGAAAGGCTCCGGAACAGCCCAGGAGTGTCTGCTGCCTCCAGCTGTTGTTGAAGTAGAGGTCAAGCTAAATCAAGACATTTGGATCATTTTTCAACTTGCCCTCTGGTGGAATTTGTTAGAAGAGGAAACATTTTGTAATTCTTCAGGGATTTAAATTGCTTTCATTTTTTACCAATATGTTACAATGAAAGGTAGGTGTTGTACTTGGGGAGAGGCATGGGGTTCTTAAGTACCTCTAAACAATTAAACAAACTCCCTATCACCTCTTCTCCTTCTCTAGTGCTATTTCTCTTCAAGTTCTCTAGAGTTCAGCTGATGAATGTAACTAGGTTATATTATTAATCATTGTTTCTTACTTATGTCTAGTTTGAAACCTGGTGCTACTTTGCTTGTGGTCCCAGGAGCCTGCTACATTTTCCCAGTTGTTCTAAAATTAAAGATTTTACATTCCCTGACAAAAATGGCATCTTGTGTTACATGTGAATACTTGAAAAATCATGAAGGAATTTTTTCCTCACTTCCAATTTATCTTCCTCTATAATTAGAGCAAGGAAGTGACAAGGTTACTGGTAATGGGGGATGCTTAACCCTTTGCCTGCTGGGGAAACAATGAGCTGATGTGGATTTGAAAAGTCAGACAATAAAGGGTATTTATGAGCATAAAGGCCACCACACATCTAGAGTTTCCCATCACATGCATCTTGTGTTTGTGATGTGTGTGCATCTCCACTTTAAGAAGTGCTGCCCTATTCTGTCTGTTGTACATCAGCAAATAAAGGAGCAGGTAGTTTAACTGGGAGGCTGCAGTCATCTCAAGCAATTTTTTAGCACTTTGCTGTGCTATTGTTTTTCTAGCACCCTGTGGGGTAATGACAAGAGTTGCAGCCACTTTTACAAAGGGAAAATGGTTCGCTGCCTTCGACAGGTGGTAGGTAGTGTATATGAAAGAGAGAGACATTTTTAATGCAAACATGTATTACTTGTTATTCTATTTCTACTGGTAGTCTGTAGTTTTGTACAGGAGACAGATGCTTTGGGTCAGTTTTGATAAGGATGTAGTGAAAACAAAATAGAAGATACATTGTTGAGGGGATGGGCACCCAGAGTAGCTCCAGAATTGGCAACTGGGTGATAAGGGTCCCCTGATCTGGACTGGTCCCTTAGGGTGGCAGGAATTATGAGCAGGGACACAGCCAGCCCCTAGGAAATACTGGGCATGACCGTGTCCTAATTCTTGTCCTTTAGATCCAGAAAAAGGATTGATTTGGAGTAGAGAGGTGTTACAGGGAAAGGTTCAGATAGGGTATCAGGAAAAAATTCTTCCCAGAAAAGGTTGAGAAGCGTTGGAACAGGCTGCCCAGGGAAGCAGTGGGCAGGTTCCTGGAGAGGTTTAAAAGGCATTTAGACGAGGTTTTTAGAGACATGGTTTAATGCTAGAGTTAGGTTATGGTTGGACTCAATGACCTTAAGGGTCTCTTCCAACCAGAATGATTCTGTATTTCTGTGACTACCCTCCTTCAGAGTTCACTAACTCGGCAGGGCTCAGCCTTTTTAATGTGGCAAGTGGTGTCCTCTGAGGTGCCAACCTTGGGGCAGGAGCAGCTACTGAGGAAACTTCTCAGCAGGCTGAAGGGGTTTCTCCTGGTTTTGAAGCCTCTTACAGCAGGAGAGGATGGGAGAGGCTGGGTGGAGCATCCAGGACTGGAGCGGGCAAGGTTTTATTTTCTACATTTGAACTGTTTATGCATTTGTAGTAGTAATCATTGCTTACAAATACAAGTAACTCTTGGATCAGTGAAGAGGTTCTTGAACACTGTGCTACCTACTTGAGAATAACGGCTAGGTTCCAAATTATCTTTTCAGTTTTTGCTTTCCAGTCCCATGTGTTGTACGTGTTCTTAGGCTGTAGATAAGCAAAAGGTTTAAGCAAACTGTGTCAGCTTCCTTGGCTCTGGTTTTCCAGGGTAAAACCAAAATGTTGACACTATCAACATGAAGAGCATAAGAGATGACCAGAGGAGTAATCCTTACTAGCACTTGGGTATATGGTCTGTTTTGGTTTCACTCTATTTTGGACTGGGTCAGCATCTACTGTAGTTCAAGTCCTCTTAATTTCTTGCCAAAGAATTGCTAGAAATCTATTTCTGCTGTTTGCTTGACAGTTGATTGATGTAAGTGGCAATTTATGACACAGATTTCTTTCAGCGGTTTTAATTTGTGCATCCAGTAAGGTACTCCAGAAAACCAACTATTGGTGCAACAAATATGCAAAGCGGGAGTAGAAATGCCGACGTTTCGCGGCTGTGTATTCTGACGCTTGTTAATCATGATTCTTGTTTAATAGCCTTCATACTGGCTGTGCTGTTGCTTTTACAGTGGCTTACTTGCAGAATGTTTCAGTACATTTGTTCATCTAGTCATAGAGTATGTCCATAATGCATTAGATGATATTGGCAATTAAAGGATTAGAGCTAGGATATAATTATGGCCGTGTGGAAGAGAGTTTTCAAATTATTCTGCTGCAGTCTGTAATTACCCTGTGTGTGCCCCTGATGCCAAGGATTAAGAGGGGGATTACAAACTATTTTCCTGTAACGTGTAGTTCATGGATACGTAGTTTACGATTCTCTGGTTTTGAGGAGCCAGTGACCTCTCATGGGAAATGCTATTATAGGATGCTGTCCACTGGAATGCTGCTGTTATATTATGTTTGTTTCTCTCCCTCAACCCAGAGTTCATCATGCGGTGCCCAGTCAGGGCAGCTCAAATCTTGAGCAGACAACCCTTAAATTGGAGTATTAAGGAAGTGAAAGCAGAGAAGCTTCAGTAGGCAGCCTTGCACTGTTAAACTTGCTTATATTTTGTGCTCTTCCTTCGCACCAGAGACATCTCAGCTAGATACTCTGGATTCTTCGTCTCCGTGGAAGGGAGATGGGAGCCTTTGTGATGTTATTACGTCTTACACAAACAGTAGGATTTAAACATTTTCTTTTTGTGTCTCTGAAAGTAATGTACTCAGAGAACCTCCGCAATCAGCGCTGCTCTGAAGAACCTCAGTTGTTTAGTTGTAATGAAGATAAACCAATGCTGATGCTATTTAAAATGGATGAGAATGTAACTATTTGAAAAAGCAAAATAGTGCTGAACTGTTAGTTGAATCCCCAAATGGGAAACATAGGCTTCTTTCTGCTGAATTACAACAAGTACACTAAATGTCATTTAATTTTCTGTGAACTTGAATGACTCTCTTTAAGGGTAGCATCAAACTTTATATTAACTTCAAAATGCACCATCTTGCTTCCCATGTCAGTTCTGGGTGGTTATAGCAATTAAATGTGCTCAAAACCCTCCTTTGGCACTGAGACCCAGTTGCATGGAACAGCCTGTTCTTATCAAACTCTGTTTAATTTACCAGTATAAATTGAACCTGTGTATTTTCACTGATGGAGTGATGCCAAATATTTCAAATGGGTTGTTTTATTTTCTTAAGGTTCCAGATCTTTGTCCTGCTCTTTTTTTTTTATTTACACAAACCTGATTTATATTTTAGGAAAAGGCTTCTTCTATAGTTGCTGAAGAAACATGAACCTCGGGCCGTCAGGTAACAATGACAAATACTCTCCAGTTTGCTTTGAAAAAAATATTGGAATTTTAAAGCCAATGTTTCAGTTCTTAATGTCAGAATAATATTTAAAAATATAAGTTGTACATATGTAAGAGTACAAGATCAGCTTATACTCTTTCTGTAGCATAGGGTGGTGGGTTTTGCAGTTTTCCGTAGTTAACAGTTTTTTTTCCCTTAGTCTTTTAATTTCACTCTTTTGCCTGAGTTAACATCACGTAACCTTAGTGAGGCTTTCATTGTAGAGATGTATCTAGCATCTAGTTCTCTTTGAGAATCTTTCCTCCTGATGGGAGCATGTGAGAAGGAAAAAGAACCCAGCTTGACTTTTCTGTTTCTCCGCATGGCTTTACGGAACTATAAATGGAACAATTTGTTCCGGAGCATTGCTGCAAATAAGGCCTGGCAGCTGGAACCGGCCTACTATGTGCATTGCATGAACATTAAAGCCTCTATGTCTTTCTCTTCAAGCAGAAAATGGTTTAAAATTGCAATAAATATTTTTCATGTCTGTGTGTGTTTTCCCTGTTCCCCTCTACCCCAGTTTTCTTCTGTCTTGGACCTAAAAAATTTGCATGGATGTCTTGATGAAATTATTAAATTGACAGAAGAGATTAGCTGTGATGAAATGGCTCCTTTCAGTGGGAATGGGAAGACTTTTTGGGCAACTCTACTAGAAAGTTTCTTTGCATAGTCATTTTTCTGAACAAGGAATACAATTCCCAGTGTTTGGCAAGACGCAGACATTTGAACCTCTGAGGTCCCAGATGGGTTAAAGAAAAATTGTGAAGCAGAATTAAACACGCTGCTGGATACAGTTGCCATCGTGGTTTGCGTAGCAGTGGAATAGCACTGAAAAACAAATTGTTAAAATCGGAGGACGATTCTGTCAAAGCCAAGCATTGCTTTCTGTTTCATAGGCTAGGCTGTATGCTCATAATGAAAAACAAAGCAAGCAAATCTTTAAAGAATAGTGATTTAAATCTATCCTGTGAGTTGGAGACGCTGGGTCATGATTGCTCCAAAGTCTTAATACCTGAAGGTAACACTGAAATTAATTCCCCGTTCCTCTTCTGGGGCTCAATGTAATTGGGCAGCAGATCAGTGCTATCATCAGTTACACTGCATGGATATAAATATCCAAAAAATTACACAAAGTCAACTGCAGCAAAGCCAACTCAGTTCTTTCCCAAGGGAAGGTCTGCTTGTTCCAATCATGATTTGCGCCACGGGCTTTTATAGCAGGATGGCAAAAATCTTACAAAAATTGTATTAGAGTAGGATCAGCCACCCTTAAACGTATTAAGCTTCCAGCTGTGAGCAAATTTGTCCAGAAGCCCGGGGAGATTTGAGTGAGGTTCCTAATTTTCTTAAAATCTTTCTTTAATAGTGTCTATTATTAAAGCTATTTCTTCCTCCTGGATGTGTACAGAGAAACAAGCAACTCGTGATTAAATGCATGTTGGGGTCCTGGCCATAGCCCTTGCTGATTCACAAGCCATTGCCTCTTCAGAAGCAAAAAGACAATCACGCTCCAGAGAGCAACGCTTTAATTGTTCAAATAGGTACATTAAACCTTTACACATGAATAATAAATTACGTGGAAGTAGATCTGACTCTCTGCAGCTATTTTATCTCTGCTCCAGCAATCAGCAGACGCATCAGCAGCCAAGGGAGATCATTCAGGTACTTTCTGGGTTCGTGCTCACAGGTCGCCTTTGTTTTTCAGGATTGAGTTTGCGTTTCCTGCTGCCTTTAGGGAGAGAGTTCTGCAGCTTCTTAAAGCAGCTGTCACTTCAAGTGAGATGCCCTGAATTAGGCGCTATTATTATTATTATTATTATTATTATTATTTTTAATGCATGTAAGGAAAGAAAAGTGCCAATGACTTGGTTACTGTATTTTGTGATCAGGCAGAAGTGTAATAAGGCTCAGCACTTGTGAGCTGGAGAATGAACCTAACAGGCGAGAGCACACACATGGTGTGGATATCAAAGTAAAAGCCACCTTTCTTTAAATGAGGCAAGTTTAAATAAAGTAGAATGATCCATTTTCCTTGTTCACTGGGGTATGCTGAAATTCTCTCCAAGCAGCATCACCTATGAGGATGATTTCTGGATCTGCACAACTGGGAGCTGAGCTGGGATCAATTAGTTCATGGGAAAGGCGCCATTCTTGAGCAGAACCCCTTGGTTTTGGCTGTCCCAGACTGGGCCTGGTTTAGTGAACAAGACTCAAGGAGGATTTGTGATGGGCTGCTTGACATTTTCTCAGCCAGATGAGATTAGTCCAAAAACCATTTTTTACTAAGCACTTCTTCATGAAAGGAGGCTTTTTTGTATGTGGAAAATAAAGCATTTCAATCCCCAAGCTGAAGAACTGCAAATTAAGTGCCACTGTTAAGCTGCACGTTCAGATTGGTACTGGTTGGGGTTTAGCTTTCCTTTGGAATTACAGGGAAGCGCTTCCGGGATTCTTCACCTTCATTTTGGTTGGTTGGTTGGATTTCTGTTGGAGAGTAAGTTTTCATTTAATTAAAAAAAAATCTTCTCAGAAGAGTTTGGTCAAAGTGAACTTTTGGTTTTGTGGGTAAAACTCCAATAAACCTAATATTTTAACCAATTTTACATACTGTCAGAGATGCACTCATGCTACCCAACCTTCGCAGCAATAATTAAGAGCAGATGCTAATTATCTTCAATCCAAATGATCTCTGATATGGTGAGTGCTGACGGGGAAGACGTTCCTGGCCAACACTAACATATCTCTTGCTCTAGATCTTTTTCTTTATTTTTTTGTCTTGTTGACCATGTTGTCGCAGCTTTTCAGCTCTCTGGGCAGCAGAATAGAGACAAATGTGAGCAAATCCACCTGGAAGGGGTTGTATGATGAAAAACTTGTTATTTTACAACCATTCCCTCTCCTGAAGGTGGCAGCTTGCACACAAGAAACACAGTCCTCACATTTGATATTCTGGATTCCTTAGTGGATGTTCAAGTAACTCACTGTTGTGTGCTAAGAAAACAGGGTTGGCACCCTGAGATGAGATGTTATTTTTTAGGACGGAATTAATCTGTTTGACTTGGAGCTGTGAACATACCTAAATCTGAGCTCATCAGTTTTGGCTCCCCTCATAATCCTAGGAGAGAAGTACGTGGCTGTGAATGCAATCAAACAGGTTTAAAATAGGTCAGGTAAATGATTTTGTGGCACCGCCTCTTTCTTTTAATGAAGAAAAATCCTCACAGATCAAGATACGCAGTGGAACTTCGGTGAGAAGAGTTTTCTTCTCAGAAACTCCAATCTGTGTCACAAGCTCTGGCTCAGATTTTCTGGTGATATTTCTGGTCTGTGACAAGAAGAGATGTTTGCTGAACCTTCTGGGGTGTATTAGAAGAGGGGTGGTCAGTAGGTCAGAGAGGTTCTCCTGCCCCTCTACTCTGCCCTGGTGAGACCACACTTGGAATATTGTGTCCAGTTGTGGGCCCCTCAGTTCCAGAAGGACAGGGAACTGCTGGAGAGAGTCCAGTGCAGGGCAACAAAGATGATGAAGAGAGTGGAGCATCTCCCGTGTGAGGAAAGGCTGAGGGAGCTGGGGCTCTGGAGCTGGAGAAGAGGAGACTGAGGGGTGACCTTATTAATGTTTACAGATATATAAAGGGTGAGTGTCAGGAGGATGGAGCCAGGCTCTTCTTGGTGACAACTAACGGTAGGACAAGGAGCAGTGGGTACAAACTGGAACACAGGAGGTTCCACTTAAATTAGAGAAGAAACTTCTTCATGGTGAGGGTGCCAGAGCCTGGCCCAGGCTGCCCAGGGAGGCTGTGGAGTCTCCTTCTCTGCAGACATTCAAACCCGCCTGGACACCTTCCTGTGGAACCTCAGCTGGGTGTTCCTGCTCCATGGGGGGATTGCACTGGATGAGCTTTCCAGGTCCCTTCCAACCCCTGACATGCTGTGATTCTTGAGAAACATGAGACTTCTTCTGAGTCCGAGAGCATCAGGTTGGGACTAAAACCACTAAAAGGCTTGAAAAACCTGTTTACTCTTAGAAACAGGAAAAGATCCTGCATTTCTTAATGAAATTTCTGGTAGTGTTTTCATCTTGTCCTGAATTTGAGTCGATTCAAACATCCATTTACCAATTACCAGCTGATAGTAGCACTAAATTGAGTGTAACAGCCATGATCAGATAAACTGTGAGTGTTTATTCTTTCCATGCATTCTTTCCACATTATTCAGTTGTACTTGGTGATGCTGTGTTTTAACTGCCCCATGTAATTTGCGTGAGTCTGAATATTACACATTTTCAGAGGTGCTGGGTTGATGTGCAGTGTCAGAACTGAGCAGGTTCATTTCTCATTGCTGCTGTTTGTGACAGTATTGCTTATGTTTAAAGATCTTCTTTTGACACCTTTGAGATCATCTGACTCCTGGACTGTAGCTGCTCTTGGGTCCTTCCTTGTTTGTGTTACATGGTTCTGCTTTTAAAGTTATTTTTCTCCTTATCTTCACTGAGCTGTCAAAATCTCTTCCTTCTAACAAGCAATGCTACAATGGCTAGGGCTAGGAACATCAACTAAGGCATTTATTATAGCTTTGTAGATCAATAACAGGGAATTCAGATTTTAGGATTCTGTCTTATTATCCTAAAGGCAGTTGTTAGTTCATGAGTGACTGTAATTCCTGTTCCTGAGCCTGTATCTGTTGCCACTGAAGGCAAAGACCAGACTCCTCAATAGCTTTATGAATTCATTTCATATCATTTGGGATTGCTTTAACCATTTCCAAAACAAGAATGAGAGTTTCTAAGAAAAAGCAGACAGAAGAGGAGAAGGAGAGCAATGTTTAAACACATACATGCTGTAAAAAGATGAGGATGAAGGGGAGCCAGCTCTGCAGGTAAGCTTGCTGTATCAGGATTTGTTTGATAAATGGATGCTGAGATGGAAGATGCCATAGAGTCAAGGGGGCACTGCTACCTTGAAGCCTGATCTTTTGGTTTTATTTCAGTCTTAATGAGAATTATTAGACCGGTGACAGCCCTGCCACGGCTTTGCTGTGCATCACCTTTCCAACCTGCTCGTTTTGACATCTCTGGTTGCTGATGGTGTTGATACGAGTGGTATTGACAGGGCTTTGAATGACAGTACCCAGCTCAGTGGTCCTTGTCGTGTTCTTCCACAGAGCGGGTGATGTGGTGTTGGAGGTCTTGGTTATAAAGCTGTGCTGTGGTTGTGTGACGTCGGCTGAAATCCCCATGTCAGCTCTTCGTGTAACATGAGCAGAGGAACAACTTGAAAGTCCCAAGGATTCCCCTCACATTTAAGTGACTAATGCCAAATTCATTGGCCAACAGTTCAAAAATGACTTTTAGCCAGTCTGAAGCATCACCTGTCACCAGTTTAACAACTATAGCTCGGTCACATTTTCGTTGTTGCTATAAAACTGAACACAGTGTTTTCATTCCTGCTGTCAGCTCCTATATGATGTTTGTTGTTTTACAGTGGCCATCTATCGTTCAAGCTATTCAGCTGCACAATATCCAGCTATTTGTCTTGCATTGGAAATTACTGCCAAGTGTCCTGTTGTTTCAGCTGTTTTTACTTCTGGTGAGGTCGTTACCTGTTGGATCAACTTAGATCTGTTGTGAACAATTGTCACTGACACCAGAGTGCTGTAAGTCAACTATCTCTGCGTTTTGAGGCTCATCTCAAGTTCCTCATCAGCAAAACATCATTTCAATAGTGAAGGTAAGTTAACCTATTAAGAATCACACCAAAGAAGCAAAAGACGTGCTGTTTCCTACACCTATTTGTAGCATTATACCTTCTCTTGAAATCACATCATGAATTGTATGGTTAAAAAGGGTGTGCTCGTAACAGAGAATAAGGAATAACACCTCTGCTTACATGTGGGTTTCCTTTTTGCAAGTCAAGAATTGTTCAAGGTGACTAGATACTTTTATGGCGTCTTCACAGGTGGAGGAACAAAGGCAGAGGACAGTAAATGACTTACTGTAGAGTGTACAAAGGATCGGTGACAGCTCAAGTATCAAAGGTTCCTCCCTGAGCCCAAACTGGAGCGTTTTCCCTGATAACACAAGGCTATTAAGAATCTCTTGCTGTGGGCTGCTGTTGTACTAGCACATTACTCTGAGGACAGGCTTCTAATTAAATTGTTTACAGATGAGTGATTTGCTGGACTACCCACACAGTGTCTTAACAAAACTGGCTTTCCTGAGGGTGTAGGGTGTTACAGTGAAAGAGTCGTTCAGCTGCGTTGATTGGGAGTGCTGAACACATCTCGGGGCTTTTTGGTTCTTTGCAGGAACATTTTCCCTGTGAGTGCATGGGGTAAGTGCAGCAGCTCAGCCCACCCTCACTCTTTCTGAATGACTGACAGACACTGGAATGTTGCTCAAAGCAAAAAGTTATTCAGGCAGCTCAGATGTTGGCCCTTGTAGTCTGCGTTGATGCTCTTGAGGTCAACACTGTTGTCTTCTTCTGGACATCTGGAAATCCATCATGTGGCTTTCCCACATACTGTGATGGTGTCTTTTGAAAGCGTACCACGGTTATGGGATATCAATGGTTGTAGCAGATCAATATTTCATGGGTGAATGTTCCTGAATAATGTATGTTTATTTGGTTATTAGTTGGCAACTTTAGAGGAAAGTTAGTGAGACACCAGCCTGCACGCAGGGGCAAATGTCTCTTACCTCCTTGGCTGGGAAGGGTCTTGGCGATAGATGTTTCTGGCAGCAAGGTGGGGTCTGGGGTGCTTGGGAAGGACCACCTGTAGAAAGCATGTAGTAGGGAAAAGGTGGCAGCCAGGATCAAGCAACCATTGTTTTTTCCGGGCTAAAAATAGAAGAGTAACAACAGTGGTTGCAAACAGGATCTCCTGTCACTCACTGGTACTGGAGAAGGTGCCCTCAGTTTGTCCTCTTGCTTGGGAGCGCAGTGCAGTTCTGTTAGTCGAGCTGTAAAATGCGTCACCTGTAACTGTAAGAACTTCCCTAGGGAGTCAAAAATAGTGTTAATTCACCCAAATGGCTTCATTACTCTGGATCGTGTTGACTTTTGAACAAAAAGAGTTGGAGGGCACAGAGGGATGGGGAAGAAGGTTCTGCTGACATTTAGTAAAAAGCCCTTGGGCACCTGATGCTGTTTCATCTTTATGCCTTTACTCCACAGGTACGTGTACCTGCTGGTGAAATTCTGTATCCATCTTCATTTGGAGATTGCTAGGCTTATCGTAGCATTACATTTTGTCCTGCTGATCACTGCAGTCCAAAGCAAGAACCTGAGTTCCTATGCAGGTTCATAATGTGGGAGAAGATACGCTAATTTATCTCATGTCATCCATAGGGGAAGTATTTTTATTGCTCTGTAGTTTTCTCTAGGGAAGTTGCTGAAAGTTCATATGCTTTTAAAAAGCTGATTTACTTTTGCCTGTTTGTTGTTGTGCTTAACTGGAATAAGAATTTGAAAACATTTGGTTTTCTCAATTTGGGCGAAAAATGTTTGTATGAAAAATTTCCCACCTGCCATCCAACACCACCATCTTGAACAGTGTCTATCAACCTGTTGGCTCCTACCTTTTAGCCAGTTTTAAATCCTTCTTGTAGTGCTAAGATCCTGCTATTACACTTGATAATTCAAAAAAATCCAAACTTCTGGTCAGTTAATTGCATGAAGTTTTATCTGATGCAAACCTTTTACTCTTCAGCTAACATTTGTATAAGCAAAACTAAATTGCACCACTGTGGTTAGCACAGAAGGTGCAAAGGTGTAGCTATTGGGCAGCAAATTCCTTCATTACTTTGATTTTTGTGTGGGAAAAGTACTTCTGGTATATTGCCAACCATTTTTTTTGAGGTCATTTCTATTTAATGTATCATACTGCTTAATTCTGCTACAGCTCTCCCTTTGAAAACATACTTCAGTTATACTTTTCAGAACAGTGACATGTCCAGGTATTAATAGGGCTGCTTTTTCAAGAATTTTGGAGATGGTAATAAAAAAATCTCTCATTCACCTCAGTGCTCTTTGCTGAAATTTAACTGGGGCACTTGATGGAAGTGTGGAGGCAACCCAAGAGCCTGGACCTGATTTACTTGCTCCGTTTCAGAGGTGAGTGGGAATCGGCAGAGGAGAGCTTTCAGGCTATGTTCATAATTGGGAATCTGATGGACAGATTTTGCTGGTTTTATGTGCCCTTTATACAGTCAAAATGTGTCTCTCATCAGTCTTAGCAGGATCCCCAAGTAATGAGTAATGAGTCCACCCACTGTCCAGTGTTGCAGTCCCATTGGAGATCAAATACGGAATATAATGTGAGTTAAACTGGGTCTGGGAAGGCTTCTAGTTCCTCATCTATTTTTGCCATCAGCAGAAGAGCACAGTTTAGGAGAGGTGGTGGGTTAGGGGGGTTCAATATCCATGAGTATCTTGCAGTTTATTTGGTAGAGAGTGGTCTCAGTTCTTCTCTGCTGCCTGTAGAGGATCCTGAACCTGGCAGGTGTAAATAGCAGCTTCTGGTCAGTGCAGTTGGGAGAGACTAGAGTGCAATCCACTGTTTGATGCATAGCTATGGTTTACATCCCATTTAGGTCACATATGGAGTAATGCTGTGTATGCATAGAAATGCTCCAGATCATGTAACCTGCTGCACCTTTGCCCAAGCACAGAAATGCGTGCATAGCTATTAGCTCCTCTGATGAACATTTATGTCTTTGCTTAAAACAACTCTGGTAAGGAAACCCTTCATTAAAATCGTTAGAGGTGGCAGGGTGATGTGTTGTTCTTCTCACAGAAAACTGTGTTTAGAGTAATTGAAAATTCTGAAACGAAGACAGAGAACATTAGGGTGAGCAGCACCAAATGAGCAGGGAGAAACAGCACAATACACCTGCAGAAAAGCACAGTTTCGTTCTGCCTGTTTGTACCAACCACCAACTCTTATTTACACCTGCCTCAGAGTCTGTTGGTTTGTGCCATGGGCAGATCACACTGTGTTTTACAGCCTCTCTGTTGTTGTGTGTATATTTGTCCTGTGCTACTTGTCAGCCCACAAACACATCTAAACACCTCATTAGCATCCAGGTGTCCAGGCCGAGGGGTTTTCTGTCCCAAGAAAGGTGGGGTGGTCTCCACTACAGTCAGAATTGTGCTGACCCTTCTAGGAATCCCTCTGTCTTCCAATAAATCCAGTTAACTTTGGGAGAGCTGACGACTGGCAGTAGAAGTTTTCCATTTGCTTTGCTTGGCTACGTAGGGAAAACACAGTGTGAGTTTGTATATCCTAGTTTCTAATTTCTTGCTTTTTATGAGTTTGAACTTTTCATAGTTTGATACTCAGAGATGACACCTGATCATAGAGTCACAGAATGGTTTCGGTTGGAAGGGACCTCCAAAGCTCATCCAGTGCCACCCCTGCCATGAGCAGGGACATCTTCACCAGGTCAGGTTGCTCAGAGCCCCGTCCAGCCTGGCCTGGGATGTCCCCAGGGATGGGGCATCCACCACATCTCTGGGCAACCTGGGCCAGAATTTTACCATCCTCGTTGTAAGAAAAATTCCTTCGTTCTATCTAGTCTAAATCTTCTGCTTTAGTTTAAAAGAATCACTCCTTGTCCTATCCCAAGAGGCCCTACTAAAAAGTCTGTCCCCATCTTTCTTATCGGCCCCTTTTAAGCACTGAAAGGCTACACTAAGGTCTCCCGGGAGATTCTCTTCTCCAGCTGAACACCCCAACTCTCTCAGCCTGTCCTCCCAGCAGAGCTGTTCCAGCCTCAGATCATTTCTGTGGCTCCTCTGCCCCCTCTCCAGCAGGTCCATGTGTGTCCTGTGCTGAGGACCCAGAGCTGGACCAGCACTGCAGGGGGGTCTCAGCAGAGCAGAATCACCTCCCTGACCTGCTGCCCAAGCTCCTTGTGTTACAACCCAGGATATGGTTGGTAATGGTGCTGGATGATGATTTAAAACTTCTTATCATGGAATAATGAAGGAACTTTAGATTCTGATCTGACTGAAGACAAGTGGGAAAGTGTATGTGAACTACAGCTTTGCAGAGGTAAGATTTCACATAATCCTACCCCATCCTTCAGCTGTCCCTTCTGCCCAGTTTCTGCTGTGCTTGACTTGACAGCCTCCTGTTTGGATTCAGTGCAGTAAAAGGAGACTGCATTTGGTAACCAAACCTAGCCCAAATTGTCAAAGGACCCTAAGAGTAAAGCAGAGGTATTGATGAAAGCTACCTTGTGTATCTGAGTGTTTTACAACAGACACATCATTTGCAAAACAGTTTTGGTTTCTTTTACCTACTTTTCTCCTCTAACCAGAAGCACCCTGGCCACCCACGTGGTGATCATAACGGATTTAATCTCATAAAAGAAACACACCATGTAGCAGTGTTTGGACATCACTGCAGCACAGTGATTTACCCAGTTGGCCACCTGCTCATCAGTAGATGGGTGTTAGCATCCCTCTGACTCTGAATTAAAATAAACCTGCAGCCAGCACTAGTTTGTTAGTTACGGAGAGGCGATTAAGGTACTAATTGGAAAGGGGGTGCATAAATTTGGCTGGTGTGAGTAGGAAATGCCTGAGGAAGCTGACAATCCATCTCCACAATGTTGTTCCTCAGAAATTCTAATTAGTGATAGCAATCGGGTTGTTTTAATTTTCTTCCATGTGCACTCCAAGCAACGTGAAAGTAATTAACTTTCTTATTGCATCTATACATTACTTTATGTACAGAACATAGTGATAGAAGACATTTCTGTTTGAATTCTTGCCTTTTGGCCTTTAATAGAAAATCAGATAGTTGCAGTTTATTAGACTATTAGAGAGTATATAGGAACACAAATTTTTATCTTTTCTGTACCAGAAAAGAAATCCTAGACCTTTATACTTCTAGAAACTTTTCTGTACAGTGCTTGTGATTTCTCAGCAATTTTCTAAGACCTGATAAGGATGCACATTAATTAAGTTTAGATGAAGGAAACTACTTTGCAGTTAATCTCTGAAGTCCAACTGCTATTCTGTACATGAAGTGCTCTGTGACTAGGAGGAGGTATTTAACCAGGGTTTTGTTTTGAGGCAAAGAAACATGCAAGCTTGAGTCTAAGCACTGTGCACATTCATACAGAGGATGAGTCTTAACGAAAAAGAAGTGTTTTGATACAGCTCGAGATGATTAATAGGTTTAACTTTGCCCTTCCTGGCTTTCTTCTCTTCAGGTAGGATTTGGTTCTCAGGGAAAGTTATACAAATCTGTAAGCTGAAGTTTTATGGTGATTCAAGTTACTTGGTTAGGTGTTGCCCTAATGAAGAGAAATACTGGATTGAGTCTGGTCTCAAGATGTTGTTCTATTCTAAGCCCTACTTCCATTTACTTTCTTTATCAGTTCTTCCTTCATAGCTCATAAATCAAGAACAGCCATGAAGACTTCTGAGAAACAGTGTCTGTATTTGGGGAAACTCAACCAGAGGTGACAATTGGCAGAGACTGAAGTACCTGGCACTGTCTAGATTTATGGCACTGTAGATTTATGGTCTTACAAACCCCACAGTGACCCTCCATCACGGCCTCACGTGGTGCTGCCCATGCTCCATGATGCAGAAGAAGAAAGAGGCTGTCTGCTCCCAATGTAGGACCATCCCCAGTCTATCACAGCTCTGTCCAGCCCTGAGAGAGATCCAGACCCAGCTCTCTGTTCAGACACCACCCCCAGGCAGATGCAGCTGATGGATAAACCAGTTTCTCTATTGCTCAATCAAGCCATACAGGGCAGCTGTACTTTATTTTCCTCATAAACTGTGCTGGGTTCTCAGGAGAGGATCAAAGCATGACATGAGTCCTCATTATTTGCAGCAGTGTGGTCCAACCTTTGCAAGTGCCAAATTTGGGGAGTGCGACCCCATCCTTATGATCTCTTTCTCCAGGGATGTAACCTTCTCTGCCATCTGGAAAATTAACCTCATTTTTCGTCTTCTCTCCCACATCTCCAGCTTTTCCAGCAGAGGTTGCAACCTCTACCTCATACCTGAGGTTGGGGAGAGGGAAGTGGGGCAGGGTGGGATGGTTGCTGCTACCTAACACACAGCGCAGGGACGCTGCTGATGGGCACGTGGGTGTTCAAGAAGCAGAGGGAGTGACTCAGACCCGTGTTGAGCCTGTGCAGGCTCAGGAAGGGGTGTCAGGGCAGTCAAGCTGCTTGAAGGCCTGTCCCCCATCTCTGCTGGGGACAAGGCAGCAGGTCACTCAGTCAGTAGCTTGGTTCATGGACCAGGAGACAACTCCAGATTTATCAGCATTCTGAGGGATTTGGAATAGGTGGAATCAGCCTTTTTGGGAATGCAAAAGGGCCTTAATTAGCATGGCTGCAGTGAGTGTAGGCACTGCCCTCGTTAGATTCTCAGGAGTCTGTTTTGCTGAGGAGTGTTTGTCCCTTTCTCCTGGCCAGTCAGCAGCTGTGTGTCACAATCTGTTTCCAGTGTGTTGGTTACTGGGGGAACGCTGAATCTCCCCGTTTGCTTTCTGACAACGGAAATCATCCTTTGGCTGGTGCTGCCAGATGCACTTGAAGAGGTCCTGCCTGGGCTCCCTGCGTTCCAGAGATAATGGAACAATTTCTGCTCAGCCATTTCCTCCTGGTGAACCTGGAGAGAAAACACCGGCCGCATTACACAGATTGACATAACAATATTGAGAACCATGATTTTTTAATTTTTTTTTTTTTTTCTGTAAGATGCTAAGAGTTACAAGAAGTGGCAAAAACCTCTTTTAAGCCAAATTGGATTTAACATTAAGGAAATAACCTCGGAAGTGACATTTCAGGAAGCCGAACTTAATGGCATACTCGTTCATATTTATTGCTGTTCTCTAACCTGTGGGGTGCCGAGAAGCAGACTTTCACACTGCATATATACTAGATGGCAATACTTTCTGTAAAGTACAACTTGCGTATGTGCAATGTTGCTCTGCGTTGCAAGAAATAGTTTTGTGCTACTGAATGCTATTTGGTTAGCTAGAGGGAGCTCTTTGTCTAAGATATACGCTGTTTCAGCTCTGCTTTTTCTCATCATTAAACAGTAATTTTAGTATTACCGACGTCTCACTACTGTTCCTTTCCAAACTCATTGTAAAATGACATTTAAAGATTTGGAAGAGGCTTTCTGCATAAGAAACTGGGTTTTGCTGAGTTTGTTTGCCTGTCTGATCTCCAGAAAAAGTTTGGTCAGCCTGGTAGGGGAATTTTTCTGCTTCCCTTGCTGTGAATTTCTACTACAGTGGAAAGACAAATAACTCAGTATCTGGTTTTGGTTTGTTTGTTTGTTTGTTTCTTTGTTTGTTTGTTTTTAATCCCTTTTTAATATCTGAAGCTGGTAGAGCTGTGTGTTAGTGGTGTTTTCCAGTGAGAGGAATATTTGCTCATGGGATGCTCATGTGCTTGCTCCTTAACAGCCTGATCCAAAGCTCTTTGGTCTGCAGGATGACACTCATTAACTTCAACAGTTTGACCCCAATTATTTCCTGCTGGAATTGTGGCTTCGTACAGGAAGGTCTCTCTGTCTGTTTCTTTTAAAGGTTGTGAAGACTCCGCAGGATTCCTCTTATAACAGCTTCTCCCTCCTCTCGCATTTGTATTTGGTAAAAATGTTTTGGTGCTTTCTGAATCTTGAATTATCGCTTTTCCCTGTTCAGATCATCTTGTGGCTATTAGTGAAATAAACCCTACAATGTCACATGGGCCCACTGATGCCACCATTCCCATTTTACACATGGAAGAACTGAGGCGTAACATGGGCCAGCAAGGTACATCGAGGCACGTGGGATTTCTGTGGCAAAGCCATTGAACCCCCAGACCTTCCTATTTCCCTGCCTTTGTGGCTTAGATGACAGTGCTTGTGGTCGTTTAGATGTTTGCACCTGTGTCAAGAGAGCAACTTGTGACCCTTTTCATTTCTGGTCAAGACTTCTGCTGTTTCATTTCTGAATATCACGCTCTCCATGAAATTCAATGTGCCAAAGCCAAAATAAACAGCTTGCCTGCCCCATTCCTCAGAATCCAGTTTGTTGGACCAGAGGAATAGTGAGATGTTTCTGATGTGTGTGATGGATTTATATCTGTATATCTATGACAGCAAGATGATAACTTCATCCAAAAATGTAATGTCTTAAAACTGGACTATCCGCATTTGTAATTCAAGGCTGCAGGATATGTTTTAGTGTGGGGACATAATGGGTATCAAGTCTAAAGTTGAGGGAGTTGTGGCTCTTTAGCTTGGAGAAGACTGAGGGGTGACCTTATTAATGTTTACAAATATATAAAGGGTGAGTGTCAGGAGGATGGAGCCAGGCTCTTCTCGGTGACAACCAATGGTAGGACAAGGGGCAGTGGGTTCAAACTGGAACACAGGAGGTTCCACTTAAATTTGAGAAGAAACTTCTTCATGGTGAGGGTGGCAGAGCCTGGCCCAGGCTGCCCAGGGAGGTTGTGGAGTCTCCTTCTCTGCAGACATTCAAACCCGCCTGGACACCTTCCTGTGGAACCTCAGCTGGGTGTTCCTGCTCCAGCGGGGGGATTGCACTGGATGAGCTTTCCAGGTCCCTTCCAATCCCTAACATGCTGTGATTCCGTGTGATTCTGTAAAAGACTCCTGCACAAGAGCAGCGCTAAAACCGAGCGGAGCATGGAGTACTTTTCAGTGCAGACGAAATCAATGACTCTCTCAGCTCCAGCTCCATCACACGTGATGTCCCAGCCAGGTCTGTCTGCAGGGAGCCAGCAATGCTGGGAAGACTTCAGCAGGCAGAGGGTAAGGTCAAGTACCTGATTTTGTGGAGGATCGGGAAGAACTGGCTGTGTAACTCCACCATTACCAGGAGTCTTCTTTCTCAGCCAACAAACAAGCAAATTTCAAAATGACAAAATAAAATACTTTGAGGCCCTTAAAAACTGCCTAATTTTTCCTCCTCCAAAATGATCCAAATAAACTAATGAAAAAATTTAGTTCCCTTAACAAGATATTTCTGTTATTAAGAAGGAAGATGTCTGGAAAATTTCGCTCAGCCTCTGCCCAGCATTACATGGCGATACGGTGCAGTTGCACACTGGCTGAGCTCCAGCTTGAAGAGGGGATGCTGCGCCTCAGCTGTGAAAATCAAAATCGCAGTTTGAATTATTTCTTCTGAACAACCTGGAGAGGCAAGGTGTGGTTTGCCCTTTCCTGTCTCTCAGGTGACTTTTGCAGGACTTGCTTTCTAGATGCTCTTTAGGAACCTCCTTCAGTCAGTTTGGTCTGTAGGGGAGCACAGATGAAAACAGAATTTTCTTCCTTATCTGCAAAGATGCTGCAATTGGCAGCTGTTGCTGAGGTCGCTTCCAGTCTTGCCTTGCAGAAATACGCTGTCAGTTAACATGCGCTGGACTTCGCTTTTCCCCATTACAGACGCAGCTGCCAGGAGCTGGGGATGGTCCCAGTGGGGAAACTGGCCACCAAGTCTGCAAGGTGATGTGTGTACAGAGCAAGATGGAGAAATGCTTCTTTTGTCTATGGATCTTCTCATTCCAGAGTGGGGATCCTGGACCTACCAATGATTTTCTCTTTTTGTTTGTTGCTGTCAAGTCTGCTTTACCTGTGAGTTCCTGCCCAGGGCCCGTATCTCACCATGTCTTTGTCCAGGGCTTGATATTTCTGTAGCACAAGAAACAATAGCAGAGGTCTGGAGGCTGCTCAGGTTGTGTGGATAGCAGCAGCCCCGTGAAAATCTACTGTAGGAGAAGCCGTGACAACATTCATCACAGCTGCACCTATGGACTGTACATATAAGCACAGATTTACAGGCAATGGGTTAGGAAAGATACAGTCCACCTTGCATTGAAACTGCTCCACAGCCCCAAATTTAATCTCTCAAAATTCCCAGGCCTGGCACACCTACCATTAAAAAAAATCCCTGGCTGAGAAGTTCTGGTGAGGAACGTTTTTAGGCCAGGATAAGACTCTGCTGAGTTGTTTTTCCATGGTGTAAGTTATTATACATATTTATGGTGTAAATAACTAATTTTGGGGAAAACTTTTAGAATGCAATTGTTAAGAGGTATAAGCCAAGTGGTGTAGACAAGAAGTCTTGAAGCTGCCCCAGACTCTTCACTCCACTGGTTCAGTGGAAAAGAATGAAAACGGTATAAGGATCATTTGATATCTGGTTTAGATACCAAAGATTTTGTGGCTATTGTGTAAGTATCTGTAAGTGAAGCAGACATCTGAGCTCTCATAGCTGATGATAATAGAGAAGTGGAGATGCCTGGTTTACACTGAATGGAATTATTCTCTAAACTGTTGATAGTCAACTTTACTGGGATCTTAGACACCTGGCTTCCATGTATACAGCTGTATGTAATCAAATTCATATAGTTTCGTTCATCTGGAGCCAAATCCTACTGTAGAAAATATAACCTGGATAGATTGAGAACAACATGGTTGCTCATCCTAAATGTGAAACTACTGAGAGGAGCAGTGTCGGTCTTCTGCTACCAAGAATAACTTGTTTTCCAAATCTCTGGAGCATGAGAAATGATGGATTTTGGTTGCAAAGAGGAGGATTTCAGATTAACATCACAAAAAACTTGGTGATGAAATACTTAATAGATTTACTGAGAAGGATGTCGAACTGTCAACATTGGAGGTATTTGTCAACAGGTATAGACAAATATATGTTGGAGGAGGTTGGCTTAGATTCCTTTCAGTTCAGTGACTGAAAGATAAGTTCACTTTACTATCATAATACAGTTGAAAGACAATGTATAAAATACCACACAGGTCACAGCTGAATTTATAGAGATAGTTCTTAGCCCCAGAACTGGGGATGTCATCCCGGACTGGGATGGTCCCTGTGTGTAGGTTACTTACCATGCTTCCATTTTCCTGAGGAGTTGCTGGTGTGACAGCACGAAGAAAAATGTCTTCCTGGAGCAAGGCAGAGGCAGTTCAGTTTTTAAAGGCTTAAACTACTTACAAAACAAAGTGTAAGTCATGTGTGAACACTTCTGCTAGCGTTTTGGCTCTTAAAGGAATCCCAGCCACCCTTTTGGAACTGGAGGCCATTGTGACATCCAGAAGCAGCTTGTGAAGCTGCAAGAGTCAAAGCAAAACTTGTGTGACCTACAGCACATCATACCGTTTCTGCTCTATCTTAAGGCTGAGAATTTGCAATATGCACCAAAAGAATACTTGGATAATAGATTTTCCTGGCAAAAAATAGAGAGAAATGAAATCTTCAAAGGCATTTGACATAAAGTAGTTTAAGCCTTGTGAACTGCTGAAACAGCATGATAGGGTAGGCCTATCTACTGTAGCTATTATAAATATCAAGCAATATATTACTGTGGCTGTGTTATCTCTGACAAGATTAAGTGCATTCCTGTCAGAGACAATTTTCCGATAAAGATTTCATTGCCTGTTCCCCACATACAAAATGATAAGTGACCCTGGTATTTCTCTGCTCCACTTTATCAATAAAAAATGTTCTGGTTGGATTATTTCTGTTTGTCTCCTAATGAAGTGACATTTTGTGATGTGTCAGTCAATCCTCGAATTGAGAAAGACATATCAACTCAAATCCACATCCAGAAAGGAGCAGATATGTACCACACACTGAAATATGCTGTGCTGTGCTTTTAGTCTGCTTCGCTCATAAAAGCATAAATCACCCATTAAAAATAATTCCAGAGGTGAAGGAATACATTATTTGATGAACCAGATTGCTCCCCGAGAACTGCTTGCTGAAACAGACATATGATGGTATGGAATTGGAGACATCGAAACTGATTTAGGAACAGACACTGGCAATGTTAAATCAAAGTTACTGCTTATAGAGCAGAATATATGGTCGCTGGGTAGACATCCTGAGGACCACATGGGGTCCCATGAATATTAAATATTCCATGCTACATGTGAAAAATGCAACAGGAAGGTCTAAAATATGCACAGGGATCTGAATTGATGACAGTGGCTGCTGCATCACTCTGCCATCGTGACCTTCTCATCACTCACGTACCCTCATGCATTTGTTTCCAGGGAAAGTCATCGAAGATGCGATGGACCATCTGCAGTCAAGTGGACCCAGCACAATGAAGGCAGTTGGGATTTCCACAGCTGAATTTACTCAGAATTAAAGTTACCCCTTGGCATCCATGTAGGTTGGAGAAGTTCATGATGGCCAAGGATGCTGTCGAGGGCTTCTTGTGAAGTGTGAATCCCATTTTAAGAATATTTTTAGCAATGGAGATGGCTTGGGGGATGCTATTGTAGAAAGAGTCTGTGGCCAAAGAAGTAGGAGCCTGGAATATCTGACCATTCCTGGCTTAGAGAGCTAGGGAGCTGCTGCAGGTGGTATCTGGTGGAGATTGCAACCAGAGTTTTACCTGCACCAGGAGCAGACATGTGTTAGTCCCCAAGCGTGAGACAAAGAAGGTGGAAAAGCATTTAGAGAAATCTGAGGCTGGTGAGATTGTATCATATCTGATTTAGAGAATGGAATTTGCTCTCTAAACTGAGACGTGGAACAAAGAGAAGAGCCAGGGAAATGGAGCAATGGGCTGTGACTAGAGAATTGACACCACAGCACAGATAAATGATTGATTCCTTCCACCCAGACAAAGACCCATTCATTCTTCTTGGACCATTGGCTGTTCTGGTGGCCTCAGATTACCTGAGCAGCAAGACCAGAGACTGAGAAAGTTGATGTGAGTCTGCAGCAGCTAGTGCTGCTGCTTCTTCAGGATCTGCAACTGTTTTCATAGGTGACATCATTTTCATTGCCTGTTATGCTGTCAAGTGTGTTAAATTTATGATGCAATGTGTTTCTTTTAATGTGCAGCATCTGCATCTCACCAGCCACATACATTTCAATCTTTAATGTAGCCATCTCATTGTATTATAACACTCTTGCATATTTACTCACAGTCTCTCTGAATGGAGCATTGAACAGTATCTCATGGCATTTTACTAATTAAATAGATTGTGTGTTTTGCTGGCAGTGTGTTGTGAACATTAACTTCTGAAAGCTTTTTCATTTGTCATTGTCTCATTCCTTGGCATTATGATTACTGCAATTTTATATGTGATAAGACTTTACAGAAAGTTAGACTGTATGTCAGAAATTCCTGCCCGCAGCAATCTGCTCCGCCAGATAGAAGTGTAATGGGATTCATAACGTTCACTCACACTCTCTCTTCATCAGCATTTCCTTCCTTCTCTTGACTGAGGGTTTTATTTGCCTTTCTCCCTCTTTCATTTGGACTCTGGGGCAGGGAGGCAGTGCTTGTTTTTTATTTCCGACTTTAACCTTGACTATGAAACACTCTTATCAGGAAGGTGGTGCTTCAAGAAGGCCTGAATGCTGAAGGAGGCTGTGAATAGGATAGGTGCTCTTACAACCACTATTGAAAGAATCCCTTCCTTTCAGGATGTGGAAGAAGACACTCCATCCTTAGAACTCTGTGGCACTACTCTGGCAGGGTGGAAGGCATAAAACCATGATGCTGAGCATTTGCTTGCTCCTGGCACTGAGTGAAGTTTATGTAGCAGTTTATAAATCCCCATGTTGGCTTTAGGGTTGGTGCTGCTGTTGCAGAACAGTGGTACCTCTTTGTGCCCGTTTTCTACTGTATAAAAGCCATGGCCATCAGTCTGAGTGGTGTGTATATCCCCTAATGTATGATGTCTATGTTATAAAAATTTGCCTCAACTATACTCTGATAGGGAATGGAAAAAGGATTTATCTTTGGAAAAAGAGATGTATTCTAGTCCTGATTTCAGAAACTGCTGGTGGGAATCACCTGGTCCTAAATTTAGGAATAGTTAAACTCCCAGATCAAGGTGGCTGTGTGCGAGCCAGCCCAAACTCCCATTTTAATCTACAAAGGGCCAGTTGATGGATGAATGTAGGATGAATACTCTCTAAATGTCACGAACTGTATGGACTAGCTCTCTATGGGATACAATGCACGCTCACGCATAGACATCTCTGTGTAGACACTGGCAAGACGTAGCGGCCAGAGGTGATGGTGCTGGATGTCGGAACGACTGTCCTGGCTGCAGACTGCAGCCACGATTGGGGGTTGGAGGTCCCTTCCAACCCAAACTATTCTATGATTCCATGATATCTGCCTCCAGGGATGGCAGGGACCTTGAAAATCGTGTTCTCTGGACACCTACCTTGCTTTGTCTGAGAGAGAGCTCCTTCTAGAAATGCTGCTGAGGTTAACCCAAGCCTCTCTTCCATGGACATACTTCTTTCTTCTTTGGTGATGCCAGGAGCTTTGTGTGTGGTGGTTTTCCTCCTGCCGGGGCAGTGGGCTCTGCATGGTGGTGCATCTGCTTCTGCAGAGGTGTTGTAACTCAATGCCTGTCCTCGGCTGCATCTCCAGGAGCAATCAGTCTCTTCCAGTCTGATGAAGTACATTCTTCCTCCTCCTCCCCTAGTGGCCTCATGGCCTGATGACATGCCTGTTGGTGTATTTATGTGTTTTGGAGCCCCTCTTAAGCTTTCTGATCTTTGGCACTTTTTTATGCTTGTTAGGCCCTTCAATTCCTTTAAGGTAGAGAGCTGGTCTCTTAAGTTATATTTTTTAATTGATTTTTTCTCAGGCAAAATAAGATCAATCAAATCATGTGGCTAATAAAATTGATAAAGGACCAATAAAAGCCCAGTGACACACCATCTGGCATGCTGAAGATGAACAGCAAGAAAACCAAGCCACTGCTCAAATCTTAACCCTCCTTATCATATTAGAAACTCATTCACACTTCATAATAGCCCAACATTTCATTTCAGCTACTGAGATTAATGCCAAAGAATACATAATCACACAATAATTCTCTGTATCTTTCTATCCAGATGCATCGCGTGGAGTCATCAAAATAAACAGATCAGCCATTTATTCCCCCCACCATATTCACTAAAACTGTAACAGCAACAACCAAAACAGAACCTCTGCAGGAACAGAGGATCCTGCTGCTAAACAAAAGGCAGCTTCAAAGAGCAGATTTTCCAGAGCATCAAAATTACTTAGGAGGAGAACCCCTGTTAAAGTCCACAGAATTTCAACTTATAACTCACAGGGCCTCATGCTGTCAAGCCATCAATGGGCTTTTGAAATTTTCATCTGACCTTGCCAAGAAGGATGTTACCACAGAATATAAAGTTGAGGCTTGGATGCAGATCTGATTTGATAGTTACCCATTGCCGTCAATGAAATTGTGTTTTCCCAAGGGCTGATTTTGGCTTTCAGAGTTCAGAAAGAAATTGCAACAGTGAAGTGGGGGTTATTGGAATGACTGTGATGCTGAACAGCCGCATCTATAATGTGAGTGACCTTTTAGAAACTGTATGAATGTATCCTTAATATGAATCATGGACCTGATGCACCCTGAAAATATGGGGTATTATGTATTGACAAGTTGTCAGCATAGTCATACTAGACAGGGCTGCATATTTGAAGTAGAGATTGCCAAAGGCTCCTCAGTTACAGCTGTCCCAATAGCGATCATTCCTCTAGTAACGCAGGATATAATGTATGTATCTGCTGAAGTATCGTGAGCTGTTCACAGTCCAAGTGATGAGTTTTGGTCATCCATCACGGCAAGTCCTAATCACAGTGCTGCTCTGCTCGTGATATGTTGGTGTAATACATCTGTGCAGAGTCGTGGGTAAGGATTGCATAACCGCATGTCTGGCAAATGCATACACCCCCCGTTTTTATAGATGTGTATGGAGGTGTGTGTAGGCACACACACGTAACTATGTACTGTTGCTCTCTTTGGCTTTAGATTAAAACGTTGTTGGTGTTTATAGTATAACTCAGGCATCCTGGAAGGGAGGGTGTGCATCTCTTGAAATGCCTGTGGGCCAAAGTAATTCTCGGTGTTTCTGCTCTGTGGGATGACATGAATTTGGACCAATGACTTTGGGGAGAGGGTAACAGCAAGGTGCTGTGTGAGTCTTCAGACATACACCCACTGATATTAAATGACCATTAAACCATTTATTATGCCGCACAATAAGTGGCATATTAATCCATGCAAAATGTCTTAAAAAGCTGACTGGATGAGCATGCATATACATAGGGTATAGCTAAGTGCAATGCATTTATCTGTGACCTAAAAGAAAATATCAGCTCATTACTAACAAGGTTTGCAGTTTGGAGCAATAGCTGGCAGTGGTGAATAATGGTAAGGGAAGGGCAGTTATACCTTGTTTTTAAGCTGGAATGACTTAAATAACAAATGCTTTTAATGTGTCCAAACGCCAGCGTACGCTTCTGGGAAGTGGAGACGTGCATAGCGCTTACAGGATGTGGGGCTGCCTCCTGGAAGGCATTGACTCGGGGAGGGAATGGGAGGTCATGGTCAATAAACAGCGCACGATGGTTGTCCGATATAATTGTGTGGCTAAGAAAGCTAATGGGAGCCTCGGATGTATGACCAGGGCAAAACAGGAGGAAAGCGATGTTAGAGCTGTATGCTGCAATAGTATGTCCATTGGTCAGAAGTGATCCTGGGGTCTGAATAAAGGTGCAATGCAGTAATTGCTACTAGAATAATTACAAATATTTTTTAAAAATTATCTGAGTTTAGGAAAAAAGCTTACTTACCAGAGGAAGGTTACTCAGGGGTAAAGAAGCATCTCACAAACTGTAAACACCTATGTAGGGAAAAAAATTACTGAAGGCAGAGGACTGATGAAATGAGGAGGTAAAGACATAGAGAGATCCCATGCCTGGAACTTCAAGCTGGACATATTCAGGATAACAACATGAAGTAACTTTTTATGGGGTAACAGTGCTGGTAATACTACATGTAATGATTTTCTGGATCTTCCATCACTATTGGATTTCTCTTGGTAAGTTTTTCTCAGTTCAAGCAGAAGTTATGCAGGAATTACAGGTGAAATGTTGTGCCCTATGCTATGATGCTGTCATACTCACTGAGCATAATGGTCCCTTCTGGCATTACAAATCTATGAACCTAAGAAATGTGTGACCGAAGGTCAGCTATGGTGCAGCTACTGCATTCTTAAGTGGCAAAAGCTATCTGGGTTGTATCTGGGGGAGAGAGACTCTGTTATGCTGGGGAGATGGGCAGAGGTGAGAACTGACCTTTGGCTTGTTCACAGTGACAGGAATTGCAAATACATGTTCTTTGCAAAAATACATCTTATCCTGCCAGTCCTGGAGAGCCTTGCTCCTGCAAAGATCTGCTATAGACAGCATCTGTTTCACTCTGCACCAGGTTTTGAGAAGGATTGGTTTTAACACTAGAAGAAGGCTATTTGAGTGGCTGCTGAGTGAGCCAGCATGTTTCTACCCTATTTGACCAACATTTCAGGCCAGTGTTATCCATATATAACACCATGCCATCCCATGCTGGCAATACCCCTCCTGATGTTAGACCTTCTTGGCTACAAGGGCACATTGCTATTCAGCTGGCTCATGTTGAACTTGGTGTTCACCCAGACCCCCATGACCTTTTCTGCCAAGCTGCTTTCCAGTCATCCAACCCCCCGCACACACTGATGGATGAGGTTGATCCTCCCTGGGTGCGGGATTTTGTGCTTGCCTTTGTTGAACTGCATGAGAGCCCTGTTTGCCCATTTCTCCAGACTGCCAAGGTCCACTGGATGGAACCGTGTTGTGCCACCCTGGATGGCACAGCTCTCTGGTGCATCAACCACTTCTGCCAATTTTGTATTGTCTGCACACTGGCTTATCAGTTTGGTAGCTTGAGTAGCCAAGCTACTGGTGGACTTTGTGCCACCTGAAGCATCTATCAAGATTTTCACCAATGCAAGGAAGGCATCGTGCCCAGGCAGCCTGACATCTCCAGGGCTGCGAACTGAATGCCACAGCTGGGACACCTCTACAGAGCATGTTTTTGTGACAGCAGCCCTCTTCTCTTACACAGGTAAGTGCAATTAGTGGGCTGGGACACAGGTATTTAGGAGAGGACTGATAGTTCCTGTGCTCTGTTTTTGCCTGACCTGTCAAAAATGTCCATGTCTCCTTAACAGCCTGCACCTTGTGCAAAGCTGTGCTAAGACTCTCATCGGATCTGTCCCAACTTTGGTTGTGTCAATGCCTTGTAGCTGATTTCAGTGCAAACAGCAGCAGGCTAATGTGGAGTTATCTGATTCAGACACATATCCTGTGGGCTGTTGAGTCACGCAGAGATACTTGCTCACACCCTAAGAACAATTTATTTCTCTTAGCACAGTGATAAACCCAAGATGATAATCTCTGCCTCTTAGCAAAACTTATGTACTGAGAGGAAGGGCTGTGCTCTTCTGGAGCCCAGGTGTTGTCATTTGGTCTGGCCTTTGTGCTCTGTTTCACAAAATCACAGAATCACAGAATGTCAGGGATTGGAAGGGACCTCGAAAGCTCATCCAGTGCAATCCCCCCGCTGGAGCAGGAACACCCAGCTGAGGTTACACAGGAAGGTGTCCAGGCAAGTCTTGAATGTCCACAACCTCCCTGGGCAGCCTGGTCCAGTGTTCTGTTACCCTCACTGAGAAGAAGTTTCTTCTCAAATTTAAGTGGAACCTCCTGTGTTCCAGTTTGAACTAATTACCTCTTGTCTTATCATTGGTTGTCACCGAGAAGAGCCTGGCTCCATCCTCCTGACACTCACCCTTTATATATCTGTAAACATTAATGAGGTCACCCCTCAGTCTCCTCTTCTCCAGGCTCCAGAGCCCCAGCTCCCTCAGCCTTTCCTCACACAGGAGATGCTCCACTCCCTTCAGCATCTTTGTTGCCCTGCGCTGGACTCTCTGCAGCAGTTCCCTGTCCTTCTGGAACTGAGGGGCCCAGAACTGGACACAATATTCCAGGTGTGGTCTCACCAGGGCAGAGTAGAGGGGCAGGAGAACCTCTCTGAGCTACTGACCACCCCCTTCTAATCCACCCCAGGTACCATTGGCCTTCCTGGCCACAAGGGCCCAGTGCTGGCTCATGGTCACCCTGCTGTCCCCAGGACCCCCAGGTCCCTTTCCCCTACACTGCTCTCTAACAGGTTGTTCCCCAACTTATACTGGAACCTGGGGTCATTTGTCATGGTGCGATGTAGACACAGTCTTAGATTCTTTTCAGACTCACTAAATGGCATTTCCCAGGAACTGAACCACGAATTGTGTTCTCAGCTCCCTGGAAAATTAGGGGTGTTATACTGTCACATCAAGAATTGGACAGGCGTTTTTACAGGCAAATAATAACTGATCAGGTGGGGAGATTGAGAGGTGTAACCAATAAAAAGAACAAAGCAACAGGGATGGAAAATTGTTTCAGTGCAGATTAATTGCAAAGCAGTTACAGATGTAAAGCACAAATCAAACAAGTCAGGTAGGCAAAAGACAGCTTGATAGATGATGAATAAGATGCAAAGTACAGGCACAAATGCAATTTCAACAGGAAATTTTATGAGGAATTATTTCCCTGAGGTAAAGAATCTGAGGCTGGAAGAAATAGCCAATAAAGCAGAGAGAAAGTATTTTATTATTTGAAGAGGTTAAGGTTTAAGGGCAACATCTGAGTGCCATTCTTCCCCTGGGTAACCTCAAGGCAGCTCTGAGGCTTGTCCAGCCTGCAGAATGAGTCCAGCAGTTGACTGTCCCATTCATAAAATGATTGTGGGTCCCTCTCCATAATTCAGCAACACAGGAGAGCAAGAAACTCAGAGGTGGAAAATGTGAACCTGAAGGCTGAATGAATTTGGTGAATATTTAACTTGTGAAATGTATTGCCCAGGGCTGTCATGGTGCCCACCATGTTGAGAAAATTCATTGAAAAAACAGTCATAAGGAGAAAGGCTACATTATGTTGACAAGTTGACATTATAGTTAAGTCTATCTGGCCTCCTGAGCTGGTGTAGGCAGCGTGTATTATACCATTATTTTAGGTACGTGATGGAGCTATCATCTGCTCAATGACGGGAGCAGCTCCTGCGGTATTCACAGACAACATTCCTGTCATTTAGGTTACTTGACAAGTCCCACTATAACACTGTCACCTTAGGCTGGCATAACTTTCCCAAACATGAATTGTTAGAGGGAGATTGTCTTGGATGAACAGGTCAAGAATCATGGGATTAGGCTTCCTCGGCTTGTCTCTCAACCATGCCCAGGTCAAGCATGGGTATATGATAACAGGCTTGTTTTGGGGTCACCTTGGGGCAGCCAAGGTCATTTGCCTTCTGCAGTTGGCATATTACTGATGTGCGTCACAGTGTGCAGTTACAGATGTCTGAGCAGGATTTTCCTTTCCAGGGAAAGAGGAGTTTGCCGTTTTTTCTTCCTTGTGAGTAACGCAGGAGATGGAAACCTTCCACATATACTGATTCCTGATCCAAAACCCACTCAGCCAATGGCTGTCTTCTGGTGAAGACCACCTTATGGATTGTGCTTGAAAACTTCTTAAAGATTAACCAAGTCTTGCAGACTTCATACTGCCCTGTAGTAGATGAAGGTCCCTGGAGAGCTTACCCATCAACTCCATCATGTTATGTGTAAATGGCTGCCGAAAAAGAAAAAAATGTCCCATTTATACCTTTTTGCTTTGTTAAGTTTTCCATGTATGAGGAAAACCATGTGGACTATCAGTCTGAAAGGGGCAAAATAGTTTCTACTATAAACTTTACTGAATGGACAATTCATAAGAATGTGAGAATGACCATACAAGGTCAGATCAAAAGTTCATCCAAGCCTGTGTTTCACACAGGCAATAAAGGTTGCACAGGGAAAATCAGAACAAAAGAGCAAGCAGACTATATACCCTTTTTACCACCAGCACTCTAGGGTTTCCTTATATGTATACTTTTTTATTTTTAATTGGTTTATTCTCTTGCCTTCACGGGCACAGATCATGGTGCTGAAGTCAGTAGCCATACTCTAGAATTGTATAAAAAAAGTCTGGTGCTGTCATCAGGCTGGGGCCAGTAGTGCAAGTCATGCCTAGGCAGACCTGTCACACTGATAAAAAGCCCCTTCTGCAGGAAGAGTCTGGAGCTGGAGATCTTTGGTGCTTAGATTTAGATACAGTTAAAGACTAGATAGGATTGACTGGCTCTCTGGGAATTGAGATACTGATTTGATGTTCTGTAAGAGTAAAAATAATCTGGTTTGATTTATCAGGGATTATATTTCAGTAATAAATAAACTTTGGTAGTGATTTCCCTCAAATGGCTGTCAAAGATATGCATTGGTGTTTCAGTAAAAATCAGAAGCCTTGATGATATAACAAAGCTGATGTACTAAAGCAAATGAAATTTTCACCAGTGAATGCTTAAGGTTCAGCTAATCAGTTCTTTAAAGCCAAGAGCATTTATTCTTTTAATTACCGACTTCAGTCATAGAATAAGAGTAAATACAGTAAAACTTGCTATAAATTGTGCTGGTCATTTATGATCACATTATTTGCAGGAATGATTGCTACATGGACTAGAATTACATTACCTCAGGTTATTGGATTACATATCATATCTTGCTGAATTTTAATATAATTTTGTTTAAATGCAAATGGTAAAATAAATGATAACTTCTTCTTTAGGGCTGTGGGCTAGTTATTCAAGATGATCTTACTATTAGCTGTGCAGGGAAGATAAATTGGTTAAAGGCAAAGCTTGACATCTTATCAATTTTTGCTATATAGAGGCTTTAGTGGGAAAAAATGCTTGTTGCAGCAGTTTCCTTTTAGTTCCTTAATCATGTGTTAAGTAAGCCTGTACTGGGAGTTTAATACAGAATTTTAAAGTGCTTGACCTACTGAAAGCTGAGAAATCACTGCACACGGGACAGTGGCACCGTGACAACAGCAGAACGAGGTGTTTTACGGTAGGAACGGCCCAAACAAGGCACATCAGTGTTCCTCCTTCCCTAAAACAAATCTGCCAAAGCATTTAGGGTGCCTAATGGCACCAAATTTGTGTGACAGAGATTCACAAGAGAGGCAGGTAGGTGTTGTGTCCTCCCAGGGAGGGAGAGGACACACAGTTGTGCACCTGTCCCAGAGAACAGTGACATTTTACCACTCAGTACAAAACTTCTGAGACAACAAATTGGACAGACTGGAGACCGGGACAGAGAAAAATGCAATGAGAGTCAATTTAGAGAAGAAAAACCGGGCACAAAACCCAGATTCAGTGGCAGGACCAAGGACATAAGGTGCAGTAGGAAGGGGGATGGAGTGAGGACATGGGTGTTGTGGCAGTGGCTCCACCTTCCCCAGACTGGTGTGCCTTGAATTTTCTGGTCTCCCTGGGCAGGTTATAACTGGGACACACTGGTGGGCTGGTTAGAATTCAAGCACAGATAATAATAAGGGCTGTATGGCAGGATTTATGAAGAAAAGTTAAGTACCAAATGTACACAGTTCATTTCCCTGACAGCCTGACATTAGAGCAGTGTAAATAGAGATGAAACTGTAGAGGTGTCGTTTAACATAATAGAAGGATGCTGTGAGCAAGGGCTTTCCCCAGTCCCTCACCTGAAGGAAATCAGCACATTAATGAAGACTAAACTAAGCAATTCAGCATGTTTGGCTGCTGCTGAGATCCCCCCAGCTCCTCAGCCTGTGCCCTGTCCCTCTTTTGTGCAGGCAAATCACTTCTAATCACATCCAGGTGGGATGAAGAGGGAGTCCCTCCTTCTCAGGGAGCCAGCAAAACTCCCAATTTCTCCAGAGGCTTGGTATAAATCCCTTTAATCACCATTATGCTGTACTCAAAAAATAGCTCTCCTACAGCCTGTAGCTCAGGCTATGTTTGAGTTGTAGCTATTGAGGTTATTATCTTTAGTTACTTGGGTTCTCCAAGCCAAGGAGCAGTGACACATAAATATCTGGGTACACTTGGCTCCGAGCAACCGCTTAAGCTAGTGAAGTGGGTCACAAAGTTACCAAACCTCAGGGTAAGCTTTGGAGACCCTCAGGTAGAAAGAGAATCCTGTCCAACAGGATAGGATTATCTTGCGAGCAGGAGCTGCAGCTCCTCTCTCTGTCTGCAGCTCTTCTTCCAAACCTCACTGTTTCCTTGCTCAAGGGCAGCAGCTGCCTGAAAGCTCCTACAGCTCAATATGAGGCAACTGGTGCTCAGCTACTAGGAAAGCACCCAGAAGTAGTAATTTCCCATTATTTCTGAGATTGCATTTTAATTATTGACAGGCAGCCAGCCAGCGTTGGATGGTGATGACTGCCGAGAGCCGGCGTGGTTAAAGGTGTTCTGTAGTATGGGGTTAAATTTTGTTAATGATCTGAGTTTCTGCCAAACTTGCTGCCACATATCATAAATGACACTAACTAGACTTGGAGGCTATTTCAGTTAAGTGCTTGCACTTTATTTACATGAGCCATTTCATATACTGTGGCGCAGAAAATACAGAAGAGCACAGAGAAGAAAAAAGGATGGGTGAGTATCTCTGGATGGCTTCGCTGGGTAAAAAACTGGCTGGATAGCTGAATCCAAAGAGTTGTGGTGAATGGTGTTAAATCCGTTTGATGGCTCATCATGAGTGGTGTTCCCCAGAGCTCAGTACTGAGGCCAGTTCTGTTTAATATCTTCATCAGTGATCTGGACGAGGGTGTTGAGTACACCCTTAGTAAGGCTGCAGATGACACCAAGGTGGGCAGGAGTGTTGATCTGCTTGTAAGCAGTAAGCATCCTGCATCTCGATCCTGTTCCTGGGTTTCTTTGGCCTCTGGGTCTCTGAGTGGCTGCACCACCTGCACACTTGATGGATCTTCTTGTGCTTACAGTCTTCATCTTCAGTGGTGTCTACCATGAACCAGATGCCCAGAATGGACCAGATGACCCGTGTCCATTGAGTATGCAAAGACACCAGAGTGATGAGCTCAGCTTTAAAGACCTTCACTATGAGACACTGACAGTCATGGTGCTGGTGGCTTCACTCTCCCTCACAAGTATGGGCTCTGCACTTCTCACTTGGTTGGTCACCTCTTGTCCATCACCCTACAGAGACGGACCAATAGGGAATATGAGTTTAATCTATACCTCTTGCTTGAGACAGCAGGAAAGAGGTGACAATACTGTCACTTTGCTGACTGAGTGACATGCTAACATGCTGTATCCACATGGCTGCATAGTCTTAATAAAACCAGCTGTTAATGCTCTAAGGCTGGTGATGTTTGTCTGGTTTTTGTTTTTGTTTTTACACTTCTTGTACAAATGAAAGTCCAAGAGCAATGCATTTCATTAGTGATCTTGGTTTTTTATTAGTCTAGGCAAAGCAGGAGAGGACATTGTATAAAGCACTTAATTGAGTAATAGGCTTAGCGCTAGAGTATTAGGAAAATAAAAAAAGAAATTCCCAGAAGGCTTAATGCTTTCTGTTTAGTTTGCTGCTTCACCTGGTTCCTTATCCTGGTAATAGACTCCCAGGAAAGTAAAATAATGCTTAATAAAACTTTCACTTGAAAAAAGTAATTTGCTTGGGCTATTGATTTAATTAACTTGAGTTCATTTGTTTAAGCACTGTTTGTTTCAAATGCATAGCACAGAACCTACAGAAGAATGTTCCATACTGCAGCTGAGTACCATATACCTTGCTGCAATGAGGTAATGCTTGGTGAAGAAGTTCCCTCTGCATGTGCCCTGTTGAAACTATAAGGGTGGATGGCTAAAATAATCCATCAATGACCTTGGGTGCTGGTTCAAAACTAGGCTGATGTCTATCCACTGGAAGCCCTTTGCGTGCTCGATTTAATGCAACGTGGTTCTAGCAGGGAGAGTGGGCAACAAAACATAAATGGGGATTTTCGGCGAAATTAGCTTTCTTCATCATTTTAACAAAACAAGGCCTTTAAAATACCATGAAACCTTTCAGGCTTCACAAAGCTGATGCCTATTCTACCAACTCTTTTTTTGTTAAATTTACTCAGCTGTATTATTTTGTAATGTCAATATCACTTCATTAGCTATGAGTCACACCATGCATTAGATCTGGTTAAGTGTTCTGGAAGACCTCACCTGTGAAAGGTCTTTGTGTGAGAGGTGGAAAGGTCCTTCTGTTTTGCCATTTGTGAAGTGGAATTGTGCTTTCCTGCTTGGCTTAGTGCTGGGAGACAGTTTTCAGTTGGAAGAAGTAGCAAGTAGGAGAAGGTAATTTTAAGAAACTTAACTCTTTAGCACAAGAGTACACAGACAAGTTGCCATGACTCTGTGATTGTTAATAAGGGATAGATGGGATGACAGATATCTCGTTTTCCCTGTGTATTTTTTTTAAGGCTGAGATGTGGAGAGTGCCACTTTCAGCAGTGGCATCCTTCATTCTCATCACTCACTCTGAACTGGGGACCGGTTTTGTCTTGTAGGGCTGTCTCTAAAAACTATAGAACTGATTAAAAATAATATTTCTGTAAGATTTCACTGGGCTAGTACAGAATAAAGATTGCGGGGAAAGGTTACAACTTCCTATTGAATTCTGTGCCTCTCTCTTGTGGGCATGAGACTAAAGAACTGCAATCAACTCAAATTACTAAACATTCTTTGTACAGAGTATGAAGTAAAGAATACCCACTCCTCCAAGTATTGCAGAGCAAGGCATCACTACTCCATCATCTAGGGACCCTGACAGGCCCTCAGAGAATGGCCACATCACTTCATTTTTGCTTGGAAGGCTCTTCAGCTCAAATTTCTATTCATGAAAGTTGCCTAAATATATTTGAGGGTTAGCACTCAGATTTTGAGAAATAAGGGTGGTATGAGAATCTGAATAGGATGAGTAAAAAAAAAGAAAATATTTTTATTCTCTTTCCTGATAAGTGCACCGTATTCTTTATAGAACCCAGAAGGTAGTTTTGTTTTTCTTCTGCTAGCATGATATAACTGTGTATTCAGACCTGATTTTTCATTTCCCTCCTCCGTGGCAAAGTTGCCATTTTATACCATCAACTAATTGATCATTAGAGTTGAAAAGGGGAGAGGAATTAGACACCTCCGTGGAAATCCAGAAGTCACTTGGTGTTTGTGGTTGGGTTCACGTAGCTAAGTGGACAGGTTTATGGTGCAGCTAATAACTTGTGCTCCTTTGACAGTCAAAGGAGATATAATCCATCAAGCCAATGAAGTGCATCTAACTAAAAACTCTTATTAGGTTTTGCAGTGGGAGCCTCATCACATAAGCTATTGATCTTTCAATTTGTTTGGAGAACTCTCAGCATCCTCGAGGTGCCTGATGCTTATGGACTGCTGGCCTTAGTGGTCAGGGATGCTAATGCTCAGTTAGTTATGAGCAGGTTAATTCCCAGTTAATTATAAACAGGTTCATGCTCTTAAAAATGCTAATGTGTTTACTGTCTGAGAAATTATTTCATAGTCAGCAAAGGTTTGGACAGGAAGAGCTGTTGGTGTTATTCCTCTTCTTGATTTAATTTCTTATGGATGTTGTGTTTTGATAAGTTTCTTTAACTCCTGTTATTTAATGTTTCTATGGGTAAAGAGAACTGGGAGCAAGAAGACACTGTGATTTATTATATCTATTTCGTAACATGAAAGATTTGTTAGAAATTTTTAAAACTGCAAATCCAGATGTAAAGAATTCATGAAATTACAGCCATCTCTCTCCCTCTTTGTGCATCGTTTAATGAGACATACATGGAAAAAAAAAGTGTGAAGATGCAGTTAAAGATTACATCCTGATGCATTTCTGGGGTAGACTGCTTGCTTTAGTATGGAATTTCACAGGGTGTTCTTTTTAAAAAGCCGAGGTCATAAAGTTCACTGTGTAACCAGTGGCATGACATCTGTCGAACCTCAAAACAAGGTCTGAACACTGGCAAATTGTTGCTTCCTCGTGTCACCCTGTCACCCTCTGGAGCTTTGAAATATCTTCTATTAGGTACAGATAGTAGGTTTTTCATAGCAACACAGCAAAGTTATGTATGAGCTCTAATGTGAGAGCTGTGCAAAACGCAGTTTAACATCGCAAATTCCCTCGGCTGTTGTACATATTGTGAGCTGCTTTGCTCCCCACCAGTTCAGCTGAGAAAGGACCACTCGCATTGTTACGGACCGTCCTGGTGAGCATCTCTGCTGAAGTTGTACAAGAGGGGGAACAAAAAGGGACCTGGGAAACTGTTGGTACCAGATTGATCATGTGCAAATCTTTCTCAGTGCTGCTGAGAATGAGAATAAAGAAAAGGAACAGCTTTTAAATAATCAATAATTATATTAATTAAATAACATTAAAGTGCTAGCTTTGTTTTTGTTATTTATTAATTTTGAAACAGCGCTTATTGTCTAGCAAAGCACGAGTTTTACTGACTTAATGAAAAGAATCATAGAATCCATAATGTGCCCCCTTCTTCCCCACCATCTCCTTGTTGAGCTAACACATACTTGGCCAGCTGCTACAACATACTGATTCTTTTAAATCCAGGCCATGCGTTTGTAATTGGTTGCAATCAGTGAGGTCAAGAGAGCTTTGCAGAATCATATTTTTTAGGCCCAACACTTGTAAAAAAATTAAAAGCCCATACTTCTGAGCTGAAGAATTCATTCAGCAAATTCTTCCTTTAATCATAATCAAGCCAGATTTCTATTAAAACTCTGTGAGCACTTGAGTGCATGTTATAGGAACCGCAGTAAACAATGAGGTATTAGTTGTTATTTTCCCTTTCCTTTTCCTGTGACCCTTAAATCTGTACAATATTCATTGAGTGCAACTAGTCACAATTCCTGTATTTAATCTTAAAATGTAATTAAAACAAAGAAGTGTGAAATGAAAAGCAATGAGACAGAAAATATGGACTCCAGTCAGAGCACTTCTGTCTTTTGTTTTGGGAATATAAATTGGACTGATTACATAACTTGGACCAGTCTAATCAAAGTAGTACTAGAAAACCAAGCCAGTTGTTGAGGAGAAAAAAACGGATGCAATCTACAGATTTTCCACTGTATAGTGGGCACAAAGCAGACAAAGTTGCAAAAGTCTTCTCTGATGTTGAGTCAAGCTCGGACTGTGGAGGATGAGCGTGTGCTGGGAGTCTTTGGGAAGTCTCCATCACTGGCATGTGACAACCCTGCCAGTGTTGGTTATTACTCTGTAATTGCTAAGCCAGAAATTACAACAGCGGGCATGCACTCTCAGCCAAATGAGCAGCGACAATGTCCATTTTGGTTTGGGATGTTTCTCAGGTCAGATCTTAGCTGTACTCTCCTTTGGATTCCTGTCTTATATGATCTTCACTGAGGAGGCTTTGAAGCCATTAAAAATAGTTCAATGCTTAATATTGGCAAAATTAATCTTAGGTAATGATCACATGCTCTATATGTGTACATCTCCTAGCCTAGTGGGAACTTCATCTCTCCTGACTATTATCATGTTGCCAGGATCTGTATAATAAATGAACAGTTCATGGCCATGTTGTTTTTATGCTGTAGATCAGCCCATTTGACTCAAAAATTAAATAATAATAACACAAACATCAGGTATTGATGCAGACAATAAAGCTCTCAACCAGCATATCTAAGAGCGCTTTAGGGAGGTGGTCAGGTACAGCAGTAAGTAGTCTGCAGACAAGGCAAATGTGTAATACTCAATGTTCTCTTTCTTAAAATAATGCAAGCAGGGATCCATTTGTCCTTATCTCCGTCCCTATTGTGCACTGTCTGGGATATATACTGTTCAAGAGTTGATTTATTTTTTTTTATCGGCATTTCCTACAGTCCCACCTCGGGGAGGCAGCTGGTAATCTTAAACAGACAGGTTTAAAACAAACCTCCAGTGTGTCCTCTCAAGAACCTCAAAATGAAAAGAAGGATCTCCCTCACCTTTGGCATATTTCACTCTGTTGGTATATTCACTTCTGCATTTGGCCTATATCCACCATTAGTCTTTGGCAGAATTAGGATCAATTCCGTTTGCTGCACCTCCTGGATGGACAGTGCAGGAAAGCATGTGATGGAAAAATATTTTTCTAAATGGCTATTTTTATCTTTATTTGAATCGTGGTGAAAAATCTCAGCACCATGTTGTCTTCCTAGGCTGCTAATCCTGTTAACATGAGCTCAAGAAGTTTGAGGATTATTTTTGCATTTATCTGTTATTAGGGGTAGAAGGTAAAGTGCAGAGAGATGTGCAGCAGCAGGGAAAAAGACAGCCTCATCACCTTGTCCAGGCTGGTACATCTTGGATTCGGGAGGACCCTGGGAGGCAGGAGCTGCTCCTTCCCAGCCAGCAGCAGAGCTCTCTTAACTGAGGAAAATCCCCTTGATGTGAGAATGCAGAGATGAGGAGACAAGCAATGGAGCTGTAGAAGAGGCGGTGACCAGGAAAATCTGAAGGGAGGCAGGGAGCAAACTCACATCCAAGCCTTCAGTGGGAAGGAAGGAGATGTTTCCTACAGACCCTGAGGGATGCAGAGTCTGTTGAGCCCCAGAAACTGCTGAAGGTTGCTGGGCTGAGAGGCAGTTGAGAGGAATGGACGAACCATATAAGGATCAGGACAGATCTGTGTACAGCCTGTTTACTTTCTGGTCTGCGTCCATCACATCCATAAGACCCAAGTTTCATACACCTAAAAGTTACCTCCTGCTAGTGTGTGCTCTGACAAAGTGCAGAACTTGAGCTTCAAAGACCTCTGGATGGAGGTAGAGCCCCTCAAAGCCTGCCACCTCCTCACAGTGCCAGAGAGCCCAGACAGGCTTGCTTTGGGACTCCAGCCATACTGTCCATCAGGAACTCAACCTTCAACCTTCCTCAGCACCAACCTAAGAGACTCCTTGGCATCAGGTGGTGGAGGAGAGGAATCGGTCTAGTTATATGAGAACACCACGTGCTTGGGAAGTGTTGGGAAGTGGTTTGGTGCAGCCAAATTTCTGATCAGAAAGCCAGACACCCCCTCAGTAGGATTGAGTAGAAAGAGGGAAATCCTGAAAATTACCTGCAGAGCTTTCCAGCTGATAATTTGCACAGTTTAACAGGAAGGAGGACTGTGCCTTTCAGCTGGTACTTTTAATGTGCCTCATGGCTTCAATGCAAAGGGAGAAGGAAGGCCGGTGAAACCCAGTGCTGAACGGAGTGCTCCTCCACTGATTGCTCATCGGGAAGGTGTGTTGGCCATTGACTAGAGGAGAGGTGCTGGATTTAGTTAGCGTCTCTGACTACCCAACTCTCCCATCTGGCAACATGACAACAACAGAAATTAATGTTCTTTTTTTCTTACTTCTGGTAGTGCTTTTGTCTCTTTTATTCTTTCCGTTTCCTTGCTCTCTGATCCTTTTTTCAAACTTTAATTCTCTCAGTGTTCTCCTCCCTGCACCGCCAGCACTGTCTCCTAATTTCTCCTTTCACGGCAGCTCCCTCTTATCTTCTTTTGAGCCCAAATTACTTTTGTTTAACACCACTCGGTGTTCTCTCACCATCTCTGTTCTTCCTCTTTACAACCCAAACTCTGTTTTCCCAAGAGGCCTGGCTCATCTCAGCTCTTTGAATTCAATTAATTGATCTTCATCAGCCAGATTGCCGTTGGCAAAGAAACCCAGTACGCGGACGGTCTCTGTGCTTTAACTTCTGTTTTATCCTCATTTAATTTGTGCCCTTTGTAGCTTACCGAGCCCTAATTACCTCTGCTACCACCTCACCGTATTCAATTATAGCCTTCATCTCACTGACCTGATGTCTCTGTCCTCATCAAATCTCACCTCTCTGACTTTGCCCATTATTTTTGTACGAAGTCAGTACCCTCCACGGGCACCTCGGTTCTTCCATCTCTTGCTTCATTTTCTTGACTTCTCCTAAGCACAAAGGACGTGCTTGCTTTGTGTGTGCTGTCGTGGGGACCACCAGCGCATGGATGGACCAGTGGCATGCAGACAGTGGCTTCAACCAGCACATCTTGAGGAAAGCTGATCTACATACACCAGAATTTTACAGTAAAAGTAAAAAAATCTCCCACACCCACTGCCCAGCTGAAATAAACCCTTCAATCTCCATACAAAGGTATTCAATAAAATTTTCATAACACTTTTCTGGTGAAAGCTATCCCGGTGGTGCCTGGGTACCTCCTCACCTGCTCCTTTCATTCTTCTTACTCTTCTTTTTTCTCCCACCATCCCATCCCACTGCTGTCAGGTCACAATTCCTAGATATGTCTCTTTCAAATCAGCTAAATTTCCCTCCTCCTTCACTCTCTGACCTATTTTTATTTGGTTCCTGCTCTTTTCCTTCTTACTAGCCCATCTATAGCCTGGAAGGGAGCTGCATACTGGCATGGCATTTCCTTCTCTTACACCCTCGCTGTTCCTCCACTCTCTCTTCCTTCTGCTGCTTATTTATCCTTGATTTTGTTATCTTCTCTGGAAAGGTCTTGCTTGTAGCTAACATCCTTTTATTTTGCCTATTTTTAATTTTTACCTTTATTTTCATATGCCCTGGCTCCCATGATGTTGACTTCTGAATGATTTATGGGGTGTTCTTTGGGTGAGGATGGTTTACCACTTGAAAGGCTGTTAGCCACAACACAGAAATGCCTGTGAAGGGTTATTTCTCACTGAGTTGATCCTTCAAAGAGCCTGGGTTTGACCATTTTCCTTCTCTCCATCCTTTCTTGCCTTCTGCTCTGAAACCCCTTCCTATGGTTGGACTGGGCTCTGGGTTGTGCCCACAGTTCTGTCCTCTTTCAGCAGGTTTCTTGTCACTGTTTATGTCTCTGTAGGTCACCAGAAGCAATGTTCATCTCCTGATGCTCATATACCAGGGTTTGTGGTGTCTCTTTATCTGTTAATTCCACCCATCTCATCAGTGCTTCTTAAAAATAAATAAATACAGGGACTGGCAACTGCTGCCCTTTTTGGGTACGTTATGAAAGGAGAAGATCCAGGCACAAGGACATTCTGCAGGAACACAAGCCTATTAAAAATGTCCATTTGTATAATTTCTTTTCGCTTTTGTAATACATCTCAGAGGTAAGGAGGGTCTGGGCAATTGCTCTTTCTAGGTGACATGAGTCCCAAACTCATTAATCAGGTTTCTGATTCCTCACAAAGGCCTGATTCCCATTTCAGCTTGTTCCTCTGTTAGATACTGGGCTTTGTCACTGACCCCAGGAGCTCCACTCCTCTGGTTTGGCTGAAGAGCAGTGCTGGTTTCCCACACTGCTGATGGTCAGAAGTGGCCATGAGGACATATGCATAGCACAGGTGTTGTGTTTTAGGTTGTATGTAAAAACCACCTACTTGGGTCTTTTGCCATGGACAGGGAGTCAAGGACCAACGTCCTGCAGCTGAGCCCCACTTCAGGGAAAGTCTCTAAACACAACTTTGAGTTTCTCTCTCCCACAGTGAAGCCTATTGCCTTGGGTGGGATCGTGGCTTCTGAAATCATATGCAAATTCCCCAGTTGCTAGTGCTATCTCAGATGAATATCTGCCTGTGAGGGAGCAGGCTGTGTGTGAGATTTTCCCTGAGTTATTTTCTTACTTGGGGCTTGCTCCAGGGGCAATGAGCAGAGTTACTGCTCGATCTCTCACTTGCAAAGAATGAAATATGGCATGCGAGGTTCCTACACTGATCTTATGTTAGAAAAGAAAGTCCTTTTTAGTACTTTTCCTTTTTGACATGACTGTACTCCTTTGTCTCTTTCATGTTCTTCCTGAACAGTAAGCTCATATTGTAATCCTCTTGCTAACCACAAAGTCCTTTCTTCATCCCTCCCTTCACTCTGCTGTGCTATTAGAGAGATACATGAGAATAAACTAAAATAAAGTGTAAATTAGAAAAACACAGAGCTGTTGTGATTATCTAGTTGCTTTTGTGCCTTCCTTGAAAATACTGTTTCTGCGTGGCATGCTGCTTTTTTAGGAGAGTTTTCTGCTTTCACTGCTCTTTGAGATCTTTTGTGGTACACACAGGTACAATAATATGATAGCAGAGCTTTGGGTATGCTCAAAGTCCCATTTATCCCAAAGCTTTGTATGAAAGCAAAGTATTACGAGGTCATTGAGTGAGTCTCTTTCTAAGGCTCCCAGAGCAGGCAGTCTGAACTCAAACCCTTCCCCAGGTGCAATGAAATGAGAGCTTCAACCCCATAACAGTATTTATCCCAAGGCATCAGAGGGAGATGACAGAACTTAATCCTGTAAGGTACTACAATAGCATTTTTTTTATCATGTCCAGCTTACGTCTCAGTTTTGCTTTAATTTACTTACCTTTAAATTCAGTGCATTTATGCTTCAAGTGTGCACTGTGGCTATTTCTGCTGAATAAATAATAGATACTGTGTGTTCTTACAGCTTGTCATAAATATATATAGGAACACATTATGAGGGTCAGATTTTCAACAGATACAAACCAACATTATTTCATTAATGTGTCTGTAATATCAGCCAACTTCGACTGCTTAGAGCTATTTATAGCCATTTCCTCCTTTATAAAATGTGTGGGTGTTGAGGCCACAGTTAACAATAAAACAGTGAAGAATTGGGTCAGGCTGGATTGTCTGCACCTACTGCGAGATGAATAAGGACCCAAGGGAGTGGCAGAAAGATGTGCTGGGGAGGTTTATGTTGGACATTAGGGAAAGGTTCTTCACGCAGAGGGTGCTGGACACTGGAACAGGCTCCCCAGGGAGGTGTCATGGCCCCAAGCCTGACAGTGTTCAAGAAGAGACTGGACAACACCCTCAGACACACGGTGTGAACTGTGGGGTTGTCCTGTGCAGGGACAGGAGTTTGACTTGGTGATCCTAGTGGGTCCCTTCCGAATCAGGATTTTCTATAATTCTAAAAGAAATGATGGTGCTATAAGCCCCACTTGACATATAAATTGGTGGGTGTTAAGTGTGTGGTCTTGGAAGCTTGCTGTCTGGAAGGAGAGATTTTGAGTTTTACTGGCTATTTCCTTATAGGCATGATGCAAGTGAAGCAGGATGATGCGATGATGGCGGCACTGGGTGCCTTACCCAAGATGGTGTACAATTCATGGCATACCCTTCACCTAGCCACAGTTTCTGCTCACTGCAGTGAAATAAAGGTACTGCTCTTCTCCTCTGTATTGAGGACCGTAGAGAAGAACAGCGTTTATTTTTTAACATAAAGCCCTCATTGAGAAAGACAGGTTGTGTCTGTACTGATGCCATGAGGGTGAACACCAGAGCTCTTCTGATCTGATGATGAATCATAAGCATTCCTGCACATTTGGGGTTCCCTGGGGAAACAGATAGAAGCAAATCTCTATGACTTCCATAAATACTGTTTTCTGTGAAACCTGCTCCTTTCCTAGCCAAGCTAATGGAGGCTCTGCCTTGCTGTCATGGAAGACATTTTTACATATAATATACTTTCGCCCCCCACGTTCCTCCTGGCAATTTTCTTCCAAAGCAATCTAAGAGCAGTAATTTGGGAGGTCAGGCTTTAAGTTTCCAATTCCTCTGTTGGCAGATCTCTTTCAGAGTCCAGGTCACTCCTTTAATGATGATTCACCTTTTGCCACCATGAGCAACAGGTTTACTACTTCATAAATTTAAAGCTCAAAACAACACCTTCTTTTCTGACATGCTGGTAGAGCTACAGTGCTGAAACAGAGGAGCGTTTCTTACCTTTTTTGGACATTTTCTGTGTTTTAGACTTCTGCCATATCTTCAGACCGTTGCTGCACTCTGTGCCATGTTGCTGTTTAAGCGGGATGAATGGAAGGGAGTGCAGATAGAGGAAGATGTGCTGAGCATGGGGTTTTACTGCTGGGTTTTACTGGAAGCATTGGCTGCATATTGCTCTGGAGTGAGGAGGAGATGAGGAAAGTGGGCGTTTGGAGATGCTGAGAATAAAATGCTAAGGAAGCGAAGTGATTATTGAGCAAGGAACACGGTCCTCCATGCAGAGTCACTCCTGGAGAGCACTGCATAGGAGAAGGGACTGTAAACAGAGAGAAATAGCTTTGTTTTGAATGGAAGACCTTAAGGAAGCTATGAAAGGCACTGACAAGTGGAAAGAAAATAGTTCAGTTCATTTTTGATATCTGTATTAATTATCTGTGCCTGACTATGTCTTGGGACCAGGTGGTGATTCAACCTTACTGTTGTGCTCGAAGTGGTGCAAGGACCAGAGAGCCAAGACCCCATTGATCAAGATTTCCTGTGGCTGAAAGACAGCTTCATCCAAATAGGCAAGATTTGGATGACTCTGTCATTGACTTTCTATGTCCTGTGTTCAGCTGAAAGGCCTTTGTGTGGCATCGCCACATACACACACTTCCCAGTGCCTGCTCTGGTCTCCTTCCCTGGCTCCCATTTGCAGATGTCTTAGTAGAAAGGGGTAACTAATTCAGTTTAGAGCTTGTCCATGTGTTTCCAGTGCTCCTTCCAGTAGCTATTGAACAAACTTGAAGGCTAACCTCCAATGAATGAGGCTGGCTGAAGTATAATTCACTGACTTCCCAGGATCATACTTTGCTGAGGCATTTCTGGTCCTCGGGGAAAATGAAGACTTACGTGACTGGTGCTAGAACTGGATACAAGGCACAGTGTGTAACTCTTCATCTTCTTGGGAGCTTTGTTCCAGGACCACTGGTAATTTCTCGGAGGCTGATGATGTTGAAAATTAATAATTCCCCACTTGAATTAATTGACGTATTTCAATTGTCTTAGTATTAGGAATGTAATGAAGAAAAAGTGGGTGTGGGGGAGGTGAACCCAATTAAAATGTAATTGTTTCATTTGCACTAGTGAATCTGTGAAAAGGTGCTTTTGTAATTAAAATCAGAAGTAGGTTTGATGATGACTACCGCAACATTGGGAAGCCATTATTTGTGGTTATCTTCAAATTATTTGTGGTTATCTCCAACACTTCCAGTTTACAACAACAGAAAGAAATTCAAGATGTCTGTTTGGAAGGAGCATCTGCTATGTGCCACTCCTTTCTGACTTGCTAAGAGTTTGTTAATCATTTATGTGTGAACAGAAAAAGGCAGTCAAAAAAAACAAAACATACCATGTTAAGCAGATATTTTACTATCACTTTTAATGCTGGAAATATGTAATGCATCATGGCGAAGACCCTTCTCCAGCACAGTAAGGTTTATAAGCTTGATGAACTGACTACCTACTAACTAAATTCCATCTGTTCAAGATTCTCCAGGAAGCACTGTATTGCACTAGATTTTGGCAAACTGTTATATGAGGTTCAGCCCCATATTAGCATTTTAATTGCTGGCTGATTGCTTTTCTGCTGCAAAACTCAGTTCACGACAGTATGTAAGTTGCAATTAGTTTTTACTGTGTGATTCATTAGTTCCTATAAAGCATGTTATGCTGCAACATTTGGAAGGTAATATACTAGAAACATGAGCACTCGCATTAAAAAATGTGGAGTAGTGTTGAAAATGTACCAGTCCTGCCTTTGACACACACATAGCCCACATTTGTTGGCACGACACATTCTCTCAAATGAGATTTTGCTGACAGCTGCAGATAAAATTGTTTCATATTGACAGGTTTTTCCATGAAAACAGCACCTTGGTCCCGCAGTCTGTTACATACAGGTTAACATCTGCCTGGGATTTTATCAACGTTGGTGGAATAGGAACAGGGGTGAGAGTTTCCTTTATGAGAGTTTGGCTGCCCAGCTCAACCTGGTTTGTAACGTTTCTCTGGGGAAGTATCTGACGTCTTTTTCAGGCCTGAAGAATCACATCCTTCTTTTGGAGATGCTATCTTATCCACATTGCTTGTGATGGGGAGGAGGTGTGTGTTTAAGTTACATTAATCAGTTCTGCCTTGAGAAAGGGAGATAAATTAAATGACTTTAAAACTTTCCTACCTCTATTGTCCTATATTCCTGAGGCAAAACAGCAGGTATTTTGACTGAATTAAAAAGCAGCCAAGAATTATTGCCTCCATTCTGATAAGAACTGAGGTTCATTTTGCTTTCTTCCACATCTTTTGGAAATTGTTGTATCTGGCAGAAAACTTCAACAAATAACACATGAGGACTTGATCAGCAAGATTTGTACTGGTAAGTGCACGGTATAACAGCTTTTTGAGTATACATGTCAGTCACACGTTACTTTTTAACTTCCCTGACTGAATGAAACTACCTTGGAAAGGTTATTCTGCATGTAGGTGTTGGCAGTCCAAATTGTAAATCCAGGCTGCGAACACTCTGCCTGGGGGATGCTGAGGTCTCTGCTGTGCCACACCATACATTGCACTTCAGCACTCACTGTCAGCACCTCACCAAGGGCGTAAAGCTCAAAATGTAGCCTATGCTTTTGAGAGAGTATTAGAATTTTTCAGGACTGATGAATAAAGAATGGATGCAAAGAAAAACAGTTGAAAAATCTCCCTTCTGGGCAATATCCCATGCCATTTTCTAGGTTTTATTTCTTCTGTTTTCACAAAAACCTGAAGATTTGAAGTCAAACTTTTGTCCCTGTTAGCTGCCAGAAGTTTTACACCAGGATCATTTGCCCAGTGAAGAAAAAGACTGCTTATTCCTGCAGTCTTTCTGTCTGAAGTCAAACTAAACTGGTACATTTGTAATTACACAACAAATTAAGTAAAATACAAACCTTCAAGACTTCACCTCAGACTGCGTCATCTCACTCTACCATATGCTTTACACCTGTAGGACTCAAAAGCACCTGCAGCCCTTCAGTCCTCCCCATTTATGTGGAATAAGTGGCAGCTGCCTCCCAGCCCTGATTTTGATCTCTTAGTTCAAGTATCTTGCTGCTCACACCAAACTGTAATGCATAGTATGGTCTAGCTGGGAGATATTAGATGTATGCTCTAGTTATATATTGAGAGCTTCTTAATTTCTTTTAGCTGAAATTATGCAATGGTGCCCATGTTAGGGCAGAGTGACTACTGAAAGTGTGAATGTAGCCATCAGATGTACTGATGCAGCAGGTCAAAACGCAGCTGGGATGGATGACTCCAAAAGTTTTGTGTTAGGTGAGTCAGAAACCTGGGATTTAGGTCTCTCTTAATTTTTTTGCTGCCTTGAAAGTGAAAACCATAGGAGCTGTATTGACAGCAGCAGAGGTATCACCAAAGTGGGAAAGATACGGAAATCTTTCTCCTTCCACCTTTTCCTATTTTCATAGTGCGTGGAACACAACCAAACCAAACCTTCACTGAAGTCTTGGTTGGTAGTCGCAGTTGATCTGCTGTGTCAGAAGTGCCCATCAATAATTTCTGTTTGAGATTTTGTGGAGTGAGAGCAGGTGGGATTTTCTGAAGAAGGGTTAACCTCACTCAGGTGAAAGGTCCAAGTCCCACTTGAGTGGCATAAATCGGCTTCTCTGATTGCAGCGAAATATGAGTGACTTTCCTGGGTGAACTGGTGAGGTTTGTGAAAGTTTATTATATCAATGGCAAGGCGGAAATAGTGCAGGCGGTGCAGAGCACCGTATATAGGGGGAAGTTATGGGCAGAGATTTGAATGGTGCGAATACTCATTTTCTGTCTGGGACGGAGGAAAGAAGGCACTGAACTGCAGGCCTATCTAGTTGCTTGGATCTTGTGTTACCCAAACTCTCCTTAGGATGCTGCTTATTCAATACTCAGCAGAGTCAATCTCCAGGAGCGTGGCTAATGCTCTTGCGGATCATGAAAATGTAACTGTGAGGACATAACTCCCTTGTAGATCCTTCTCTATTATAGTGAAGATATCTTTTTTTATTTTCAGCTTAACTTGGCTAAAATGACAAGCTAAGCTGGAAAAACAGCCATGTTATGCTGGAGTAAGAGTGTCTGTGGGGTATATAGCTGTAAGTAACTGAGAATTACATGGTGCATTATAGTGATCAAACTTTACTGCAGAGGCAAATCCTTAAGCTGGACTTGGTAACGTCTTTTTTTGGGTAGCATGGCAGGAAAGGTTTTTTTTTTTTACAGTAATTTTTTATCTATAGGCTGTAAAGGAAAATGGTGACTGTTAAATAAATTTACATTCAAGAAATAAGCAAGTATAATTAAGAATTTTCTCTAAATGTAGTTTTTATCTCACTTTCCCAAACATTTATTTGTGGGGGGAAGGTAAGATGGGAGGGTTGTCAAAATTTCCATGTTTCATCCCAGCACTGTCAGTCTGTGGTGGATTTACAGTCCTCTATAATCTATACTGAATTCATGATATGCAGCTTCAGGTGGGAAGCTGCTCCTTAATAAGCTAAAATGGAAAGGTGTATTTACATGTGAGGCACTTCTTTGCTGGAAGCTAAGAAGTGTCAAAACTCACTAAATTCACTGAGAGGTGTTTCATTTCAGAGGTTTCCTCCTTCTCTGGCTGCTGTTAGAGCTGACCTCGGAGACTCCCTTTGCAGGGATGAGGAAGATGTTTGGAGATGAGATATTCACTTTGTCTCACTGAGGGGGAGTGAAAAATAAGGAACAAAAACTGATGATAATGTGAGTCTTGGTACATACTTTTAAAAAATAATGTCTGGCAGCCCAGTGCTGCTCAGATTTCCAGCTTTCTTATTGTCTTTTTTTTTTATCGCAAGCTGTAGGTGTGGAATGTTGAATGGAGGTGACAGAGGCATCTTGTGTGAGTCTGTGCTCCGTTTAACACAGCGCACACATTGCTGGCAGCTGCTTCTGTGAGACTTCTGATGGTGAGACAGTGGCTTGCTGAAAACTCCTTGGATGCCCAGGAATCCTGGAGAAAGACAGATTTTCTATTTCACTCTTTTTTATCAAATGTTTATTCTGATGGACAAATGGAAAGCTTAACTTCTCTCTGACTCAATATTTAAATCATAAGGCATTGTGAGAGGCGAAGAGTATTCAGAGTCCAGCTTTGCAAATGCAAAGTGGGTGCAAAATTCTGTGTATGAGAGAAGAAAATTCCTTCTTATTTGGATGCCTATGTGCTCTGGGGGAGAGGATATGAGGGCAAGGCTGGGAACAGCCTAGCAAGGATGCAAGGGAGAGTATTTGGTGTCTGCTTCGTTCTGCAAGGCCGTGCCAGGTGAAGGGCATGGACACACCTTCAGTATTTTGGCGTAACAGAAAAATTCACTGTAATGGATGGTGTAATGTTCATAGGAGCTTGCAGGAAACTCCTGCTTTCCTGGGGGAAATGGGAGCACAGGAAACTGTACCTTTGAGGAGACTATGTAGAAATATCAAAGATGGCATAAAGCAAACGTGGAAGAAAAAAACTCCCACTTTTTAGCTTTGGAATGAGACCAGCCATATGCTCCAAGATGCCATGAAAGTGCCTAGTGATGGCCATAGGTCATGGTAAGACAACAATAAAAATATGGCAGTCAATTTCAACCTAGCAAACGAGATTATTTCAGTGCTACAGTAGATCAATTAATGGTTGATTTGATTATCCATGTATTTCTCTGCCTCATTCAGCCTCTCTTTCTGGAAAAGCAAAGCACTTGTGTGTTTGCTGCATGTAGGAGTTGATTTGTCAGTGGAGCTGCTCAGGATGTTAGTTAAGCACGAAATAATTTTGTGTGTTTTACTAAATATGATTCATCAGAAGCTGTGCAGATTAACTGGGTAGAGCTGCACTGAACACAATGGAATGTTCAGATACAAAATGACAAATGATGATGTTACTCCTGCTCTGTGATTCATTGGGAAGAACTCAGAAGTTGAGCATTTTTTTTTTCTTCAAACAAATTATTCAGTGAAGACTGAATAGCGACTATAAAACAACAAAACCACCTCCTTTGAAATGGTTTTAAATATACTACAAAATAAATAAATACTACAAATCATCTTTGGAAAATGCTATCTTGTAAACACATCATCAGACACCTCTCTAATAACTTTGTGATTATTAGTAAATGGAATTAGAGCACCTTGTAGTAGTTTTATTACATTTTGCACAGCTGTAATGGATGATAGAGAGGCTCACACTTCTCTAGTTCAGGCTGCATTTCAGCTTCCAAGTCAATATATGCTTTTCATAAGTCCTTTGATTTTTGGGAAGATACAACATTTTGCTCTGAAATGATCCATGCCTGATCTCAGCTGAATGTGGGAGTACTGGAACTGAACAGCTTAGGTTCATTAAGAAATCCCATTAGAAGAATAAATGCTCGGCCTTTACCACATATTTTTTTTTTCTTGCATTATCTGGCAACTAGAAGATCATCTGCTGCACCTCACTGAGTCATTAACAAGGTAGAAGATGGAGCAGGTTCACCTTAGGTGATGTTGAGTGTTGGTTGTGTAGGGTGCTGAGGAAGGGACGCCAGGCCTGCACCCCTCTGGGGTGGCAGCTGATGGCCAGACATGATAACCCACAGTGCCCAAAACAGCACCAGGCTCCTGTGTTTGTGGGACTGAATCTCGCCCTCTCTCTGCAGCTAACCTAGTCAATGTAGAATCATAGAACATTTTGGGCTGGAAGGGACGTCCAAAGCTCATCCAGTCTGACCCCTGCCATGAGCAGGGACATCTTCACCCAGATCAGATTGCTCAGAGCCCCATCCAGCCTGGTCTTGTCTCCAAGGATGGGGCATCCTGGGCAACCTGGGACAGTGTTTCACCACCCTCAGTGTAAAAAATTTCTTCCTTATATCCAGCTTGAATCTCTCCTCCTTTAGTTTAAAACCATCACCCCTTGTCCTGTCCTAACACACTCTTCTAAAAAGTCTGTCCCCATCCTTATAGGTTCCTTTTAAGTACTGAAAGGCCACAATAAGGTCTCCCTGGAGCCTTCTCCTCTTCGCCAGGCTGAACACCCCAGTTCAGCCTGCAGGCCAGGCTGGCGAGAAGTATGTTTAGGACACGAGTCATCTCAGTTTAGCCGTCTACTTTGTGGCATGCTAGTCTGCAATATGAATGTCTTCATTAGTTATATATAGAGATAAATAGCTTGGATGGATGTGTGTACCAATATGTTTAATCTAAACTAATTGTGTGGGGGTTTATGTCAACCACACAGGAACGGAGAGTGATTCATCTTATCCTTCTTGTAAACCTTCAGATGGGATGAACGGTATCTAGAGGTGTACTCCACTGACTGCAGAGAAATCCCAGGTGACTTGTTTAGACAGCATAGCTCACCTGTAACCAGCTCAGGTCAAATGGGATCAATCCTAGCTTTACAGGGCTGAAGAAAGATGTCTGCTGCCTGAAGTTTGCTAGCTTTATCCGACTACATACTGTGTAGTAAAGAATAAATACTATTTCCCCCAGAACTCATGTATTTTTGTTGTTAAATCACCATAGTTACAGCACCATGCCTAACGAATGTTGGAAACTGGTCTTGGGTTCTGATTTATATATTTACTTTTGAAAATAGAGCTCTTACTCAAGTTGTATAGTATCTTATCCCAGTAGTGACTGGCCCAATAGCATTGATAGGACAGTTCTTGCAGCTCTTATATGTTTCCTTATTCACAGAAGGACCCATGTGCATGCTAGATATGTGTTGAAGTTAAGTGCACACACAAGTGCTTTGCTGAACAGGGACTGATTAAAATACGTGCTTTGGGGCCTTAGTTAATTATGTGTCAGGGACTGCATAATTGCCACTATACTGAAGACATCTAATAGCTTTCTTCTGATAAATCTGTACATGCACAGTGGTCCTGGACTGTAATTTAGCATGATAATTTCAACTTCATCAAAAGCCACTTGGATCGCTGAGTCCCTGTGAGCTGAATGAATTAGCCATTGCAGTCTCTGGCCTGACAAAAAGAAGTTTCACTGTATTTTTCCACTGAAATAGCTTCTAACTTGAGTGGAACCAAAGAGCCCCCTGCACAACTGGCAGATGCTGAGCTTCCCCAGGTATTAAGGTAAATTTTTAGCCACTAGTCAGTCATGCTGACAAATAGTGAGTGACACAAGATAAATTAACTGTGCAAACTTAGATTATAGTGCCTTAAATAAGTTTTAAATAGTGCTTGATGTGCAGGATGCTCTCTAAAGCCTGGGCATAGTAAAAGATGTTATACTATTCCTGAGCTCTGCTCTGTATTTTCAGGGTCTCTACAAAACTAATACACTAACGGCAGCTATTGAGCCTCACAAAATGTGCATATTTAGTAAGCACCTTTCCTCGAGACCCAGTTGTGCCTGTTTTCTTCCTCTCTTTCTTGTAATACAGAAAGAAAAAGACAAACTCTTGTGATATCAGGCTACAGACATGTTGATGCCCACAAGGAATACAAATAAAGAAACAGGAGAGAGACTGTTGAGGAAGGTGCAAGCTGTGATCCAAAGGTTGCATGGGTCAGCTCTCCAAATAAAAATTGTGGATGTAACTGCTGATATTTCATTTCTAGTCATGGACAGGGATTACAACTTCTCTTCCCTGCTGTTGTCTTTCTTCTTGCAGTCATTCTGCAGGGCAGCTCTAATGTTTATACACTGGTGTGATCCTTGCTGAAGAAAGCCCAAACAAAGACGTGTAAGATGTGTTGGGAAGAAACGTGTTTTTCTCTGCAACTGAGAAGGCCTTGATGTGTATGTTTGAGTTTGAGTTTTCTTATGTGGTTCTGGAGCTCAGCATGTGCTGTATTGTGTAGTGCAGGGAAATAAGCCTGTACAATATTAATATCCCTGTGGTCAGGGAGACCATGGTGGGTGCAAGGTCCTCTTTACCTCTAGCAGTCTGCAAGAAGCAGACAGGTGAAGCAAGAAGTCATGAGATGTTTAGATTTGCCAATAAAATTGTCATTTGACAAGAAAAACTTTTGGACACCTACCACAAATGTGGGAAATGGTTGCTCTGAAGGAGAACTTGGCACCTCTACCAGCCAGTGCTTCACAGCTTGTGGGAAGGAGGGGTCTGCCTGGCCTGAGATGCATCTGTGGATATTTGTCATGTAGTTCATCCCTCCAGCCCATATTCAGGGTCCTGTTAATGTTTTTTTTCCTTTGTGGGGAGAGCTGATGACTTGAGCAGATATTTCTTTCCTGTTCGTTTACAAGAAACATTCAAAACCAACTCCTTCTCCCCCGAAGATTATAGAACTATGCAGTAGGGGAGGGTTTTACCACTTGCAGTTCCTTATTCTGCAACAGTCTATCCACAATATGGTCTCTTTCCTCACTCAAGCTTATAGGAAAATATTTGGATTATTTTCAATAAATCTGAAGGTCATTAAGTAGTGAGGGATTAGGTTTACATGGGAATCTGTGTGTCATCACAAAATGAGGGGAGGAGGAGAGTTTCTCTTGTATATACCCAACTCTTACGTGAGAATACTTTTCTGCGAGATCAAAGATCCCAAATCAATGGTCCACTCTAAATTTGGCAGTAGGAACATTTAATCAGGTCTTCCCCGATGCAGGGAATGGCCCTACCTGTTAAGCAGCCAGAACCAAAGGGTCACCTGGAATGCACCAAACCTGCCACGTCTCTCTTCTTACTTGTGCAACTGTAATCTGCTCAAACACTCTTTCTCTTGTTTCTACAATGCATACTCTTTTTGGTCTTCCTGCTTTCTGCTCAGACCTTCAGGAAGATCAATGCTGTGCGTGGTGGCTTCTGCAGTGTTGAACTTCACGCATGAACAATCTAATACCAGGGTAAGTGATACTGAAAATCTAGATTTGTAATGAGAATTATGAATGGCCTTCACATTAGCAACATTCACATTTGCCACCAACCGCACCTTGTATATTGGTATTGATGCTGAGAGCTTTTGGGGATGTAGAAAGCATTTTTTTGGGGGGAAGTGGAAAACCAAAACGAACAAAACCCCATAATGTTCCTTCAAAGCCAGAACATATTGAAAACGGATATATTGCATTGCTAGGATTTACTTGTAGCATCTCCAGCCAAGACTGAGCAGATGAACTGCTGCTTGCTGTGACCATACACCATCACAGCCCAAGGAGATCTGCCTGTGGGCCATTCATGCTTGCTTCTGAAGGCCTTGAAACAGCAACAGGTGAAGCTGAGACTTCCTGAGCAGTGAGCTAGAAGATGTGAGAAGATCTGGATTTGTTCACTGTCGAGCTAATAGGGCCAAAGTGTCCTCATAGATGCTTCACGCTATGTGTTGGGCAATGGGAAGGGGCAGCACAGACTCTCTCCACCTTTAAGGGAGTGTCTACAGCTTGAAGGTCATCCTGGTCAAAAGGCACTGTGAAACTCCTGTGTAGGCTGCTACATAGCTGAGATCAATGTAGAATCAAACAGAGATCCCAGAGATACAGAGTAGGATGCATGACTGTCTGGAGGGCACTTCCATCTGGGGACTGCTCCAGCTTTGCCAGCAACAAACTGGCCTGTGAAAAGTGGCAGGAGGCCAGTAGAGAGGGCAGATGGCACAGCTCTGGTTGCGACTTTGCGTGCTAAAGGGAGAACATTATTGTACGAGGCAAAGCATTTGCCAAATTCTCCCATATTCATTATATTTCCAAACATTTAAGATACTGAATGTATGCTGTTCTTCCCTTTTTATTTTAGCTTCTGTCGTCCAGATGAAATTCATTTTCTCTTGGCCTCTCTAGCATTATTCTTGCAGTGTGTTTATACATTGTTAGGACCAGCTTGCACAAAAGGAGGCTGAATAGCTTTTCTTTGTTTATGAACATACTGCTGACATAAATATTTTAATATCATTAAGTGGCTGCTCCTCTTCATGAGAGTGCTAAATACCATGCAAAACAGAAATAAATGTTATATCAGGAAGCTCTAGGGAACAGTAAGAAAAATAGTCTTTAAAACAGAAGCAGAACAGTAATTTATGTTTTTACTTAATTCTGTTTCATAGGAAATTATCCAGTTTTATAGTATAAAAAGAGCGATCTTGCCCAAAGGGAAGATATATTTTACTAAATGTTTTATAACCTTAAATCAGGACTCACTGTTTCTTGAACAAGGTGGAACAGATGTTAGAATGGCATAAAAGAAAACAAAGCATCTTTGACAGTCCCCTGAAGTTAAGCAAATGGCAAACAATTGTTAAATGGAAGGTAGGAAACGGGATGTAATTTTTGAGTAGGGTTTCTTCAGGAGAAAAAGAACCCCAACAATTTCAAGAGGTTTGGGAAGGGTGAGAGCTACAGACCGAAGAGCTGTAGTTATCTTAACCAGAAGTGTTTGTCATGCAAGGCAAACAGTAGAGTAGGCACAGATGCAGGCAGTGATCCCACCTTGTCCTTGCTTGTCAGAGCTGGTGTCTTCTGTAACTCTAGGCAGCACAAAGCCATCTCAGGTCAGGTTTCTTTGACTGCATGGAACTTTGGAGTCCTCTTGCCATCCCTTTATATTCAGCAGAAGTTCAGGACTCAGCAGTAGAGACTGAATCATTGTCATAGAGTAAATATCTACAGCAAACCAGAGAGATTGTGTTCCTAAGGTCTTGTCATGGGACGGAAAGGGATTTTGGGCTGATGGCTCAGCTCCTGCAAGTTCCAGCAGGCCCAGCAGCTGCAACATGGTTGGAAAGTTTTTGGGTTGTGCTGTTCACTCTGTGCCATCTTCCATGCTTGTTGTTAAGCTTTGGTGTCCAAGCGTGAGTGCTGCTCCATAGAGCGAAAACTGCATGTGTGTGGGCAGAGCACAGGGAGGTCTCCATGCCATCCTCACCCCGCAAAGCCACTCAGGCCCTTTGTTTGAAGAAGTATCGTGTCTATCAGCAGGAGCACACAAAATGCAAGGTAGGCATCTAAATTTGATGAAGGGTGGACTCCAAACAAAGTAGGAGGAATATTAACTTTGTCATAGTTAAGGAGCAAATAGAGAATAAAAAAACTTCTGGGAATAGACAATGATGAGGATTAAAGAGTTGTGAATTATCAACTTCTTGCCATCAGATAACGAGAGGCATAGTGCCACTCAACCTCTCCCCTGCTTCTTCCCTGCCACATCTGACTTACATCCACCTTAGATTACAGAATCTGTCATAAACATTAAATTGCATTACTAAGAACATTTGAAGGGTGAAAACAAAACACTGAAGGATGCTCCCACATCTGTAGATGCTGGTGGTCTGCGAACAGTGAGAATTCACTCAGCAGTTCAGATTTGTACCCCAGGGATTTCTCCTGCAGGTTGGTGACAATCTCCCTGTTCCTTCAAGTCCCTGCATCTCCTTTGCAGGGGTGTCCCTTCTGATACACTCCTGCAAAGACAAAAGAAGTCTGTGTAAATGAGCATAGCTCCACCACTCAGATGCACTCTGTTGTAGCCAGTCTGAGATATTCACAGCTCCTTGCCAATCCTTTGGCCGAGTGTCCCCAGTTGTCCCCCACTGAAATTACCCCTACCTGGATGCTGCTCCCCTCTTCTTGCCACTCAGGATGCTTTTGCCAGCTTTGTCAAGAGAGGGGATCTAAGTGCCATTGAATAGATTCATCCCCTTGTCTTATCTGCACGCATAAAGTACCGGAGAGCAACCACCCAGACCCCTTTCTTCCATGTATCCCAGCTACCTCTTGTGTTTGTCACAAGGTAGGTTGAATCAATGGATGACCTTTTCCTTTTCATCTGAATTTTCAACTATCAATACATCCTGATGTAGCCTGAAAGAACAGCTTGAAATGCTGCTGTCCAGCCTGGCAATGAAATACCCAGGCAGACAGTGCAGCCCAACACTCACGAGGCATCATTTTGAGCTTGCATGACTTTGACTCTCTGCTGCCTCCCGTGCAATATCTTCTTTGTGCTCCTCTTACCAAAAAGTAGAGTTGGGGATTGCTTTTGCATCAGATTTCAGGTTGATAACAGCCTGTTGACAAATGGTGCTAGGTAATACAGAGCTGATTTATGTTCTGCTTTGCTCAACTCTGCTATCAACTACCAGTTGGTGCTGCTTTCATTATTATCAGGTTGCTACAGAGACCTTAGCATGAGGTGCAATGTAAATTAAAGACAAAGAGGTGTGCCAAATAATTCATTGCCTTTCTCAGCTCTAATTTGGCATTGGGAGAATATAACTTCCTAATACAACATTCGGTGCCTGGCCAAATCCTAAATTTAGATATTAATTTTCCCCTGTTTACCATTCACATGCAGAGATAAATATTGCTCATCGAGTCACTATTATTACCTTAGAAATAGTTCAGCTGCCTTGAAAACTTACTCCTTAATTGAAATGGGCAAAAGGTATGTCAAGCACAGACAACAGAACAGCTAGCAGACGCAATGCCATGCCCTTTCCTTGTATACAACTTGATTAATTCTTATTGTTTACTGCCTGGAGGGAAATGTTGTGTATCACTTCTAGGTAAATATCATAGGGCATGACTCTATTTTTAATACTGGAGGCTATGACACTGCATTTATTATCACATTCTTAGCTATTGTAATTTGGTTTTCCTGACAGGCACAGATCCCAGTGTAGTTTATCTCAGAGGGAAACTGATGATGGGAAGGCAGTTTCTCCAGAATAGGAACTCTTTGTTGGGAAGATTAACAGAAGTGCTTTTCCTCACCACTCTTCCCTCGCTGACTCTGATAAGCAAATAGCAGTGGCTGACCATAGCTTGTGCACATGTGCTTGTCATATATAAAATTGCAGGGAATTGTGGGGGCAATGAGACCCTGTAACTATGGGTATAATGTAACCAGTGCATGGGGGTTTTATGGGAGGAAGGGGAATATTTGTATGTGATGTTGCATTCTGAATGTCTTCATGCACATATGCATAGAGAGATGTCTACAGCCAAGGCTTTGTGACTAATGATGCAACATTTAAGAAAAGAGTAAATTGTAGATTGGCCCAAGAAGTCAACATGGTTGTGACTGTGGCTTATGGTTGAGTAGCCACTACTTGTCTTGAGGAATCACATTGGTTCATTTATATATTGTACTCCTGCATCCTCATGCACAGTGCCAATTCCTCTTCTACTTAGTGCACCTCTCAGAAAGGACCACCGCACTTCATCACCAGGGCTGTGTTTCGGTTGTCTTCTTGGTTTTCATTCAACATTTTTGCCTGCTTCTGAGTTCCACACTAGATGCCAGACACGCATTGCTCCAGCAAACAACATGCAACATCCCGCAACACCCAGGTTCACAAGACTCACCTCCTGATTGCCTGGCACAGCTTTGAACTCCTGGCTCCCAGCTGTCCTACACATAAGCTGTGTCCTAATTCATCTGGAGGGTGGATGGTCACCTACTCACTTGCTTTGGTGAATTTTCTCTAGTTTCCTGTGTGTGTTTTGTTTAATTTTTTTTTTTTAAATCAATTTTTTCTTTGTCATTAGGTTTATCTTTGGTCTGTGTTTTTGCAGAGCCACCCCCAAGGGAGGTTTATTTCTTGACAGAGGCCCTGGGTGCTCCTGCATGTGGGTGAGCCACACGTGTTCCCTCCCGCTGCCAGAGTAGGTGTCAAAGCCATAAGATGCTGTAAACCCACAGCTCAGGCTGGTGCTGTATCACTGCCATTTCTTTTCTTAGCTGCTCATATGCAGAAAACCATGCTACGAAGATGATATAGCATTAAGATGTGGGCTCAGTTTTGCAATGTTTTGTACTGCTAAGAGCTGTTTAGAAGCTAGACAGTGAATTTTGTTTGCAAACCACACCTGCCTCTCGCTCAAAGACACAGGCCACTTGTTTGCTTCCTAGTTTCTATGCAAGAGCGTGGTGACATCTGTTCTGCTTGACATTGCCTGTGCTGTGTGCAGGATGCTGAAACACAGACTTTATGACTGCTGCCTCTTTGGGAACTCCAAGAAAATGAGATATTTGTCTCATGAGGTCCTACCAGAGGAAAAAAAAGAATTAAAAAACTGCAGAAGGCCAGAGTGATGCCATCTTTTCCCTTAAGATGAGAGAGCAGATTGGTTTGCTTTTGGCCCTCCACCTCTAATGCACATATATTTTGTCTCATACCCAGGGTGATGATTATCACTGACAAAGAGAGAACAGGCTGATTTCCACAGTGCTTTGGGCAGCATTTACACGAGTGCATATGTACTAGTTTTAATACCAAATAAAAGCAGTACATGGAGATACTTAGATTTGTGTGAGCACCACAGAGTAGTGAGAATGCATCTTTCTGCATGTACCCATGCTACTACATGTATTCCTGTTAATTATTGGCCTAAATGAATTAAATTCGACAATAACTGGCTATGTCTGTGTTAGGAAAAACAACTCAGAGGAGCTGATGCTGAGCACTCTCTATAGCTACATACTATGATGAATTTTATTTCAGACCAAATATAACCTGGTGCTCTGGAAGGAGCATTTCCACCTCACATGTAGCTTGAAGCTGTCCAATGGTCCAGCCCTTGGTTTGTGTCCCTACATCCCATTTGGGAGTGGGATTTGGGGTACATTTGGTGAACACCTGGGGAAGAGCTTCTGCTGTAATTTCCTCCACAGGAAATTTATTTTGCCAATGCCAACACTACACTGCAGACCAAACCAATGCATTGGAAGTCAGGATCGTTAGGGGATTCACTTTAGTGCCTCCTTGCTGCTTTGAACTAAAAAACTACCCTAAAGCAGACACAACTGTCATTAATTAGGCATAACTAGGAGTTTTTTCATGTGTTCCCTGTCCACATTAAGTAGAACAAATTCACATACTCCTTCCCTTTTTGCATTTTGGATGCAAATGGGGAAAAAAAATTATTAAAAAAATGCTGTTGTGATGGCACGTAGGAATTGGACTGGAGGTGAGTTGTAAACCCTTTCCTTACGACTGGGTTGGGTGAGCCGTGGTCTTGAGTTGAGGCTCCTTGAAGTTGTGTGGGATTCATCAGCTGCAGCCCACGGTGGGATGGGCAGCCCAGCTTGGGGTCTGGCCCAAGCACCAGGACAGAAAATACATCACCAAAACCCCCACTAGAGACTGCTGAACCACATTAGGACATGTATTTTTGGGAAGATTTTGTGATCTTTCTATCTCTCTTCTCCGCCACCCCCCTTTTACTTCACATTGGTTTAAGGTTTTCATTTAAATCTTGAAATTATCCTAAGAGAACATGTTCAATGAGCACAATTTTCTGGTGTAAGTCCATTATTAAACATTTTTGATCAGCCCTGTTGATCGTTGAATTCTTAAAGATTTCCTCTTGGCATAGTAATTCAGACTTTAAAAAAGAAATTTCTTATGAAATGACTCAGTGGTTGGTTATAAAAAAACTCAAACAGATGGGGTTAACAATAAAATCACACCATGATGTCTTTTAATTCTATATTAATACATAATTGAGTAATAAAGTAGTGGCCTAATGTTTTGCATGCTGCAGTTTTACATATAAATAATTTAGCCTGTAAAGTTACCTGGCTTTCTTAATCTCATCACAGTATAAAATTAGATTTTCATTATTGGAATGAAATTCTATTTCTCCTACACTTTATGTCTGAGTCTGCCAGGCAGCACTGAAAACCTTCAGGACAATTTACTAGAAGCTAAAAGTGCTGTTTATCTTTCAGCATAAGACCCAAATTAAACAAAATGACATCTTCCAGTAATGTGGATAATATACAAAAACTGAACTATATCAAAAATAAAAGGTTTGTTTATAATTAAGAGTAGGATAATCACTAAGCCTATATAGCCAACATGCAGAGTTGATTCTGAAATGTTTATGTCGCAGATATTCTACATGTTTGTGTTTTTTTTTTTTTTGAATCTGTAATCTTTCAAAAAACATACAAAGCTCTGCAAGCTCTCTTGGAGAATTGCTTACCAGCCTGTTTTGAATGCAATTGAAACAGGTTTCACTTACAGAAATAATTTCGTGAAGCTTCTCTGTCACCTGTAGATTCATTTCCCTCTGGCTCACTCTTATATCCAAACATTTCTTATAGAACAATCTTCCTGGCTTTAATGATATACAAAATAAATATATCACTGTTCTTATTCCTGGAAGTCATGACCATTTCCATAGGACGGAAACAATGCACATGTGATTTGATTGAAAGTGGTGTTAACACAGCGACTGCTGCTGCGTCAAGTTCTCTGCAGGCAGATTGCTTTTGGCTTTGGCAAGAAAATTAAATTAAACCTACAAAATGATGACCATCAGGTAATTTTGGGGCTCTTTTGTCATCTCCAAGCCGAGCTTTTTAGAGATGCCTTAGCTAGGTGCAACATTTCCAAACTGTACAATATTTTACCCATTTTCAACAGCATATTAAGAAAAAAAAAAGAGCAAATGTCACATGGGTAGTTAATTTTTGGATCTAGAAAACTACACGTGTTGCATCTAAAAGCAGAGGTAGATTTGATTTTGAACAGGAGCTGATGCTTTGGGCAGCACCCTGGGCTCTGTGGACAGCACCGGAGGATGGAGCCTGGTCTGATGTATCCTCTGAAACGCAGCCCTTGGGACTAACTGGTTTTTGCCACCAGATCACAGCTATAGGGAATAGATCAGGGTTAGAACAGAACATGGAAAAGTGCAGAAAAAAGCCTTATTTTATACATTTTTTTTCACGAAAGCAGCATTTCCCTTGCTATATAACATTTTTTTTTCTCAGATATATATTTCTACTGCCTTCAAATGTACTGTTGGCCATCACAAGCCTCAATTTATTGGTGAAAATGTTACATATTATCACTTTTCATATATTTCAGTGTATTTGGTTTGCGTAAACCTACTTATAAAAATCCATACCTGTTCCACTGACAGTTTTAATAGAAGTTCAGCCTTAGCAGAAACTGCATTCAGCGAGCTGCTGCATCTGCCCAAATCCATTTACAGAGAGAAATATTCTTTCTGTTGCCACATTAGAGATAGGAAAGGATGTAATAAATTCCATGTGGTTTAAAACAGTTGAGAAAACTGATGTTGAGTGTTTTGGAGGTTTGTGTGTACTCACAGTTCCAAGTCACTAGGTACAAAATATTTTTAAGACTAGAAGTTCAGATTGAACCTTTTATTAAGGTTTGGCCCATTGATGCTTGGGATAATCTTAAAAGTTAACATTTTTTCCCCAGATAAAATGACTAGTTCAGGGTAAGATTATCATATTTGCTGTAATATTTGGTATCCAAGCGTGTCAGATGCAACTTTCCCTCTCCTTTGAAAGCAACAGAAACTTCTAGGCTGATGGACCACTATGGTCATGTAAACATCCCTTGGTTGACAGACAGGACCTTTGACCAATGAAAAGCCTTGGTTGAGAGAAGCTTCTAGACCACTACTGGCCACAGCTGGAGTATAAATGGAGTTGCTAGAGCCTCCCATGGATTTGGTCTTCCTTGAAGCAATGGGCTTGTAGTGGAAGACTCCTCCTTAGACTGGGATGCTATTAAAGGAAATTTCCTGGAGGACTAAGACATTTTGCCATATTGGTAAGTGATCTTCTGGGTACTTTTGCAATTCCTTACATTTTATGATTTGAGAAGATGTGCATTTTGATTTATCATTCTAGAGTTATGGGATCCCTTGGGTCTGAAACGGCTATGTAGTGATCAAACTCCTCAACAGTATCTGAACCTGTGTTTTATAATATTGTTGGAGTACTGAATAATTTTGGATAAATCCTGGTTTTAGTTGGTTCTCTGCTAGACAGTTCTGGTTAGGGTAATGTCTGTTTGGAGCTTATTTCTGGCCCACATATATTTTTGGGGTTCTTCCATGACACGAAGAGCCAACGTATATCACTGAATTAAATGATTTTTTTTTTCTCTGAGATGTTTTTAGATAAGTTACATGTTTAACTAAAAAAAAATTGTTTTTTTTTTTTGTTTTGTTTTAACTTGCTCTTCAGTGAATCCTCTATGTCATAGGCCAGAGTACATCCCAGATAAGACTTTTCTACTTCTAAGACAGCACCTTGCAATTTTTAGCATGCAATTTTAGCACATAATTACTATTTAGTCACCAAAAGTGTCTTTCCACTACCTTCATCTTTGCCATTGTGAAGAAAAGGTACTCCTCACGTCGTCTCTAAAGAAAGTGATAGTCGTTGGAAAAGACTTAAGATCCTTTGAGCATATATGTGATTTTCTGTGTGCCTCAACATTTCATTATGCTGAAGGCTAACAAATAGATTTCCTATAATTTTGAAATTCTCTTGGCAGATGGTAAGGGATTGAAAACTTATGTCACATAAACTTCCAGATGAAAGGGTGAGTTTCCGATTGTGCTTTGCTGTGTTACACAGTATGGCAGTGAAGCACCTGGCTGGAAGCAAATATGTGTTCTTCTTTTACTTTGAATGGTAGACGTATTAAAATTAAAATTAGCAGCTCCAAATGAGGTTGCGTTTTCAAAGTTCCAGACATCTATCTGATTGCAGTAACCATTTTACATCTGCAAGTATTCCAAATAAAGTTTCCCTGCTGCCTGGCAGATAGTGATACAAAGGGTTGTTTCCCTTTGAAGCACAAATTCACAGTTTTTGGAGACGTTTCTGACATAGTCATGATTTCAAGTATTAGTGGTTGCAGAGAAAAAATAAGCTGTTTTCAACTGTTTTCATGTATTTTAGGTGGAGAAGTTGTATATATACGAACAAGGTATACAGAGGAAAAGCTTATGTATTTTTGGCCATGCACAAAGCTACTGAGATGCATCCTGTTATCTCTAAGTTTTGTTTTCCAAGATTCACACTTATATTTTCAATTACTCTTGGGGTATCCATATGAGTGAGTGTGGCTAATGCTAAAGGACATTTCTGTCCCTTCCGTAACCTTATGATCTTCTATCTCCTCCAAGGCTCTTGGCAACAGTGCGTTTCAAAAGTTTTGTTCTTTAAGGCAATAGAAAATTATTATAATGATCTGCTGCATTTGCATACTGCCTTATAACAGTCCACCATGACCAACTGAGAAACGCTGCCTGCATAAACTGCAGTAAGCCTTAAGGCAGTTATTGCTTTCCTTAGTGATCCATGGAAAATCATATCTCCACTCATTCAAGAAAATGTAAAGCTTTTCCTTATTTCAGGGCTCATGTCTTTCCTTGCTGATGGGATGTTAACATCTCCATCACTGTATTGGTCTTGAGCCTCTTAAGGCTGTAACGCAACTGACTGTAAATACATAAATAACCTGCTGATTTGAGTTTAGCTTGAGTTCACTTAATCTACTTGCATTCCTGCTGTGTTGGCTCACAGCTTCCCAGGCACTGTGACTAAGTGTGATTGGTACTCACTGCGGACAGTCAGTCACGGTTGAAGTAATTTTTGGAAAGTAAAAGTGTGTGTGCATATGGTAATCTTTATGCACTAAGCTTTTTATTCTGGCCAGGCTGAGGCTATTCTAGGAAATAGTTTGCTGTTGTGGGTTGTTTTTGGGTTTTGTTGTTTTTGTTTTGGTTTGTGGTTGTTTCGTTGTTTCTTTTTTTTTTTTTGGTATGTCAATAGTTATTGAAATTATGTCAGTTTGAAGTTTCTAGTGAAGCTTGTGACCCATGTGCTTAAAGAGATTGCATGAATGTATGGTCTTGTCTAGGGTCAAAAGTAGTGAACACAATATCAAGCAATGAAGTGTCTCAGGGATATATTTCAGTCTTCTCTGAAGTCCATCTTTTTATATGTGCTGATATTGCCAGATGAAGAGCTTTTTCAGGGTAGTCGCCTAGACTGCATCCTTTATTTTTTATTCATCTGATATTTTTAATCTTATTTGAAAGATACCAGTAAACTTGTTGTGCTGCCTACTATGTAATTAATAATTTTAGATTACACGTTTATCTCAAGATGTGGACACTGAAGGAGGAGTCAGTATACTGTGTTCCCTTCCTAGCAAGGCAGAATTGTTACTTCAGGAATGCTAACTGCCAGTTAGTGTCAGAAATGGATGCAAACTAACAGATTATTCTTCTGAGCTTCCAAAATCCTTAGTTGTTTCCACCTACAGATCGCACCAAAGCTTTGCTAAAAGGGAAATACAACAGATTCAAAATCCTCAGAGCTGCTGAAGTGCTTTCCCGGTGGAAACACTTTGGAATGCAATCTGAAGACCTGGGTGTTAGGATTCTAATGAGGGAAATCTCACAGAAATCATTGAGATGGGCAGCAAGTTGATCATCCACATAAAAGCTGGAGTACATCTACTCTCAGAAATAAAAAGTGTACTTGAAAAGACAAAGTACTAATGAGGTGTTGGGTCACTGCAGTACATTGGGTAAGGATGAACAAGTGAAAAACAACTCTGCTAAGAAGATGGGTGAAACCATTGCCTGTATAAATACTACAGAAAGTCCACGTCCCAGTAGTTATTATCACCATACATAAATCCAAGCACAAAACGAGAAGCGTAGAATGTGATTAATTAATAATATCTATGCTGAAATAGAAAACGTTACATTCATCAGAAGTGAACCTTTTGCTAATGGCTTCCTTGCTCCAGATTTCACAGAAGGATGAGTTGAAGCTTCACAGGGAAGAGATGACATCAAAGTACAAAAGATGGTCTCCTTGCTTTAAAACACTTTGCAGTCAATCATATATTTTTGCAAAATTATCTAGAGAGACAAACAGAAGTAGTTCATCAGCCAAAACAGAGGTACTAATAAGTTATTTCAGTGATGCCTTATGTAAGTGGAGGTGGGGAAAAAAAACATCTACTGAAAGCACATTTTCCTTCTTTTGCTCTGGTCATTAATATGGATTTTCTAAAAAGGGTGGTGCAATAATTCTCTTAGTAAATTAATTAATTACCTGTACTGTTCTACAGGACTTAGCCATTGGAAGTTAGGATTTCTTTCAGAACAAAACACTGTGTTTACAAGAAGCATTAATCTTGTGTGTTTGCTTGTCCAGCTTGGAGCAACGCAAGTAGACAGGAGCGGTGGGTGAGTGTAGGTGTTTACTTTAAACTGAGATGGATAACTCTGTTGATAGACTTTTTAACCTGATCACTTTTGGCTATAATGGGAGATTAGATTAATGCAGACAGATTAATTTAGGTGTTTGCTTCTTGAGCTGAATCCCACATGCAAGATAGTAAAGGTTCAGTTCAACTGCACACTCAGAGACCTCTCCCATCCTTTGATATGTTTTCAGGTATCCTGCTGAGCTACCTCTGCACTGTATGATGTACCTGGAGCTGGCATCTACTTTTCATTCATTAACCTGAAATTCAGAAAATGGCTGTTAAGGCTGGAAAGAGAAAGCAGAGAAAAACCAACATCACAACACTGGATCTGTAAAACGGTATTAGATTAATGTTTTTGGATCTCTGGTTTACAGGTGCCTGAAGAGACTGCAAAAGCTGAGGGTGAGCTAAGAGGAAGAATCTGCAGGCTCATATATATCCCCAAATAATCCCACTTGCTGACTATGGTTCTGTACTACTAATAGTGCGGTTGAAACAATGAACGGTGTTATCAATAACAAGACATTAGCCGAATGGGATGTTTCTGATCATTAGAGCTCTGTGAATATGCAGAAAGTAATAGAATTAATGTAGTGCTCAGTATTTATAAGGAGTTATAAGTTAAAAATGCTGAGAAATAAAACGGGGGATTAAACACAAACATGTATTTCAAAAACACAGGTGCAGGTTACAAAATCCAGTCTATAGTCTCATCAGCAAGTCAAGCCTTACCATGTTCTAGCCAGAAAAATGAGGGCGAAAAAGGTTACAAAGATGTGGTATGCAAGTTGTCTGTAGTACTTGTGAGCCCCTCTGATTCCAGTTGACTTAAGGCACTGAAAGGAAGAACTTCTGTACTCATCTCCTGAGGACTCACACTACAGTGGTTTTTCCATGCACTGTTCGTGTCCAGTAATAGATACAGAACATTCAATCAGATCTGAAGAAATTGGTGGCCTTGGGCTCCCTGTTGTGTATTCAGTGATGCCAATCACTGCCTAGTGTATAAAAAGTTGGAAAAGACTTTGACGTGGTCTATTGACATTGATGAATTAGCATTCTCCTTTGAAACTCTGGCATGAAAAACACTGGTTTTCCCGCTTGGCTTTTCAGGAGACTTTGTTAAGTGTGACATTATAATGTTTTTTCACTGATAAAGCTGGTAAACAGAGAACCTCTGCAAAGTCAGTGTCAGTGAATGCCTCTACCAGCCCTCCTATATCACGAGGAATGAATGTGACATCAATCACCCTGTTCCTGCATGTGTGATACACAGACCATTAACAAGCAATCAGGACAGCAGGAACATAGTCATGGGCATGAGAACTCTGCTGTTGATGCCCGTGGAGTTTGTTTAGGTAGGTCGTAGTAGCCAGATGCAAAGCTACCTAGGAGACTGTGAAATGCAGCTGTCTCCATTTGTGACAAATCAGTGCGTTAGTAATGTAATTGAGCATGCAGTGATGCACAAGTATTACCAATCACAAGGCTGGTAAGAGGAAAAGAATGTATTAGATCATTTCAATGAAGATAAAAAAGGAGGAAGAGAATTACCATAGTGTTTGAAGTACATATCATGTGTCTTACAAGTGCCTTACCATATGTCTGATGTTCTTTTATCAGAAGAAAATATTGGATTATTTATGTCACTTTTGAAAATGATTGTTTTACATATTTTTAGTTCCTTGTATATATTAGAAACCTCTTTTTTTTTTTTTTTTGTTTTTTCTGAATAGTAAGTAAGATTTCAGTGCAAAACTAAATTTATTGCAAAATTAAAGGTTATCACTGTTCAGATTACTACACTGCTTCTCAGCTGTCTTTCAGGGAAGGATATTGTACCTAAAGCGTGTCAGAGTATTCTCAGTAAAGTCCTAGCAACTGAGGTTGCTTCACTGGTGACTGCCAGAGTTTTCTTTCTGTTGCATGGTATTTGCTTACTGAATTCACAAGGATTTACTGGGAGCATATCACATTTTCTGAAGCCTTAAACAGGAAGCTAAACCCTTATTTTTCAGTTTAGGTTGTCAATTCAATGTAGAATTGTCCACTTCTCCAGAACTGGACAATTCTGTAGAAAAAAAGTTTTCTCCTTTTTTCTTCTCATCACCTTCCGTTGGAGTATGGGGTATATAGTCTCCTTTTCTACACCCCAACCTTTCAGCTAGCTGTACTCATTCTGAGCTTGAGCATCAAACACTGGGTTGTCATGCTGCATGTCTGGTACATGGACATTTCTCTCTTGGGAGCTGAATAGAAACTACATGGCTATAAGTAAGTGAATAACATCTTAACGTGTTTATCGGACACATGCCAATTGCTCAGTGGCCTCAGCTCTAACCCAACTTCTATTTTCAACGGGCTGCTAGGACCATTTACACAAGGCAGATTGTAAATGTGTTAGGAATATCAGGAAGCCATTTATCTGGTGGTTTTGTTTGTTTGTTTGTGGGTTTTTTTTTGTTTGTTTCGTTTTGGTTCTTTTGGTTCTTTACTGGACTTAAGGGCAAACTCCCACACTTTAAAGCTCTGTTTCTGTGTCACTGACGTTAGTGAGTGTTTCATTATTGATTCCCACAGAGGGAAGACTGAATGGTGCAACATGCAGCTTTGGTTCTGTTGCTTCATTTTCCTGGTGCTGGCAGAGGGACAATGTGAATGAGAGCAGAGTGGGTGGTTTGAAGGCACCAATTAAGACACTGATCTTAGTTTTAGGTCAAAACCGACTGTGCTACAGATACCTAGTGAGAAATCCTTCTATGAGCCCAAGCACTTAGGCCAGAGTTTAACAGACCATCCTCACTGAGGAGAACATACTGCACTTCATAAAGCATGTTCCCTGTGTAAGTCCCGTAGAGTTCAAGGGGACTAAAGCAAATGCAGTTTATGCGGAGTTGGGAGTCTCTTTTTAGCATTTTTTCACCCCATCCAATGTATTTGGTGGCTATTAAAATATCTTTTTTTAGCATGTACAACAAACTTTCATCTCCTCGCACTTGTTCTGAAAGCAGATTTTCCCCAGCATACTTCAGATATGTATGTGGAATCCCCCTTTAATTTGGCAAGAGTAAACAGCTGCAGAGCTACTTTAATTATTTTAAGATGAGTTGTTATTAGGGTTTTGTTCCAGTCTCCTTAGGATTCCTGTTTAATACTCTTATCGCTGAGAGAACATCAGTCTTTTACCTTTAGATGGAGAACAGAAAGTTTAGGACAGAAATACTAAAGTTTTTTTTTTTTTCAAATTATTTTTAGGGTTTTTTTTTAGCCTTAAATGTTGTTGTAGTGGATACTCTCCATGGCACTGAAAATAACAACGAAAGATCAGCCATCAATTGTAGGATATTATTATGTAATGGATAATGAATTAAATGCAACTGCATTTTCTTTCATTCTTAGTCAAGTTTAAATAAAATGTGACATTCAGATCAGGAGATGATTCTGATATTAAATGTCCCATTATCCTGTAATGGAACAATAAATACTAATGTAGGTGTTCCTAGATAATAACTCTCTTTGGAAGATGATCTGACTGTAGAATGCTTTAGCTTTTAGTTCATAATAGCATTTAATATGTTTGTGTATTATCACAGTATTTTAAAATGATTGGTTCCACCCTTAGGTAAAAAAAAATGACAGATAACAGATCTCTACATGAACTCGATTATCACTCCTACTTAGTGTCTCCCAAGTTTTTGTCCAAAAAGATACTGAAATCAGTATGCAGTTAGATTTGCTAAATGAACAGCAGAAAAGATGTAATTTTAGTGAGTCATAACAATGAAAAATAGACTGCATAATTAGGATATCAATTGTGATATATTTAAACAGAAAAACAATACTGCATCTTGATACCTCCAGCTCTTGGTTCTCTTTATGCACACAGGAGCAGGAGGCATTACTTTCAAAGTAGAAATACTAAATGTACAAGATTTGGGTATACGTTTGGTGTCCTGTGTACACTGGAGTTGACTAGGGCCTCGGAAGAAACCGGACAACAGTGGGAGCTCTGTTAGCACCATCCAGTTTATAACAGCTGACGGATACACGGTTGTCAGGGAAAGCAGATCTCAAACGAAGTCTGTCACTTTCTGGGCACTCGCGAAGCTGAGAAGATCAGTAATATTGCAACCTACAACAGGACCATCCCTGGAAGAGGTACTGTGAAGGCGAAGCATCTTCCTTCAGGACTAGTGGCACTAGGTGACTGGAACAGGTCTGGAGGAATTCTTTGAATAAGAGAGAGAAAATTCAACACTCCAAGTAGTAATAAAGGCTTATCCATTAACTTGTGTTTCTTCAAAACTTACTGGGTCCAGTTTTTAGGTGGTGTGAATTATCATGTGTTCCTTTTTCCTTGAGGAAATTTTTTTTTTTTTTTTGACTGTATCATGTTTTTAACTTCCAAATTCCAGGCAATGGTAATATACCTTGGGGAGAGCACAGCTGTGTCCTTAGCCTAATAGACATGTGGTGCTATGGGAAAAGAAATGGCCGTGTAACCGTGGGGTCACACAGGCTCAGTGTACCTAGAACTCAGTGGAACTAGAGACCGACCATCCAGCATAAATGTCTCCTGTGAGTCACTTCTGAGGTCTTTTAACTCATAGACATGTGGATGACATTTAGTTGGTCGTGTATTCTGTTGAGGCAAACCTCTTCTTGAAATACAAGTGAGAAAGCTCTACTTGCTTGGGTCTGATCCTATTAGACATCTTCTGAATGTTGCAGTTATGCATTGCCTGCAAACTTCAAAGTTAGGCTGACTTCAGAGGCAGAGTGGAAGAAGTATCTGACCATGATCCAGCTTCACAAAGAAAATAAATGTGACTGGCTTGTTCTGTGATCTCCTTTCCCCAAGGTTCCTCGTGCAGTTCTTCCAGGGTTGGCTCTGCTGCACAAAAAATGCGTCAGGTACTAAACTCTGATGGCAAGATGAGTGACAGAGGTCGGAAGTCACATCGTGCTGAGTGCAGTGTGCGCAGTCTGTTCAGCAGCAACAGGAATTCCCCCACCTTGGAAGCCACTGAAGCTGAGGTTAGAGAGCACTCACATTTTAACAGTTTCTAAGACACAAGTCAGCAGATGCATTGTCTTAAAATGATTTCCCTCTGCTCAGCTGTTTTGAGTGCAGTGGAGGAGCATGTTTTAGACAGCATTCCTGATTACTACAGTGTTTTCAATAGACAAATGTGGTAAATAATGCATCACAGCAATGGTGTGTCTAATCTGCTGCACCTACTGCTGCTAAGTGGGGCATGCCAAATTGTTTCACTTTCTGTGTAGTCTGAAATTTTTAGATATTTGATCATATTTTTCCAGTTTGCTTTGTCATTGAATAGAATATGGAATAGATTTTATATTGGTTTGCTTTAGATTTGCTTTGGGGTTTTAGAATGCAACACCAACAAAAGCAAAGGTTGGGCAATACAAACCTGATCTCAAGGTCTGTGTTATTCATGGGTTTAGCCTACCATTAACTCAATCCTCGTTTCTTGAATCAGAAGGATGGAACTGAACTCTTGTCAATCCAGCTAAACCCCTTAGGTATGAAGGGTTTTGTCTGTGAGTGTTGTATCGTGACAACTTGTTTAGTCAACTAAAAAGAACATATAGGATACCTTGTTTATCATAGGTATGCACAAGGCTGTTCTCCTGAATGTGTGTATCCTCCACCGTTGCCTGTTACATTGCATTAAGCAAATTCCAGTGTCACATCTCCTGCCCAAACTTTGCTAAGTTAATATGCTCAGACCTTTTACTTCCATTGCGTATTAAATGTGGCTAGGCTGATCTTAAACTCTTGTCACATTTTTGATTAATGAGTGTATTAAACTCTGATCTTGTGATGCAGCAAGAAGAAATAATAGTATGAACAGGAGAGTTTCTGTCAAAAGATGTAAAATATAACTTAAGAAGTCTTGTATCTGACTCTGAAACCTTAAAATTTTAAAGAAATATGTGCATATCTTCTGTTTATGATCAAAGTGCCCCAATTCCAGTTACATGTGTGTGGATCCAAAATAACTTCTCTCAAGACAATAAATCAAGGGCTTGGCTTTGCTGAAACAAGCCGAAATTTGCCAGGGTGAAGTAATGAACAGCATCTCACCTAATGGAAGATGTCTGAAGGACCAAAGTAAACAGTCACTTGGGCTTTGCTTGGCTAAATGAAAGAAGAGTTTGGCTGAAAAGTTGACAACAACCCAGATAGGTAGTTACAGAAGATGAGTTAATATTATTCATCTTTCCTTGCTTTATTTCTGTTTGCTCATAGCCAGAGAAGGAGGGGAAATTAAATGTTTTTTTGAGAAAATAGAAATCTTCCTGCTGAAGCCTTTGGTTACAGAGAAACTATTATTTTCCACTGAAAATAACATTTTGACTGATCATTCCTTTGGGCAGCTCCGTATATTTGCTTTTGATGTGAACTTAGTGTATAATGTTGTGTTGTTTCCTCACTGAGTAGCTGTGAGTGTGTCAACACTGACTTTAATCCCCTGGCCATCAGTGGCCATCTTAATCATCTTTAATCAATGGCCATCTTAATTCCCTTCATGCTCAAGTTGAGGCAAATGTATTCTGAAATGAAGAAATCAATAGATAATTGACATCTTGGAGGAGGTGAAAAATGAAATGAGAGGTGGGAAAAAGCACTACAAGAGATAGATAAATATGAAGGTGAAAATGGCCTTAGGCAAAATAGCTTCGTCTCATTTGTTACACCTTGCTAGACAACTGGTTTTGTGTGTTCGACAGATCAAGCAGAATTTTCTGATAGTTATGCATAATTTCTTAATGTGATATTGCTCAGGTCATTGTCTTTGCTGGTCTGTCTTGCCTCCTTTTCTCAATTGTGTGTGTTTTAGTAGTTCTTTATCATTTGCTTGCCGTTCAAATCCTGCACATTGTTCTGAGCCTGGCAACATCTCCTACCTCACAACTTTTTCTTTTTATCGTTCTCTCGCTTCTGGCATTCTTCTTCCTTTCATGCAGCACTCTGTGCTTTTCAAAGCATTATCTTGTGTGTTAATTGTGATCCTTATCCTTATTTAAATCTCATTTATTTTCTAAGGCTCTAATAAAAATCCCCCAGGCTCCAACAAAGCCTTTTGAAACTGGCTGGTGCTTCTTGCATTGGCAACAGCAGCCTCTGGATGAATCTAAGCTACTTTTCCTTAATATTTTAATGCATTAAACTGCAAGACCTTGCTGGTGAATAGCCTTCTTGTGTTCTAGCCTGCAAAGTCTAAATATTAATAAAGCTGACTTATGGGTGAGTAAGAGTTAACTTGCTAGTGCTGAGCCTGTGAGCGTTGAGAAGAGTTGCACAAGTGAGATGCAGGCAGATTTAAAAACACAACAGTTTGCTCTGTGACCAAGGGAACTGAAATCTTGGTTTCCCATGGCTTTATATTGTGTGGCTGGATTATCCTCCATAAAATTAAGTGCTGGCTCTCACTGAAACTTTTCCTGAATTTCTAACAGCATTTGTAACAGTCTGTACTCAGGGGAATTCTCTGATGTCTAACTCTATAATTAAACTCATGCTGAACTAATTTAAGTTTCTCTCTGTCGCATTGGAAAGTCCTTTCACAAATTTTTTAAGGACTAAACACATTTAAGACTTCGGTTCCTCTCTTCAGATTTTCCCTGAAACTGGATGAACAGTTCATATATTAAGAGGACACACAAGGCAGTGTGATTGCCCAACCCTTTTCTGCCTCAAACCAACCTTAGAAAAATGGTTGGAGCAGGAGTCATGATCCAAATCTTTTGAAAATTGATGGCAGTTTCCTAGTTATGGAGATGGATGGAGGATTGTCTACAAATTTCACAGAATCACAGAATCACAGAATGTCAGGGGTTAGAAGGGACCTGGAAAGCTCATCCAGTGCAATCCCCCCATGGAGAAGGAACACCCAGCTGAGGTTACACAGGAAGGTGTCCAGGCGGGTTTGAATGTCTGCAGAGGAGGCTCCACAACCTCCCTGGGCAGCCTGATCCAATGTTCTGTCACCCTCACTGAGAAGAAGTTTCTTCTCAAGTGCTAAGTGTCAGTAACACTCAATAGATACTCTCTGAATTACAAATATTCTGTCAGTATCTATCATCCATGGGCATATATTAAAAACCATCTTGGTGTGTCAGAAGATGCAGAGAACAAGGTTGATTCTTCTTTTACTTACAATTTTTTAAGATGGTTTCACTCTAAGTGAACTATGAGAAATAGAACTTTGTAGCAATATTAAAATATCTACTGTTTTCATAGACACTTGTTTTCAAACTGTATTCCTATAGAATTAAGAAACATGGACAACTTAGTGAATAAATGATGTAAATAGTGAGAATGTAATTTGGTTTTTCAAAAGTATTAGAAAAATCCACATTTTAAGCACACAGAGGGCACTTGTCGTCTTCCTTATGAAAGAGATTCTGCTTTTGTGGGTAGTGTTATGTCTCTGTCCTTCATAGTTACTGGACAGCACTGAGGGGCATGCTCATTTTGATTTAGGTTCTTGTTCTGAATGGGGAAATCACAAAAGTGTTGGAATGAATAAAGGACTCAGCATTCCAATTCATTGTGATTCACGCAAAGGCATTTATTACAGAAACAAGCCTCCTTATATATGCAACTATTCTCTGATCATGCGTCCATGCTTGAAGCATGCACTTCCATTGATTGACATCTTGTCGAGGCCCTGTTATTGTAGAACTGCCTCACTCCCACAGCAGGTCCTGTTTTCAGCTTTCCGAGGTGGTCTTGAAATTCCTTTGGGCCTGGATAGTTCAGTAACAAATCTCCATCTAATAGAAACCCATCCACACAAAAGGATTTTGGCAGAGTTTGGGAAGGAGTGGGGTTGCTGTTGTGTGTAGGCAGGAAATAAAATACTGATGCATCTAAGAATTCTGTTCATGAGAACAGAAAGGACTGGCTCCTCCATCCCCTGTTTTTTGATACTCTAGGTGATGGCATAGAATTAAATTTGCCTCCATTCACTGTGCTGCCTTGCTGTGTCTTCAACATTTTTGAAGCAGGTATCGTCTTTCTGCAGTGAAATCCCAGCTGACAGCTAATGCCTATCTGCCTTGTGGAAAAGCCAAGTGAAAAAACAGATAAGACTTGGTTCCTGATGGGAGGAATCACTTGGAAAACAATTTCTCTAGTACTTTCTGAACACAGCATCATTTCCCTCTGCAGAAACAGAGGGGAAGAGAGTGCTTTTAAAAGTGCACTGGTATTTAGTCAAACCTGTGCTGCACTTAGTCTCCCTGAATAAACATTATTTTTCAAAATCAGTTGGAAATTTTTTTCTAAGGATATGACCAGTGACTTGTAGTCATTTGTAAGCATCTGTTAGTGATTAACACTCTCTCCTAAAAAAATTGATTTTATTTCTTGGCTGAATTTGTTTCACTTCAGACTTCAGACATTGGACCATGTTATGCCTTCGTCTCCTGACTTGAGTCAGAAAACTCTCTTTCTTTGAGTAGGTATTTATAAACTACCTAATAATTTAAGCCAAATTGAATTATTTTAAATCACGTAGTGCAAACCTGATTTTACAGACCTTGAATTATTTTTCTTTAGCCTTTGTTAATCCTTCCCTGACCTCCACACTCTGAGAATGATGATTGCAAAAATGTAATGGGTTGATCTCCAGTCATGATGTTTTCATCATTTAGTGAAGAGGCAGTCCTGTATTCTAATGGGATATTTCTGGTTTTAGATTTCACAGTTCCACAGCCATCCCAGGCTAAGGTATCACCTTAGTTAGAGAGAGCAGAAGTATATTTATTCTGTTTGGCTTAATGATTTAATTCTTTTCCTCTTAAGCTTCACTGGTATTTTAAGATAAACGATAGCATTTTTCTTTTCACACTTTCCTCTTCAACTTGCCTGTTCTATCTGAAAATTTCACAGAAATTAGGTTTTTGAGGTAAGAAGCATATGCTTAGGGATAGAAGAGTCTCCCAAAAGGTCTTGCTTTTCACTCTTCATTTCATCCCAGCCACGTCCTAAGAGAGCTGGGCTGATGAAATAGCAATCACGGATGACTTCATTGTGCGTTCCTTATTTTGGTGTTACCAGACAGCAGAGTTAAAACACTTTTTTTCCACCCACCAGATATATGATGAAGCCACGGAACTTGTTGCAACAGAAAAATGTGAAAGCCAAGTGGAATGGGACAATTTCACACCGAAATTGCTCCACTTTTGGCTATTAAACACAATGATCCAGCCGCAAGCCTCAATTCAGAAAATTACTAGTCATCTTCTAGCTAGGAGTATATGCCACGTCTTCTTGTGAAGAAGACTTCTGCAGAGTTGACAAAGCCTGCACAGTGGGCATCGGTACCCTGAAGATGAGTTCCTACAGCACTTGACTCCTGACACTGGTGCTAATGAGAAAGAGAGGGATCCCTGCCAGGAGGCATTGTGAGCTTCAGGGCTACAGGAACGAAAGGGTTTGAAATGAAATCAAATGAGAAAAATGGGTTTGTAATGACTGTGAGACATTTGTTTCTCAGTATTGCTTGAGTATCAATAAGTCTCTGTGACCTCTGCTCTGCAGCAAGCAGAGTCTCTATTGCTTCAACCTTTTCTGGGGGTAGACTGTCCATGGTAAAATGAGCATTTCCAGAGGGAGGTAACCTGGGGTTTACTTCTGGCTTTGGTCCTATTAATCTTCCCTTTTTTAGAGGCACTCCAGCACGACACACTCCAAGAAAGGATTTCTGTAATAGGAACAGAGTTCAGGGAGTTAGCAAGTTTCTTCCTCTCTCTCGGCAATAAACAGATGTACTTTCTCATTATGGAGCTTTGTTGTTGGCACATTAATCTGAAACCAGGAAGAAAAAACCAACAAGTAGCAAGGGTGGTATGGGATTTGCTAATTTTTCATGAAGGCAGCTACATTGCTGCAATACAGCTGGGAAATTGGAATATTAAAGTCTACTCTAAACTCTGTTTTACTGTAATGATTCATAAAACATTGTTTCTTTGCTTTAAGAGACTGTGCCTGCATAGTGACTTTGCATTTCTGGAGAAACTATCTCTAAGTATGGTACAAAGACTAACTTATCAAATTGAGAAGAAATGAGTGGAAGAGTTTGTTTTTTTAAAGGCCTTTTTTTTTTGTCCCAAATTTTTGAGTAAAAACTGAAGTTAAATATTAAGGAAAGGGAAAATAGACTATAAATGTAATAGCTTGCTAGAGCACTTTATGAACCCTTGATACAAACAGCATTTCTTGTGATAGCTTTGAAGATGGAATTTAGGTCATTCTTCATGTCCGGGCACATACAACAATAGCTGTAGTATGTGACAAACGTAATGTTTTTTGAGAAAGGCTACATCTCATCAGTACAAAGACCTACCACCTAGAACACATATTGGATTTTGTTATCTTGCTTCCTATAAACATGTGTTTTGTTGAGGGGAAACAAAGAATAGTGGCAGCAAAAAACTGGATTATAATCTCTTTCATTTTAATTGAGTTCTTTGTTGTAGTCATTGGACTCCAAGTTAATACGGACTCTAGAAATGCTGTTTGCAATGAAACCATGTGGAAGAGCCAGGTCTTTAATTCGTGAAAATAATGATGCTCCACAGTGCAGCTCCGCACAAGTCAGCAGGATCGCTTCAGATAACCCCAGCGGAGGGTCTGCTCCATCTGTTCAGTGTCAGAACAACTTAATGCAGAGTTGATATCATTCTTCCCCTGTTCAGTTTACTGTACAGATATTAGGAGTGACCTCATCCCGTTCAGCTCTGGATGTCTGTAATCCATAGTCATCTGCAACTGAACCCAGCCAGCCTGTGCTCCTTTTAGTCAATAGGTTAGGTGAATTGGACCTTAAAAGTGTCTATTCTAGTGACTTGGATGAAAGGAGAAGTAGGGATCTATACCTTTGTGAAAGGAGGCAGAATCCAGGTATGTTAAGTGTTTTGTAGATGATTATGAGCATGTTTTGATCTGCATTTGGAAGGAATGTAACTATGTTAATGTGAACGCATCCTGTGTTTGTGCAGAATATACACCAGGTTTGAGCAGGATATACACCTGGGCTGTACACCAGGTACTCGTGGTTACTTGGCTTTGAGTTTAGAGCAAGAGCAGAGTGAGCGTATCTGCCAGCACAATACCTCTGTGGCTGTATCCTAACTATTGCCAACCCTACCCCGTGCAAGGACCTGGCACGATTTACATGTGCTATTACAGCAAGCTGGGTGAACGGCCAAACCAGCACTACCCAGCTTCCCCCTGAGCTGTGATAATCCACAGCTAGGGAGTATGGGATAAGAGGAAAAACTGCTGCAAAAGTGCCTTCTGGCTGCTTTTAGCCTGCAGATCCTTTTTGTGTTTCATGGGCACCGTCTAGCACAACTCAGCCATTTGAAGCAGGTATCCAAACAGGGGAAGAAAGATGCTAAATGCAGAGTGCATAACCCCCAGGACTAACCTACTGATAAGAAGACAGTACACAGCTATTAACAGATTCTATGGAAGTACACTTTACTTACCCCACGTGTTTTCCTTTCTCCTTGTTTTGCTGCTCTGAAACTCCAGCTTAAGGAGGCTGCTTATTTCTTTTGTTGCCAATAGCAATTTTTAGTGTCTTGTGATTCTTTCAGCCTACTGAAAGCTAAAGAATGCTGAAATTTGTTATAAATGTGAGGGGAATAAGAAGGAGGCCTGCCAGCCATCTTTTCACATTTCCTTGTCATTTTTGCTGTTTTATTTTGCTGCACCTCGTAACCCAACTCACAGTAGCTGCCTAGTGAACAAGCTCAAATGCAACTTAGAGCTCTCAGGCAAGGGAAGAAATACAAAGATTGACCTTGTGTTGCAGCAAGGACCACAGTGCTGTGCACCTTGCAATATTGTGGTGATGGGCAACATCAGTGTCCTTAAACTTGAGTTTACCCTCAGGAGCAGATCCTGGACAGCAGTTATTACAGCAGACTTTAAAGGAGATGATAAGGGTAGCAAATACTCTGCTAGACAGTGATTTCTGCACAGTTTACCCTTGATACCTTCTCTGTCTTTCCCAGCATGGCTTAGGAAAGGCAGGAGGGAGATGAAGTGGGTGCCTCATGGGGACCTGCATGTCCCACCCAGGACTCCGAGCTGGGACAGTGGTTCCTCTGCTGAAGGAGCAACATGAGGATGCATTTGTAGGGACAGGTGCCAGCAAATTGTAGCTGGTCCTGCCTGTGTCCTGGGCTGCTTCCAGTCCTGAAGCCAGAATTGGAGCGCAGCTAACACAGCCTGTCTCCTCCCGCCAGCTTCCACCCAATACAGACTGTTTTTTGGGAGTTGGTTACTTGGGGAAAAAGAAAAATTCTCTTGAAAAATCCTTAAATCTCTGTTCAGAGATACAAATAGTAATAGTGCACAAGTTAATCTGTGTAGGAACTCCACAATAATCTAAATCAGTCCAACATAACAGCAGCAAAATCTGCAGTGAAAAAAAACCACAAACTTTTCTTCCTTTTTTTCCTGAGCAAAGGCTCCAAGGTACTGAAAACATTTAGCCTTCTCTCCTCTTCTGTAAATATATGTCCCTTGAGAACCCAGACAATGTTTTAAATCCAACTGTTCAGTCCAGCAAAGCTCCAGAGACATCCTGCTGTTCTAAAATAGTGACTGTGAAACAGGATGGCAATATGTCTTATTATAAAAATTCCCTGTGATACCATTTGGGAGTCAATTTAGTATGCAAGTAGTGTCTTGGAGGAGGACAGAGGCTTTCCCATTTTTCATCCTCTGTTTGTATGTGGGAGGCAGCTGTTGGAAGGCCTGCAGGAGCTTGAGAATTTGACTGAAAGCCATAAAGTTGCACAAATATATTCAAAAGCTTTGTACAGTTTCCACTGGAATCCGGGCTGCAAGTTTAGAATGAAAATAGAAAACAGTGTCTATTATCTTTTTTGATGTGAATGTTTTGGAACATGTCGTTTGAAATACTAAAATATACCTGGAATAAGGAAGATGCATAAATAAATTCCAAGAATCAAACCCCATGCGAGAAAGTAATTACAGAAAAGAATGCTCTGCAATAGCTATCCACACGTCTGTTTGCATCTAGGGCTGCCGTTTGTTGCCATTCAGAGGTACTTTCAAGCTGTTTTGCACTACCATGTTAATTAAGATGATGTTTTCATTAGTTTCAGTTCACATATTATTTTAATCTAGATTTTTGAAGAAAGGGATTTTAGCAGATAATGGAATGTGGGCAGCACGGCGGAGGCTACAGGGAGCTCATTACCCTTTTCTCAATCCATTGTAGCTTCATCAGTCATTAATTCCACTCCAAGCTTCCTTGTTGTTAGAATGTACATTGCAAGTGACTTTATTTTTCATGTTCAACAATGTGCCACTTTCCATACATAATACAAAGGTAGAATGCAATTATTGGCAGCATTAGGATACTTCAAAAGATTTAAAGAAATGGAAGAAGGCTCCCTGAGGGGGGTGTGTTTGAGACAGCAACACAAATAACCTTCTAAGACTGAAGAAAAATGCAGAGGAGAAAAGAGATGATGTTGAACTTGGTCTCTCTTGTATCACAAAGCCATGGAGTGAGTTAGGTTGGAAGTGACCTCTGGAGATGTCCGGTCCAAGTCTGTGCTTAAAACAGGGACAGCTTCAGTTTTAGGTCGGGTTGCTCAGGGTTTTGTCCAACTGGGTTTTGAATCTCCAGGGAAGGAGATTGCCCACCTTTTCAGGACAATTATTTCAGGCTTTGACTACCCTCATAGTGATAAGCTTTTGTGTATGTCTAACAGGAATTTCTCTTGTGGCAACTAGCATCTATTAACCTCTTGCCTTATTGCACTGCACCTCTGAGAAAAGTATAGTTATGTCTTCTCTCTATAACCCCCCGTTAGGTAGTTAAAGGCAGTGATAAGATCCTCCCTTAGATCTTTTCTCTTTTCCAGGCTGAAACGACCGAGCTTTTTCAGGCTCTCATGGTACTTCATGTGCTCCAGGCCCTGAAGCATTGTGGTGGCCATCTGCTGTACATGCTGGTATATCTGTGTCCCTCTTGTACATGGGAACCCCAAGTGTGATGCAGTACTGCATATGCTGTCTTACAAGTGCCAAATAGATGGGGGGGGGGGAAATAACTTCACTTGCTGTCTGTGCTTTTATCCTGTATTTTTTTGCTTTTATTTGCTGCACACAGCTCACTTGTGCTGAACTTGTCCACCAGGACCCATGGGTCCTTTCCTGTGGAGCTGCTTTCCAGGCAGTTGGCCTCCAGCCTGTGCCACCGTGTGGGTTATTCCTTCCCATCTACAGGGATTTGTGTTTGCTGAACTCCAGGAAATTTCTGGCAGCTCATTTCTCCAGTCTGTTAAGTCCCCCCAAACAGCAGCTCTCTGGCATGTGGACTGCTACTCACCTGTTTGGTATCATCTGCAAAATTGCTGATTGGAGTCCATGCTTTTGCCCAGGTTGTTAATATAAATGTTAAACACTATTGGCCCTAGTAATACAATGAGCAATGCACCTCCAGTTGTACTTTTAACCTGTTACTGCTACTCACTGTGCCTGACAATTTGGACAGTCATCCAGTCACCTTTTATGCAACCCACGTGGTCCATATGTCACCAGTGGGGCTAGAGGATTTCATGGGCCACCTTGCCAAAATCTTTGCGAAATCCACGTCCACTGCTCTTTTCTTGTCCTCTTATTGCAGAAGGCAATCAGGTTTGTCAGGTATGGTTTGCTCTTGGCAAATCTGTGCTGGCTGATCCCAAACACCCGCCTGTCCTGCACGTGGCTGGAACCTGCTCCATAACCTTCACAGAACTGGGATAAGCCTGGCCTGTCATTTCCCAAGTTCTTCTTTCTTACTGTCCTTGAAAGTATGTATGATGATTGCTGTTTTCAAGTCATCAGAAGCCTCCCCGATCACCATGGCCTTTCAAAGATGATAGAGATCGTATTCTTAATGACATCAGCCAGCACGCTTTGATGCATCTGCTTGGCCTTATATACTTGGTACCAGCTTAAGTAATCCCTGGCTTGGTCTTCTGCCACAAAGAGTACTGTGCTGCCCCTGCCTCTGCCCTAAGCACAGGGACACACAAAGATTGAGAGAAGACCTTTCCAGTAGAGACTAAGGCAATGAAAACATCTGATACCAAACATAATGTCTATGTAGAGAATCAATGTCCACACTCACATAAATTTACACATATGTGCTCTTGACTTTAGGTATCACACCCCCCATTCCAACCCATTCACACAAACTTGTACAAACTTTGCGCCCTGACATCCCTGTGTCCTTGCAACCCTGCAAGTGGACAATATTAATACTAAGGCCCTCACCTGGGAGCTGGAAGCAAACTCCTCAAAATAGATTGATCTGATAACAGATTTACTGCTGGGCTGTGTTTTATTAATAGATTTACTATCCCATTTAAGTTGCTTAGGAGATGTTGCAGCTTTGTCAGATCCAGAAGTGAAGGATCCCCCTAGAAAAGTGAAGTGATGACTGGTTACGAGTCAGCTCTCAAGCAGATGTATGCAGAGAAAGGTAGGACAGAGGACTAGCAACTATCAGAAAAGCTGAAGTATAATCCAGGCACAGTCTTATAACTCACACAGCATATTAGACGCTGAAATTCTTATTCCTCATTTTCTTGACAAATGATGCAACACGAGCAGAAAATGGCTATTATGAATCTTGTCTCAAGACTATGATTGCAGCAGTAATAAGAAATGATGTAAAGTTAACTCGTTACAGAGTACTAAACAGGGTGACTTGGACTACAAGAGCAGTGTGCAGCCAGTGCAAAAGTTTGCTGTGAAATAGCTCTTTAATCACCCTTCTTCATATATTTTTTTTTAACTCTGTTCAGCAGGTGAGGTTCTTGTATAATAATCAAAGTGATAGAAAACAAATGCTTCTTGGCTGTACCTTTTGACTATCAAAGACAATTTTATTTAAAGGAAGGACATCTGTAAGGATATAAGGCCATGAAACTCTTGATCACAGGCAACATGTTCTGTTCAGGCCCACTGCTGCTTTACTTTACTTGAACCTGAAATCTTGCAGAAAACATAATATATGATATAGAAATTGTGGGAAAAGGAGGTTTCTGTTCATGGAGAACTCTATTTACTGCTCTGACTCTTGATCCCTTTCTATATTTTCTAAATAAAATGTTACTAAACTCATAAACTCTAAGGAATCCAGTAACTGACACAGCCCTTTGGTGTATTTTCATGCAGCTTTAGTGTGTCTCAATGTCTTAGGAGAGCGCACAGTCATTCTAAGCTGCTTTTTTACAGTCCTCTGGGGTGACAGGCTGCTGAGTTGTCAATACAGGGGTTATCTTGGGCATTATTTTTGACCCAGGTGGTTGCCCCTTCTGTCAAATTCTAGGCGTCTCGAAAGCCTGATTCCCTTAAAGGTCTTATTTTCAACTCAGATAAGTGACCGTGATTGAAATAATTATTTCTGGAATATGATAGCTTGGCTTATCACCTCCCATTTTGCCAAATTTTTGCCTTTTTTTTTTTTTTTTTTTTTACTATGGAAATACTCTTCTTCATTTTTAAAAAATACTTTGTTTTCAACATCTCTCTTCTTTTGATATGATGGTATTTCTTTAATACCTCTATTTATCTGTGGCCAAATGATAACTATCTTGCTTTATTGAGATTTTCTGTTTCTAGTATTCATTCTGATAGTTTCCATTCCATCACTGCAGAACTTGGTTTGTTCAGCCCTGAAAAGCATCCCAGACAACAGTGTTGGTATTTTGATAATGGAACTATGCACACAGAGTGATTCTCTTCTATTTGCAATGTTTCTTCTTGAGTGATTTGTATGGGGTTGATCTTGCAGACTTGCAGATTCAATGCGAAGCTTTTTATTATATCTGCATGCAGATTTACTGCTTGTTTCAGATCATTAGCTACTCTTGAAAGTGTTTGTGCCATTACTACTGGCACCTAAGCTGAACTTGAGTTCTAACAAAGTACTTCCATGTTTGCACAATCCTCTTTGGTGATACCTGTTAGAGTTTCTCTTTTGAGTCTTGCAGCCAGTGCTCATTGAGGAAACTTGGAAATGTTATTCATAGATCCTTGCTTAGGTCAATATAGCAAAGGTTGTGTACACATCTTCAAGTAGCTCTCAGAACTGTGGGTACGTAAGAGGCTGATCAACAACCTGTTTGGTGATTCCGCAGCAGTACTGCTCCCAGCCCTCCCTGCTGCATCTGGTAAGAGAGTTTGATGTCTTTCAACAGGTCAAAAGTTGATATTTACTACTGATGCCAAAAGGTTGTTTTGTTGGGCTCTTTTTGTTCTGTAGCATCAATGCCCATCAATAAACTAACATGAATCCTGTGAGTTTTGCAGAGAACTTATATTTCCTCCTCTGATTTTTGAGCTGTTTTATCTTCTAGACTTGGCACATGCAATATTGCTTGAAAATGACATTCAAGGGACAAAGGTTTTTTGCATATGAGAATTATGTAACTCTTGCTTGAAAGTAAGGTTTGGTCTTCTATGGCTTAAGACCCTTTTCTTCAGTCATCCCTAATGTTCTCTGCAGCTCAAATCCCTATGCCGTCAGCATGCCCTTTCACATTTCTCAGATGTACAACGTCTGGCTTGTTGTTCAGTGAAATTTCTTTGGAGACAAACATACTGCTACAGAATGCTTAAATTCTACTTTACAATGGTGAGGTGGACACAGGTGTAAGGGCTTCACTTCTGCTCATAAATTTAGCATCCTGCTTTCCCCGTTTCCTCTCTCTCATGGCACAGAAGCTGGAAAAGTGTAATTTTGGATTCTGTGCTGCACCCCATGGCCTTTTTCAGGACGAAAGGAGAATGCTCAGTTCCTTCTCTTACTAATCTTGATGCTTCTTCATAATTTTGACAAGCTGCACGTCAGAACTGAAAATTGTGCAGGCCAAGATAATAGCCCAGAATTCTTCCAAGGTGAAGAAAATGTTACCTGCTGCAATAGAAGTTACTGTGCAAGGGAGTTGTGTTAGAGGGCCACCTCCCTCTGATGGAGTTGTGTAGGAACACCTAGACTATCTGCATATGACACTTATCTAGCCTGCTTTCGAAAACTTCTATATGAGGAAGATTCATGAACTTCTTTATGTGGTGTGAAAAAGATTTTGTTAATTTTGATATAACATTGCCTTCTTCCTTGCTTCATTGGTACCAAGATAAAATAGGATATGTTGATTTGTCTCTTGTCTGAATGATATCTTCTGCTTTTGTATAGCAGATACCACAGGCTCCACATCTTTTTTGAGCTGCTGTGATTTTACTGATATACTATGTTTGTTCATATTTGTATTCTGGGCTCTGTGTAGGATACTCTTCTGGTGAAACAGCAGCTCCAAATGTGTTTAATTTGGTTGCTTTACCTAGCTATACTCATTCCTCTGTGTACATCTTGTATGTTTTATGTGTTGTTAGAATGCCATTCAATTAGCAAGATCTCTTTAAGAACCATGCTTTAAAATCCCTTCTGTGTTTAAAACACACATCTCACTGACTTTTTGGTACACTGAAGCGTAAATGTTGCACAACAGCATAGCCTTTTTTTCCATTGTCTGTATAGTTGCCTGAACAGGGCCATTTCCAGCAGCTGTGCTGATGGCTGGGTTAATGGCATTGCTTCCTGCTTTTCAGCCTTTACAAAATACATAAAATACATCCTTGTTGTGTGTGCTTCCCAGTTTTGCTTACAGTGCTTATTGATGTATCCTCTTGGCCTTTCTGTAGGGTTCTGTGTAATTGTTTATTTTGCTGCTTGATATATGCATCTGTATATATCTTGACTTCAGTAGCACCAAATCCATCCCAGCAGAGCTCATGGACTTGTTTTTTCACAGTTATAGCCTGTCTGGTTTTTAATAAGAAAGTCTTTTATGACCCCATCTTCAGAGGAAAGGGTCCTTAAATTTGCCTTTGCATTTCATCTCCTCCCGATTGCACTTTTTTAATAAGTAATGCAGAGTGCTCTAGACTGGCTATGGTCTATAAATGCATTTCTGTCTTGGATGTGCTTTTATTTTAAATTTCACAGAATACATCACATTCACAGGATTAAGAAAAAGTAAATGAGACTTCCTTCAAACCATGGGCACAAGCCTCATATTCACAAGCCCAAGGTCTCATTGTGGACTTAAGCCACCACAATATCTGCTGGAAGGGCCACGCATCAGGGAACAAGCAATCCAGCAGGTTCCTGGAGGGCACTATTGACAGCTACTTGACACACATTCTTGAGAAGCTGATGAGTGAGGAGACACTTGGCTGTACCTCATGCTCACAAGCAAGGAGACAGTGCTGAGGGATATGAAGTATGATGGAAATCTTGATGATGCTGACCGATGGTGCAAGTCAGGAAAGGAGGGAACAAGGCAAAAAGCAGGATCACAGCCCCAGGTGTCAGTAGAGCAGACTTTGACCTGTTCAGGAAGCAGGGCCTTGTCCTGTCATTTTGAAAATCTCCGAAGGCAGAGATTCCTCTGAGGACCACACACCCTGTGAATGTCTTTCTCCCTCTTCCATCATCCTGTCTTCTGTCCTTTTGTGTTTCAGCTGCTGTACCATCCTCTGTCTCTTCAGCAGCTAAGCACTTTGGCTGAACTGTTAGAGTCAATCTGCTGTGGTCAGCTGTGTACAGCTGTGTACAGCTGTGTACAACTGACATAGCCTTCAATTTCAGTGACCTGTTCAGGTTTCCCGTTTGGTGGGGCTTTTATTCTTTCCACTGAACATTTCAGTACCACAGGTCAAAGTGGTCATAAGGCTGCTGGGGAGATGCAAGGATGAGAGAAACAAGGGCAAAACTGATGTTATTGTCAGCCCATTCAGTCTGGGGTCAGTGTATAGAGAGGGTCAATATGCATCTTGGAATTAAATGCATGGCTACGTATCAGGAGCCTTTTGATTTCCTCACCCCAGAATGATGGTGATGAGCAAAAATGGAGACCAGTGAAGATCTTTGACTAGGAATTTATCAGACCCAGAAGTAGCATAAGCAGTGATGACTTAGATGAAAATAAATACAGGATGGGTTTTCTTCATAAACTCATAGGACTTGATTGCAATCACTGTGATGCAGGAAGGATGAAGAATAAGCAGAAGGAGCTGTAAGTCTTAATGCAGGTTATTAGTTACTGACATATCTGTTGCAAAGAAAATGTATTTCAGAGAGAGTCTGCTTAGCAAGTTCTTTGAACATGCTTTTGAAGGACTTTGGTAAAAGATGATTAAGATAACTAGAATATGGTGAACTTTGATACTGACCAATAGGAAGAAACAGTTTGTTTGGCAATGTGTGGACAAAGGCCAGGTTAGGTGAGAAGGACCATTAAATGATACATTTATGTCTCATAGGACATGAAGGAGAATAAATAGCAAAACAGTAACAATGGATTTCAAGTTGGAAGACTTCAATACTCACAAAATACGTAGGTGTTGCCTGGGAGGCAAGCCTGATGGAATAGGGAATTTAAGAAAGCTGGCAGTTCCTTTAAGAAGAATATTAATAAAGCATTCTCCTTGTGGAGGAGAGATAAGAAGTCAGTAAGAGATCAACTTGGCTAAATTATGATCTTTTCATTGACTTCAAACACATAAGGAGAGGATATAGAAAGTAGAAACTAGGTCAAGCCAGTAAGAAGCCAAATAAAGGCATTCCAAGAACTCTTAGTGTCCTAATCAAAAAGGTCAAGAAATAAAGTGAGGTGATATAGCAAGGTGCATTAGCTATGAGAAGTCCAAATGCTGACACTTAATAGACAGAAGATTTGGAGAAGCCTAAAATGATGAGTGCTTTATTCTGTATTGATCTTCACTTGCAATCAGGTGGATAGCCCTGGTGTTAACAGTGCTAAAGGAGTGAGATGCCAGCAGGAGAGGAACGTAGCAGAGGGAGTTTTCAAAATGATCATGCAAAGATTTTGTCAAAGCAATTTTAGTAGCCCTCAGAGCTTTTTTGAGATAATTAAGGTATGCAGTGAGTGTAGAAAGTGAATGGATGCTAGGAAAATGTGGTCTAGAGGAAATGACTACAGAATCATTAGTACTCTCAAAACAACCTAACACATGACCACGTTAGTGAAATTCTTCAAAGGTCTCCTATGAGTTTGGCTCTGCTCAGTGTTTTTGTCAGTGACCTGCACAATGGAGAGGATACTGGGATGAGAATCCCTATCAGTACACTGTGATGCAGGGCATAATTTAAAATGATCTTGGCAAAATGGAGGAGACTAATATTTAATAGGAAATGACTGTGCATTTGTGCAGGAATAATCAAGTATGTTAACACAGGATGAGCGGAAAACTATCTGGACATTCAGAGATGGGTAAAGAGGCCATGGAGGATTAGAAACTAGACACAAGTGAATGATGGCAAGCTTTTGCAAACCAATTAGTCTCACAGGAAAAGTGTTGAACAGGAGCAAAATCTGCAATGTGATGTAATTAATTATTTCATGTAGTGAAAAGATTGCCTTAGATTGAGAATTTTACCATTTTTAGTGCTGCCCTTCAGGAAAGAGATGATGTATCCTGTAGCTGAGAACAGCTAGAAATATGATCTGCAAGGAGATACGGAAATAATTGAGTTTGTTAAAGATAAACCATGGATGCTGAAGAGAACATAGCCTCTTCCTAGTTTGGTTTTTATTATTATTTTTTAATTCCTCTCCCTGCTATTTTCCCTATTTAAAGAAAAAAGAGTATCTTGTAGAATCATAGAACAGTTTAGATTGGAAGGGACCTCCAAAGCTCATCCAGTCCCACCCCTGCCATGAGCAGATATATCTTCACCCAGATCAGGTTGATCAGAGCCCTATCTAGCCTGGCCTTGTCTCCAAGGATGGTTCATCCACCACCTCTCTGGGCAACTTGGGACAGTGTTTCACCACCCTGATTGTAAAAAAATTTCTTCCTTCTATGTAGTCTAAATCTCCCCTCCTTTAATTTAAAACCATCACCCCTTGTCCTTTTGCAACAGGCCCTGCTAAGAAGTCTGTCCCCAACTTTCTTACAGGCCCCTTTTAAGTATGGAAAGGCCGCAATAAGGTCTCCTCGAAGCCTTCTCTTCTCCAGCTGAACACCCCAACTCTCTCAGCCTGTCCTCCCAGCAGAGCTGTTCCAGCCTCGGATCATTTCTGTGGCTCCTCTGGCCCCTCTCCAACAGGTCCATCTGTGTCCTGTGCTGAGGACCCAGAGCTGGACCAGCACTGCAGGGGGGTCTCACCAGAATGGAGCAGAGGGGCAGAATCACCTCCCTCCACTTGCTGGCCACACTCCTTTTCGTGCAGCCCAAGATAAGATTGGCCTTCTAGGCTGCAAGCGCTCCTTGCCAGCTTCTCATCCTCCAGTACGCCCAAGTCCTGCTCTGCAGGGCTGCTCTCAATCCCTTTAATCCCAGTTTGTGTTGATACCAGGGGTTGCCCTGACTCAGGTGCAGGACCTTGCACTTAATCTTGTTGAACATCACGAGGTTCACAAGGGCCCACTTCTTGAACTTGTCCAGGTCCCTCTCAACCCTCAGGTCTGTCAACTGCACCACTTGGCTTGGTGTCATCCACAAACTTGATGAGGGTGCACTCGATCCCACCGTCTATGTCATTGATAAAGATGTTTAACAGTAATGGTCCCAGTATGGACCCCTGAAGGACAGCACTTGTTACTGGTGTCCATCCAGACATTGTGCGATTGACCAGATCCCTCTGGATGCAACTATCCAACTAAATCCTCATTCACCAAACAGTTCCCCCATCAGATCCATATCTCTTTAATTTAGAGAGAAGGATGTTGTGGGGGTTCATGTCAAATGACTTACAGAAGTCCAGATAGACAAGAGTCTTCTGTAAATGCATTTTGGAAATGGAAAAAGGAAAGGACTTGACCTGCAGCAAGGAAGATTCAAGTTGAGCTGTGGTGACTCCATTATTAGCACTAGTTTAGGAGTAAATTTGACAAATATTCATCAGGAATGTCAATAGGGATCTTGCCTTAGGCAAGGGAGATGGATGGAGCAGTTAATGCCCTCTTGGATTTCTTCCAGCCTAATTTTCTATGGTGTGAGCGAATGGGATTTTTATTTGCATGGCTAATTGGAGTCAGTGACCCTTCTTATTATTAATGCTATATTGGCTTGTGAACAGAATGACATGAGGATGTATAAGAATACTGCTGACAGTAATCATTTGTTGTTGCCCCATCTTTAATTTCAGACACATAATCACTGAAAAAACAGATCATATCAAATGACATAGCTGGCTGCTCACATTATACAGACAGCTAGCAAAATAAGCCTTTGACTGAAAACAGTTTAACTTTGGAGAATACTTATGTGTTAATACTACATTTTCACATCACAATTGACAAGTGAACAGAAAAATAAATGTCTTTGTGATAATTTGTTTATAATATGGAAAAATCTGTTCACAGTTTGAAATGCAGTCAGTTTTACCAGCTGAGATTTCTTTTTCTATGTTCTTTGTGATTCAGAATTGATTAAATCTGAAAAAGCATCTTAAAGAGGCAAAATGTCATTGTTGAAGATGGAAGTTGGCTAGAGAGTTAGGATTAACTTGTCTGTCATCTGCCACATAAATGACTCTTGTCAGACTCTGAGATGGTTTGTGTTAAGACAATTCGGTGTGTTCAATAGCACTAAAACTATCTGTAAGGCAATATGTTTCAGCCTTGTGCACTCTCAGTTCTCTAAACTATTTGCATAATAGATAGAATTTCCTAGAACTAAATGCTGCTGTGGGCTGGTTAATACATACAAACCGAAAGTCCCCAAAGACTGTTTGTCAGCTAAAAAAATGTATTAGGAAACAATGACAAGAGAGAGACTTTTCTTCCAAATAAATCTGTTCTCATGAGAGGTGAATACTTCGATATCTCGTACAATGTTTTCAGGACAAAGAGCATCAAGTTTCAGTGTTTGATATGGTTATGCTTACATGTAATTTGTTCCTGTATAGAGCAAATAGCTGAATTCTGTTGAGGAAGCCAGTTTGAGCACAATCAGAATGTGTAATCAATTTTGTTGTTGTTGTTTGAATATTTGTTACTACTTGTGGGAAGGTATGCATAATGCAACATGTGAGAATACCTTTAACGCTGCTGCTAAAGAAAATCCATTATTTGAAAATCTCAGGATTTAATGAATACAGGAATGTGTTATTCCTTGCAGTCATTATTTTGAAGATTATCCCAGGTTATTAGATTTGATTAAAGGATTTTATGCTTGGCTTGCTTGAGAGCTGGGGATTAAGCAATAAGGAGCTTTTTCCTGTGCTGTATCTTTGAGCTTATCATTTCAGTACTGCAGGGCTCTGCTTACTTACCCATTTTTGTAAAACATGTAGATTTTGCTCATTTACAGCTTTTTAGATCAGTCAGAGCTATTAAGCCTGCTAGGTGATATCCTGGGTGACAAGTCCTGTTACAGGCTGGGTTTGCTTCTGTTGGCTTGACCAATGTATGTCCTTTGTCAATGCAGAGCAATCATCCATGTGAGACTTCAGTGCAGTGGAGACTGAACTCACCTCCCTGTTAGCAAATACACAGAACATTTTGGGATTAGAAGCTTTTTTGCTTAACTAATACAGAAGACTTGATATTCTTCAGCTTCATCCAGAGATAAGGACAGGTACTAAGATGGTTTGAGGGATGCCTGGTTGGATTGTTTGTCTACGAGTTGAACTACTCGTGATCCGTCTTTGCACCAGACCAGGCTTCATCTGGTGCTTTCTTCTAAAGAGTGTTTGGAGGGAAAGGTGAGGAATTGAGGTGCTCACTTCACTGTTACAGAGGCTTCCAGGCAAGAGAACAAATGCATTTCCACTATAGGGAAGCTGGGGACAGAGGGTGTAAGTGTGTGTCTGTATGTCCTTTTTCTGAGGCAGTGCATGAACAGGGTCAGAAACCACTGTAAATTATCCTCCTGAGGAGGAAAAAAACATCCGCACATAGTTCTGCCTCCCGTGTACCAGCAGTTAGGGTTATAAGAGGTCTTCTCCAGGTGGATGGGTATGCCTGGCTGTTGTGATGCATTTATTCCCATCCACATCAGCCTGTGTACTGGGGGTGGTCAGGTGGGAATGCCATCACTCACATCCCTACCAGCTAAAGCTGCAGCAGATTCAGCAGATGCTCTGCTGAAGGTATCTCTGCAGCCCAGTCTTCCCAGATACTTTGTCAATTATCCGGTAAAATTCAAGGATTCATCTCATGCAAATACCATCTTTGTCCATGGCAAATGGCTTTCCTTGTCCCTAGATAGCTGCCTCAAGGTTAGAGCTTTCTTACAATGGTCCTTCAGCTCATTTCCAGTATGGTATAAAGGACCTTGGAGTTTAGAACAAAACAAAATCTCTTTTTCTTCAATGTAACCTTCCACACATTGCCAACAGAAATAGCCCATCAGACTGCCCAGGCTGCTTTTTGATATTTCAAGACTCTGCATGCTTGTAGATTCCTCAGCATGTTCTTTTAAGTATGTGGGCTGCTGGACACTTCAGTGTTAAACTTAAGTGTATAGAAGCAGACAAATACAGTTGTTGAGCTTTCACAATCACTAATGCACTTAATTGCTACTGTCCCATCTGACTTGATGTTCCCACTTTGGTCTTTGACTTTGATTTTTTTCCAGCTTTGACCTCTTTTCTATATCAAAGAGCTGAAAAACAGACACCATTCTTTTACTTTTTATTCCCTGAGGTCAGTTCATAACTTATTCAGCCTATTAATTGTGTGTTGCATCATGCTTAGCTTATCTTTCTTCAACTTTCTTCAAACAATTCATTTGAAGAGTTGCAGTTCAATCCTGTTGCTAGAGCTCTGGTGCTAGTTCTAATTTAAAAGGGTTTAAAACTAGATTCAGTAGAGAACAGTGCCTGTAGCTAATAGCCCATGGGAGTGCAGGGAAAGCTCTGTACTGCAGAGCTATAGTTAACTTCTAATATATAAGGTGATCCAGGTGATGATGGGTGCACAGGAATAAATTATAGCAATGCCAGAGGGGAGCTGTGAGAGAGAGTGAAGACATTTGTAATGCTTTTGATCATATATCTTCCTTTGCTTTTCTTCTTTGCTGTTTCTTGCCACAACTTTCCTTCTTGTTTACATACTAGCCTTGGCAGGGGCATTTTGACAGGGTAGGTGGTACCAGGGTACATATATCAACATGAGCAAAATGTTCTGCTCAGCTGCTCTGTTGCCCATTTGTAAGTTTGGGAGGGAGGGTTACCTGGGTAACCTGAAGGAACAGTGAACAAATTACAGTGGCAAATAATTTAGAAACCCTTCCTAGCTGAAACACATCATGTTTGTTTTCAGTTTGATATTGTTTTTATCAACCAATTAAACTTATTAAAATATGAATCATATTCAGAGATTAAATGCCTTTCACCTAAAATAATGTTAGATAGAACCATTTTATTAGTGTTCTTAGGCTTCCAATGAAGAGTAATGCTGATAAATCATTAATATATATTCTTCCATTTTAAAAATTAAATCTGTGCCGTGATGTGTTTTACTGTTTTATAGCAATTATATGAAGCCCCCGGGGATGTTTTCGTAAAAGGTGCCCCATAAATTTTATATACCCTTGTACTGCATTATATTTTATTGCAATATTCCAGCTTTTTAAAAAACCTTCAAGGCATTTTTTTTTTTCTGAAGGCCTCCATGGGAGAAAGATATCAAAATTTGTGTTGGCAATTTGTAGTGAAAACACCTACTGTTTGCAATTGTCATCTCTGTTCTCAGTGACATATTGCCTTCTGTCATTTTCAATGGAGAAAGCTTAGGTGGAAAAGATACAGGGGGACATAAAGATGCAAGAATAAGAATAATTTCCATGTGTATTTCTTCTGTCTCTGATTACACATCACTTAGTTTCTCTCTGCTTCTTTTACCCTCCCACTGAGCTTTAGCGTGTTTTCCTGCAGTTCAGCTACTTCTGTAAAGATGAACAAAGCCACAATCTATAGGGAAGGAGAGAGGCAGGTGTTGGGTGTGTTCTTCATGTTCCCAACCCCAAATGATTACCCATGGGAGTAAGCAAACCCACCCTTGGGCAGCATCCAAGTTTGGGGACGTTGCCCTATAACCCCTCTTGGTATGGACAAGCAGAGAGATGCTAGTTTTGTCAAGGTTCTGAAGGCTTGTAGACCCTACAGAGGAAAGGAAGAATGGTCTCATGGATGCTAGCCTAAAATTTAGTACATGAACTTAATCCCTATATCTTCCCCAATCGACTGTCTGTGTATTGGTATAATATTGAAAGAGTGAAGGTTTTAAGGTTATTTTGGAAGCCTAAAGATACAGGCCTTCTGTGCTCTTCCAGTATGGCGATGTTAGAATGTTATGGGGTGCTTAAATGATAAAAATGGAGTTGGGTATGTGGAGGAGTATCTGGGATAGATGTCATCTCACTCTGAGTGTGCAGCGTGTCAGGCAGTGGTGCCTGAGGGACGAGGGTCCGTCAGGAAAGCGGCAGTGTCAGCTTCTGTGATTTTTGGCTTCCAGAAACAACAGTTGCTCTGGCTGCAAACTCCAACAAGGAGAGATTTCAGAAACCTAGTGGCTCAAAATAGAGTTTTTCAGATATTGGAGAATACAGAGGAACTTGCTCTGCGCTGTGAATATTCTTCAGCATCGCATCAGTTGTTTCTTAATGTGGAAATGAATTTATTGCTGCCACTCTACTTAAGGACAGAAATTAGTCTTTGCTTAATTACTTTGGGGCATGAAGGAGAGAGATACTTCTCAGGTCTTTCACTTTCTTCAAGAGCCAACAATGCTTTTCCTTAAAGCCTTGCAGTGTTTGTCACTTATCAATTAATACGCTCCCCTGGTTTCCAAGTTAAGATCAAAAAACATTGCAAATCGATATTCTTAAAGTAAAAGATACTTTCAAAAGAGTCTCGTGAGTTTTCAAGCTCCGCATGTTTCTGAACACTTGTCAGTCTCTTCAGTTATTTTTGGCAGGACCAGTGATGTCCCAGCTAACTCTGCTCATCGACAGATCTGAAACATGACAGGACATATCAGAGTCGCTGCCCCTGAGCAAATTACTCGAGAAGTAATATCTTTAAGTTGTGCCTTTCGAATTATGCATGTATCTTCTACCCCCTTCAACACCCACTTCCGCTATGATCTAATTCAAAATATGAACTAAAATTGGAAGAGGAAAGGTTTTGAGACACGCTCACTTCTTGTAATTCTGCGTCCTGAGTTTTTCTCTTGTGATCTGGTTTTGCTGTTCTATTAGGTGTGCTGCTATTCCTAATGCCTCTGCAAGCCCATTTACAGTCCCACTATTCACCATGCTCAGTTCTGTTCATCATTATTTTCCATTCTTGTCAGCAATTTTAACCACAGTGATGAAACCAGATTAAAACTATTTAAATATGCTAATATGGTGACAGGCAATTGAATGGCTTCTTATAAACGATTCAAAATCAAACATAGCTTCCTGTGCCTCACACAGCTGCACCTTATTAGCTTTGATATTTCTGCTTGTCAAATACATTTTATTGCCACTTACTTTCTTTGTGGTCTGACTTACCCTTTTGATTGCTCTTGGCTTATTCCATATTCTTCCCAAATTGCATTCCTGCGTTTCTCTCATCACAAAGGTGGTTTTGTAAAACTGCACCACAAATTGCACCTAATTGCATTTCTTACGCATCATAACCTACCAGAAAAGCAGGTGATCGGCAATGAACAGTTAATCACTGAAGAGCTTGAAAAGCTAAATCAGGAATTCTTGGCATCCATTTTGCAACTAGAAAGACTGGAGATATAAATTTGAACTTTAGAAACCACTGGCTAGCCAGAAGTAGGAATACAATGGTAGCACAGAGTTACCAGATCTCCCAGTGAGGGGTTTCAGCACTACAACAGGATTGTTACAGGGCTGATTTTATTGCTAAGCTTAATTTGGTCATCTAGAAGTATGACTTCATTTCATGCACTTGACTAACCTAATTATGGTGGCAAAACATTGTGCATTAGCGGTCTCCCGTGCAACCCTAAATGAAAATGACAGCCCAGATCCCAACAGAGAACCTGGCCTGTTTTATAATTCTGGCAGAGTTAGAGGGAGTGAGACTAGAAAAGGAGCGTGTCTGTTTTGTCTTTGCAGCAGAAGTGCTTGTCCCACATGGAGTTATGTGGAGTATGCAGACTTTACTAGAGGATGGGGCCTCTAGACATCTTCACAAAAGAAGATGTTGTTTCCTTCAATGTTCATGAACTGAGCTAGCAAATAAACTGGAAATTCATGACAGAAATATTTGAAATATTGTATTTTTGGGGGTTTAAATTGCAATATTTAGAGAAAACTGATTTGTGAAATCCTAGAGGGAAAATTCTTCCAGAAGTTACCAGTTCAGAAAAACTAGGAAAGTCTCATTTTTTGTATTATCTTTTTTTGACATCTTCATGAGCCCTGGAATAGTGTGATGTGCTATTGTAAACCCATATGTTTTGCTGGGAAATTTATATACAAATATGTATTTGCAGGAGACTTTAAGTTCATGAACAGTGTGGTCAATAGTGGTTAGATCTCACCTGCAGTGTTACATGCCTATATCAGTAAGACATATGAAGAAAATGCTGAACATTCATAGGGACCCTGGAGGATGATCTCCAGAAGAGGCCTAGAAAATACGACCCAAGTCTTCAAATTTGCTGAAAATAGGGAGTATGAATTTTATAGTGTTCTAGGAACTGGACAAGGAGTGAGCTTAACCCACAGAAAGGGAGATTCAGGTTATAATTAGCTCTCGTGCTACTATGTGTGACACACAGGGCAGTGATTACATTGAGCCTACACCAGGCAAGGCCACTTGTTCAGAAAAAAGTCTTCTTGGCAAAGCTTTAGAGCTGTGTGGGAGATGTGTGATATCTGTCATTGGAGGTCTCTGAGAAGCACTCAGCTGAACATTGCTGGGGATGGCAAAAGCGCAGCAGATTTTCAGATGGGACATAGCCTGTAGGTCTCCCAGAGTCCCTTGTTTCCTAATCACTGTATCAAGTGTGTAATAGTGAAATACAAATGCACAAATAAATAAATAAATAAATAGTGAGTTATAATTTTAAGTAAAAGACTAACAACAACAAAAAAAATACTTGGAAAGCCACAAACTCTTCTTCCAAATGAATCCCCAATTCTAGACTCTGGACAAATGAATGGTAGATAAATTCCATGAGAAATGTGGAAAGCATTGGAGAGATTAAACAACATGCATGTCTAAGCAGGATGCCATTTGTATGCTTTGCATCCAAACAAATATTACAAAACTGCAGTGGCTTGCACATCTTGAAAAATCTTAAGTCTGTCTTCACTCTAGCAAAAAAGTCTCTTACTGTCATGTACATACAGTGCAATGTCCTTGGAGGTGAGCTGGGAGAGAATGAGTGGCCTTCAGCAGAAGAATCGTGTTGAGGAAGCCTTGGGATACCTTGTCTGGTTACATCACCATTGCATGCTACTAAGAGTTTTTTTAAGAGGTAACTAAAATCTCACCCTTACAAACTCTTACAAGTATTTACAATCCGACACGATGAACCATGTTCACTACCCAGGCATGAGAATAATCTTGATGACGTTGCTACTACTCATAAAACAAGTAGCTTACTTAATGTAGGAGCAGGCATCAAAGCTAGGCAAGTCATTTTAGTAATTTTCTGCATCAATATAACGAATCGACACGTGCAAAAAGACAAAATTTGCCTGAGTTTAAAAGCTAATGGAAATAAATCAGTGTATATGAAGACAAGAGACAAATATAATTACTTAGTATACTCTTCTCCAAATAAAAAACCTTTGGCAAAAACTATACCTGCAAGCAATTGGGTAATATAAAGTGCCACTTACAGCCTTAGCTAATGGAGCTCTCAGTACATAAAAAGATGAGCTCCTAGCCATAGGGTTTATTGAAAATGTTAAATAGTTCAAGGCACATGAACACAAGCTGAGCTGAACTTGCTGCTCAGCTTTACCAAGCAATCTACAAAAGGCAGATGTAAATGGGAGATGGCAAAAGGCTTCTGCCCTGGATCCTAGCTCTGTCCCCAACCAGGGAAAGGCTCTTCTTTAAAGTATGTTTTCTAGTGTTTGTCTGTATGTAATCTGTGATTGAAAGGGACAGATCTGAAGATAATTGCATGTTGTTTTAAAAATAGTTTTCAATCAATACACAATTAGTATTGGGAGCTGAAGTGCTTTTATTCCTTTGTTGGATTATTATTGTCTCAGTGAGTTGCACCAGCTGGGAGGTGTTTGTTCTTTTTGTTACATAGATTTATTCTGCAGTATTCTGTGATTAGAGCAGGAGGAAAGCTGCCTTTCAAAATCTGTGAGAAAATGTAACGTAAATGGACTTAAAAAACATAATTGTTTTTGTCATCTTTTCACTGACGCCCTGCTTTGAATTTTTCTACTTTCATTTTCACCTATTTATATTCCAGCCTGTGTCCCTGATAAAACAGTGATATTTTACTTCTTTCCTGTTATTTCCCTTTTGTATGTCCCAAAGCTTCAATGCCAGGGCCCAGCTATTAAATATATCATGAGTTTAAGTTCAGTTCCTTGAAAGGTATAATTCGGTTGTAGTCTGTAGAAGATCTGCTTTCCTGAGGTTTGTTTTCGTAGAATGAACTGTTGGGGTAAGCTCTTCCATCTCTATGAATGAGCAATATTAGGCACAACAGAGTCTCCATTTTAACTGACTCCAATCTTCAGATTTTTTTAGTAAAAATATATAGTAATTAAAAGTGTTAAGGAGAACATTATTACAGCATTAATTACTCAGCATCCACACTCAAGTACTTTGCCTGGCATCATTGTTAATAGTGTTCAGCTAATCCTCTGAAACAGAGTTTTTGCAGCTTGTACTCCATTCAATTTATTTTCCATTTTCACTTCTCCTTATCTGTTTTTATGATAATGAAAGCTTGATCCACCATTCATCATTCCTGGTCTTAGTATGATCCATTTTTTAACATCTTAATCTGATTATATCAATGATGTAGCTCAGGGAATTAGCACAGCGAAGTGTGAGCAGCAAGACATTGGCTTTTTTGGGGGTAATTTTTTTTCAGATGGTATTTCTATTTTTTTTTTTAACAACAACAAATGCAATAACAATGCTGAAGGGGGAAGCAGGAGGAAGGAGGATTAAGCACAAGGTTAAAATGGGTTAATAACTGCCAGGTGGAGTAGTTGTGTGAGAGCTTATCAGCATGGATATTGGAAGGAGCCTGGATACTCTAACTGTTCAGGTGGAGATGGCTCCCCAGTGCTCTGGTGATTAATTTTTACTGGCTCCGTACAAAACCATAGAACTAGGAGAAACTTTACAAAAGAAGATATGAGTAATACTGTTAAAAGTGACAGAAGAGTCTGGACATGTTTTTGGTGCTAGACAATCCAAAGCCAATGTCTTGTTGCCTTTGAAGAAGAGTAAGACCTGAAGGGCAGTGGTTGTTTGCCAAGGCAGTTGTCTTGAAGAGTATTTCACTGGCAAAATGCAGGTAACTCCTATGGGGGAAGAAAAGTTTCTGCTGTCACAGCTTATTCCTTTCCCTTGAGCAGCACAGTGACGAAATTACATGCGCAACACAACCACACTGCAAAGCTTTTGCCAGCACAGCTGTTGGTCACAGATCGCAGCTTACCCAGCAGCTGGTGTAATAAGTATGGTAGAAACAGCTGGTGACAGAGATCTCTGCTATAGGCCTTGCCCCTCCAAAAAAACTCCACCTGCTTTAGCAATTCTGGCAATATGAGCAACCCAGACCTTGCTTTGCTTACACCAGTGTAGATGCTATTAAAAGTCAGTTAATTATAGAGTTATTTAATTATAAAGCTGCTCCACTGGGTTGTATTGGGGACAAGTACACAAACCTTGGGCAGAGACAAAGTTGGAACATCTTCTTTTGGTCATAGTTGAGTCAGTTCCCACCAGAGCTTTTTAAACCTTGCCAAAACCTTTCTTTGCTGTTGAGTCTTAATAATGGCATGCTGTAGAGGCTCCAAACTATAAAGGTTTATGAGAACAATATTGCACGATACGAGAACAATACAGATTATTCATTACTCTTATGACACTAACAAGGTGAGAATAATTAGTTGTTACACATGGAAATTAAAATAAAGACCATTTCTCTCTAAAGCATCTTATAACTTCCTACTTCACAGCCATGTCCTGGTCAGCTCAAATTGCTGCTTTTCTGTGTGACACAGTAAGTTCCAGGTGTCACAAACTGCTATCATAAGGTTGTGGGTTTTTTCACTCATGTTTGTACTTGCTGAAGAGTTCTCCTGCATTTATGTACCTGTGCAGCAAACATCATGGGGCATTTTGCTGACAACTCTCAAACTTCCAAACAAGGTCTGTGGTAAACCTCCCTTGTGTAAAGCACATGCGCACACACAGATCTACTACCACGGGCTTCACACAAGATAAGACACATCAAGGAAATTATTGGACAAAGCTTTAAGATTCTCTTTGTCTCAAGTGTTTTATGGTATAGAGGCTTTAAAGTCACTAACAATTTTCAGCAATCATCACCCCCAAGTCTACCCTAAAAACCCTGGCCCTGTAACACAGGGATTTGGAAAACATAGAAATTTCCTAGATAACAGTAATAAGCCATCTCAACGTCAGTTGACAAGTTCATAGCCTGGATAAAATATGAAAGTAGAGTGATTTATCTTCACTTTTCCCTCTACACATGAGATGAACTTGAATTGCACCATGTTTCTTGCAAGCTATGAGCGGCTAAGGAGTGTGGGATTGTGTCCATATGTTCAAATCATCTAGTCAGAACCAGAATCAAGATCAGTTCAGATGTGGAAAAGCTGGAAATCTTGATAAGCTCCATGTAAAACAGTCAAAGAAGAAAGGAGAAAGAAAAGAAAGGAGTAAGTTAACAGGCGTATCTGTGAGGGCAAGAAGCTGCTCTGAACATCAGGGCAGGGGATCTACTTTAAGAAGGCCAGTGCAGTGAAGCTACAAGGCATTAAGTAGAAATTTGGGGGGATCATACTGTAGGCAGATTCATACAGGACCTTTAAAGAAAAAGGTGGGAGGTCTGGACCTGACCTATTAGGAAAGAATACCTGGATTCAGTTGGACAAACAGGAGATTTATGGACCTTTCTGGGCAGTGTTCAAGACTGTGGCTTGCTGGGTGTCACTGCAACCAGTCCTGCTTGCCCTGGCCACCATAAAATGAAATATGAACCTGTTAGGAAGTGTAATGAAGAGAGGCCACAGCACGGAGAAGTGTAAGTGTGGCAATAACAGAGGTGCTAAGATCCCTGAGCCAGCTCATCAGCACTCTTTTCTTGTAAAGCTAAAAGCTCTTAAAGAACAGTCTCCATTTGATGGGCGAGAGGAGGGAATCCTGCAAGCTGATTGTCTTTCCAAAAGAGGGCTAAAAGCTCATGCAAAGTTAGAATTATGTCGCAGCTCTTCTGCCAAGAGCCATTGAACTTAGTGAAATATGAAAGTGCCATTTTTGGCCAGATTGGATAAGTAAAACAACTTCATCTATTTGCAAAACTTAAGCACTATGACATACAGTCATCCTATGAAAAATAATGTGCTGCAATATAAAAGGTGGCTTCACTGACATACTTGATACCTAATGATTTTGAAACTGCTTTGTTAGAGCGAAGGGGCTTATGAATAGGAACAAGAATGCTCTTCTGTATATATTAACTGTGAAATAACTTGGGGGTCATAAAGGAAACAATTTTCCCTTGGTAGGAAGTTCTTTTTTTCCCTCAGTCTTGGCTTCTTCCTCCGTTGTCACATTGTCATAAACAGGCTAGAAAGCATATGTTAGATGAACAGACAACTTGCATTCCAGCTCCAGCACATTTCATTATTCAGTGACAATGTCCCACCCAGGACATGACAGAGGACACAGGTACCTCAAGCACATTTTCAGTCATATTGTTCAAATGGAAAAAAAAAAAAATAGTTTCCTAAAATAACGCTGTTATGATCTCACATTTTTTCCATAAAAAGGGAATGAAGCATTTTAATCCATGTATCAGAGATGTGTGCCCAGCTCTGCCTCCAAAATTGCCTCAGTGGACAGGTTGTTGGGGTAGGGCAGGAAAAGCTGCCTTGGGCAGGTGAGGAGCCTGGGTCTGCCTGGGGAGCCACACAGGGAGTCATGTAGCAGCAAGTATGGAAATACTGCAGTTATTAGCTCTGCCCATGGAACTGTCCCTCTACTGCAAGTAACATTTCCATGGTTTCAAGTTCTGGCTTACTGACTCTATATTATTAAAGTAGTGAGGGTTTTGTCCTGCATTTATATTTCACAGATACGCCACTGTTCTCCATAAGTAGACTTTCACAGCATGGACAGTGTAAAGAGCTTGATTAGTTTTCCTCTTGTTTTTGCTGTGTTCTGTGTTGAATTATCTTCCTGCATGGCTGTAATGTGTAGTTGGGGGTGCTGTGGTGGGATATTAATTGATTTGTAGGGAATGTTCCCACTGGATCAAAAAAGTAATATAAGCATTAGACTCAGGTTTTGCCTAAAAATAAAATTAGCTGCAAACAATAAATTTTAATGGATAGTTTCTGTGATGGTTGCGGTGGAAGAGTCAGCAAAGCTTGTGGAATCACCATCCTTCGTGGTGTTTAAAAGGCATTTAGATGAGTTTCTTAGGGACATGGTTTAGTGCTAGAGTTAGGTTAAGTTATGGTTGAATTCGATGATACTTAGGGTCTTTTCCAACTGAAATGACTCTATGATCCTGTTAAAATGTCTAAACCCCATTGCATTTACTCATCCTTCTTATGATGCAATGATATGATGGCTATGAAAAAACAGGTTAACTAACCAGCAAGAAGGAAGCATGGAAGTATCCAGTTTTGTAAGTGAAGAGAAATCTAGATAGCTCAGATTAAATGAGTCAGAGATGAAAGACATCTTCTGGACTATGAGTATACAGAAATATTAGACTGTGCTTAATGGTATTGCAGCATCCCAGTCTGTGTCAATACATCAGAATGAATCCTGAGATCAATACTTACTTTTTTGCATACTTGCAAGGCTGAATGATTAATTTAACAGACAAACATCATTACAGAATGACAATTCCTTACTAGACACCTTTAGAGGAGCAATGTGATTCCCTAGTAGAGTTTGATTCCCTGTAGACTTTGAGGCCTATGTGTTTCTTTATATCTAGTTTCCAGATAGTGCTGCTTAGGTGCCTGCTTGATCGATCAAACAAAAGGGATTCACAATGCTCCCAGGTGAGGGACTGTGTGACCTGTCCCTTCTGCTATTTTCACTGGATGTGGAAGATGGGACAGGGGCTGTTGGCTTAGTACAGTGTCCACTGCATGTTCAGAAATTCCTGTAGCAGCTTCATGCTTTGGGGTGATTTTTCTTTTTTGTTTTTTGTACAGCTTTCAGCATGTTAATCAGTCTCTGTTTAGCTGTCTCTTGAGATGGAGAGTCCAGCATTTTACTACGCTTGTTATGTTTACTCCCCATTCAAAATATAGTCCTTATTTATAGTCTGAAATGATACTGCCTCATCCCACCTTATACATCTCATTCTACTTTCAGAAATTCTTTTTCTCTGTGGGATACAAGACTGACGCAGCCACTCTCTGTGAACCAAACTAAAACCACCATGAATCCCTGAACTAAGTAATTTCAGCTATGCCCACTAGACTCCTCATGGTCAGCTTCGTGTTTGCTGGTGAGCTCATGTATACAACACATCACCGAATGCTTACTTCACCTTGGTTCTCAGAGCTGGTTGCCTTGACTTTCTGTAGCTTTCAGTAAGTGACAAGGTTGAGCCTTCCTCCAGGAACTCATTTAGAGCCTTTTTCTCTTTCCAGTCTTTTAACTGGGGCTTTGCCTTCCCATAACTTCACCTTCTTGGAGATGCTGTCCATGCCAGGCTGTCAGATGTTGCTGTTGCTCCTTCTGCACCACCTCTTTACCTGTGCAGCTTCTCGGCATCTCTGCTGTCAAACCTGACTGCCCTGAACTCCATTATGGACTTTCAAGTACCCTGAGGGATGTAATGAAATGATGACAGGGAAGCTGTGTTTGTTCTTGCTTTCGTCCCCTGTTCAGGGTGACTAGAACCCTTAGAAAATTTACTTATTGGTATAGAAATTGTAAGTACTGAAGTGGCATTCTGTTTCCAAGGAGAGAAATTAAAAGTGGTGGTATTTCAGCCGCTTGTTATGCTAAGTTCTGCGCAGTGCATGGAAATGAGGACACAGCAGCATGCATATGGATGTGTTACCTCTGGAGTCTGGGTAGAGAATGTCAGCTTCCACTTTGGCAGAAACAGGTTCAAATCCCAGCCTTGCCTGGACGGTGACAGCACTTTCCTGTCCGTGTCATCCCGAATCTGGTAGAATGAGGAGCTGAATTTATCTCTTCAGGCATCCAGCTCCACTAATAACTGTGTTTTCCACCCCCAGCCTTTGGTGTGAGTTGCAGGAAACTGCAGAACTTCCACTAAATTTCTTTCTGATCAGCTCTGTACAGAGGAGATATTATAGACAATTAATTTCCCAGACATGCACAGTAGTGGAAATAGTACTTTCTAATTAGAGATGGAATTGGCACTTAGGTAGCCAGACAGGAATTAAGCCACCTTCTGAGCTGAAGGATATGGCTCCATGTCAGAAAACAGGCATAAGTCAGCTGGCGATACAAGCTTGAAGTGGTTTGGTGGGTTGATAATATAAAGAACAGCTCTTAGAGCTTTTCTAAATAGCTTGTATTTACTTAAGAATCAACATGAAATACAGAAGGGATGTGCTTTAGACAAACCCTAATTATTCAGCTTGTTGCAGGAGTATCTTCAACAAAGGAAATTCTGTGGCCACAGCAGATAAGAGTTGATGTTATAACTGGTCTCAAGATACTGCAGGGAGAGGGAGAAGAATCTGATATGAAATTTGCTTTGGGAGACAGCTGAACCTATGAATATCAGAACTTAAGGAAAACAATCAAGAGTTTAATTGAAAATGGGGAAAACATTTGCATTTAAAATATCAGGCCTTTTGATGCTTCTCCCTCTCCAGTTAGTTGCCAAAACTTTATTGAAAATTTCAGAAATACGAAAGATCCTTACCACAGGTCACATCTCTATCACTTTGTCAGTAAAAGATTATTTTTTTCCAGAAATACCACTAATATGAGCCACTGCCCCAGTGCTCTGCTCCATGGATAAGTCCAAGTGAAATCAGATTATGTCAGTGGAGGAAGGCAGGAATAGAAGCATTGGTGGAACTGGTCCCAAATATCTGAGGATTAAAATAGACTTATAATCATAGGGATTATGTCCCTCATGAACATGATTCCTTCACCATGAAACCAAAGGTGGTTTTGTTTTGTTTCATTTTGTTTTAACTTTTGATGTGTGTCCGCTTCATTTGGTGCACTGTAGAGGATAACAGTGTCTAAGGGTTGAAACAGCTCATGGGTTCTCCTGTGAGTAGGCTGAGACAGAAAAGAGTTGCTCTGCCTTTCTTCAGCGCTCAGTGGCAGAAAATATTTCCTTGGTTGTTGTCTAGAGCCATTAGCATTTCAGTTGTAGTCCTATGCTTCCTTCATACATGTAGTCAAAGCCAATGTCACTGCTCCTCCAAGACTTAGTGAGAGGGAATAATTATTAAAGGGTGAAAGGAGACTTCAGGGTAATGTTGCTATCTGCATGGTTCATATTTTAGACACCAGCAGTGACACAAGCCCTGGGACCTCTTCCATGAGCCTCACCTGCCTAAAAATAGGTGTCTGGCTGGTGAAGAGCAGCATGTCTACAAGTGTCCTTCACGTAAGTAAAGGAAGTTCAGACACTTGCCTTGACTTTTTCACTTTCAGATGGTTGTTTTGAGGTGGAATGAGACCTTGCTTTACTGATTAAAAGGAATTTTCTCTGCTCTCCAAAAAAACGTGGCTTTCAAAGGGTTGGTGATTCTGTTACCAGTGGGACTTTCTGTGCCTGATACAAGTCAGTCAGACTAGAATTTGTAGTTTTATATATTGATATATTTTTGAAGGAATTTACAGATAAATATTTAGAAAAACAGTATGACACAGGGATTGTTTTTCCTGTTTAGGGCTTTGCCCAGTGTTTTAAATCTGTGAAAAATGGGAACAAACTTGCAACGTGTAAAAATAAATGACATGCAGAGCAGAGCAAAATTCAGTCTCTTAAACCTGTTGAATGGATATGAAGTTGCTTTTATGATCGCAGCTCACTAGTTGTGCTGCACAGAAGGGTGCAATGGCTGCTTTCCTGACACCATTAAAACCTCCTCCTTTTTCTACAGTATTTTAAGCTGCACCTTGCCTGTGTGGTTTGCCGTCAACTTCTTTGCCCATTGGCTTGTAGTAAACATTCTTCTCTTTATACAGTCAGAGGGGAGGGAATTTTCAGGAGAAGCAAATCCCAGATAGAATTTTTGATAGCTTTTTGTGGACTTTTCCAAGCCAAGGTCTTTCTCCCTTCCCTTCATCTGAGAATCAGTGAAGATTGCCTTAAAGATCTAGTGTTGTTTATACTTACCCATGTGGAATACCAGGGCTCAAAACTTAATTGGTTTTGCCATTGAGCTCTGAGAGCTGTGAGGTTAGGGACTTGACATAACATTTCTTTTCCTGTCGTCTCTGATGATGCAGATGCACAAACGAGGTTCTAGCTGTTTACTTGCATGTTAATTTTAAGCATAATTAGTAACATAAGGGGTGTGGGGAATTAGTGTTTGACAAATGGAAAAAGACACGTTTGGTAAGAAAATGTAGCAGCATTTATTTTTAAGCTCCTAAGAGGCTGTTGCAAACTATGAAGAGAAAAAGAAAACAAAGTGGAACTGTAGGAAAAGTGCTTGAGAGTGTGTCCTTTCAAGTACTCCTTCCTCTAATTTAAAAGGCTAATGACTGCTAATATAAAGAATACAGCAAATTTGTCCTGTATTTCATTTGCTAGAGGAACAAGAGCAAGTTTGAGCCTGGCTGTTCCTTCCCCAGGGAAGAAATGAGACCAATTACAAAGGAGGAAATATCATTTCTGTGCTTCCTCCTAAAAGCAGTGGAAACACCTAGCTGATCAAGTTGTTAAACTGATAGAGACTTGCATTTTAAAAGATTTTAGGGCATTTATACTGTTCCTGGTAGTTTCCTTACTTTTATTTTGAGGATCTCATCCATCAGCCATATAGAATCTCTGTGGAGCGCCTGATGTGTTTCCTCTTAGGGCCTGGGCGTGTTAATGTCTACAACTGTCCTTGTCCCAAGGCTTTCTTATCTTCTTCTGTTGGTGCTCTCCAGGTATGCAAGATGGGTGAAAGTTAAATGAATTTCATAAAATCATGCTTAATTTCTACTTAAAAGATCTGTCACTCCACTGGGCTGAATCTACCTGTCCTGTGTTTATTTCTCTTTCTCTTGCACTGACCTGTTTGTTTCCTTTTGTAGCTATGCTAACCCAAAGCCAGCCTTTGGCAATTAAGTAAAGTGCATTTCTGCTGAAGGATGGTTTTGGTCATGAGCTAGAGGGAGGGATCGGTGAGGGTCCAACCTTCCCTTTCACGTGTCTGGCAGACATCCCACCACACTGACCTGTATGTGGGTGTAGAAATGGATCAGAGGAGCCTGAGAGCTGGGCTAGGAAACCTCGGGTTGGGGTCTAACTCAAGGAGTGAACAGAAAAGTGCATCCCATATAATTTTATCTCCTGGCCCCTCTGTGATTCCTGTAATCCATTAATGGCTTTATTCCAGCCTTGTGTTGACTAAACAGTCAATGGGAGAGATTGTTTCCTCATCCCTGTCCAGCCACTACTGGGGCATGGGGAGAATGGCTTTAAGGGTCTCTGCCAATCTGCTTTACCCCTAATCTTTCCCCTTCCTAACTGAACAGCAGCCTTTGTGAAGAATCTCACCTACTGTTATATATAAACTCTTTCTTAGACTCAAAATGTCAGCAAGGGTCATATAAAATAGACGGAAAGTCAAAACCTGACCTGAGGAGTAAGACAAGCACTAAACAACTGTATCAGTTATTCAGAGGACAGGATTTAACAGTGGCTCATGTCGTACTGTTCCCAATGCATTTCAAGGCAATATCTCATAGCTTCCTGCTGTACATGACACTCACTCATCTGGAAACACGGAGCAGCAAGATCAAAGCGCATGAAGCGGCTGCATCGCACTTGCAAGCTACTTCAAAGTTTTGTGCCTCTGTTCTTGGGAAGTCTGCAACCTGTCGGTTGTACAACCTCAGCAAAACATGATGGCTTTGCTCCACAGTTTGGTTTTGATTTCTGAGAGACTCTGGAGGGCAAGCACTTGATTTTGATTCGGAGGAAAAGAGTGCGAAAGTTCAGCAGGAGCAAGGGAAAGGTGAGAATTACTGTGCAGCTCGTGCATGAAAGCTCAGAGGTCACAGTTCCTGCAGCATTTAAGCTTCGAATGATTATCTCTTCTGCACAGTACTTTGCACAAGAAGCTTGTCTCAGGTCATCTCAGAAGCTGGAGATCTTTCTGGTTTTGTTGTGTTTAAAATGTCATTCAGCAACTCTGATGAGCAAGGGCATAGGGAGAGGCCACACTTAGTCACCCATGCTGGAGGTCATGACAAACAGCTCAACACTTCTCATCACCAGAATGGGCTCCTTCCACCACTATCCTCCAATGGGACACTCTTCTTCATGTGATTGTGCTGTTGTGGCAGCACCACACAGACGTGCCCAGTGACACCTATTTTGTTCTGCGCTGCCTGATTTATTCCCAGGTTTTCCTCGCACCCGTGCCAACTTCAGAAAGAGGGAGGTACAACAGGGTGTTATGCATTTGCTGGTCCATAGGAGGCCTGTTGTAGAGACATTAGGGACTTCTTCCATTTTCCCCACTCTACAGCTCTGTCACTAAAACTTTGATGACAAATTCATGTTTACATTTGGTATGAGCATTGGTGTTCGGCATGTTTCTTCTTGCATGTACAAGGAGTTGAAGAGTAAAGAGTGTGCCTCTGCTAAGTATCTATTGCTATATCAATCTGAAGACCAGGTTTGAAGTCCATGTGGGTTTTAAGACCCTTTTTTTTGTTTCTTTTTCCTTCTCTGAAAAAATACTACTCTCGTACATGGTGTTGGGCTCTCCTATGTTCCTTCCTAAGCTGGTGAGCATTTAGAGAAGTTTCAGTGTGGCTGGTTAGGAAGTGAATTTACTCTGGGGTTTTTGAGTAGAGCAGCTGGCCCTGCACAGATCTATCTTCATTGCCCTGTGTGAACTACTGTATGTAATTTTAATTCTGCTGCTTTACACCTCCCCTGAGAAACCATTTGCTTTTCCTTGAAATAACAGGGACTGCAATAGAAATTGGATTGGTTCCCAAATGCCATATGTCTTTTTCCTGTTTTTGGGAGGGACTTTCAAAATAATTGACTGAACTACAAGCAGAGTTAAATATATATTATACATCTACAAGCAATCTACTTCTAACACTTACTCTATGCTAACTATATTTATTTATTCATTTATGTATTTATTTATTTTAAAATCTATCACAGCCCTTCTTAGAGCTTCAAGCTGTTAGTGTATTCTGTAGTTATTTATGGATAAATGTGGTATCTGGCATTTGTGGGGAAATAGTAACCTTCAGCAGCCCTATGAGTTGCTTAAAAGGAAAAAGGCCATTCCATGTTTTAAATTTACAAGGTTTAATAAAAGTGAGTAGCATAGAAACATTTCTCCTTCATCCTTCAGACTGAGGTGAAGCCAAGTATTTTCTGTCTTCCACTAGGGACTAAGTGCAAGGATGCTCAGCGCTTCCTCAGCAAGGTTTCCTGAAATCACAGGGGAGACTCTCCTTGTCATGAATTCCAAAGGCATCAGCACAAATCCTTGTTCTTAAACCAGCACTCACAAACGCTTTTCTCTCTTTATAAAGTCAGCTTTTTTCTACAGTGAAGAAGCACTTTTCTAGATCTAGGAGTCATGTAAGGATACATGTTCTGGTTATAGTCTCTCAGCACAGGTTATCTGATGTTTCAAGAAGTTTCTGGACTATGGTTACAATATTCTTATTGCAGTCTTTTATTTTTCCATTTCCTACCATTAGTAATGGTCCTGGTTATTCAATGGAATGTCAAGATGAAAATTACAGCCCTATTTTATTTTGCAAAGATAATGGTGGGTTTTGTTGTTGACTTGTTTTATTTATTTATTTATTTATTTAATTATTTATTCTTTTTTAAATGTCAGGTTATAACTTTTGTTTTGCTGGAAAAGTTTTGGGTCACTATCATCTTTTGAGTTGTTGGCTGTCATAACTGAGTTGAGCCTGACAACATTTTTTTTTCAGTTTTCTGCAGCTGGATAATAATTCTGTTTGAGTTCATGTAACAATTTAACCCCACTTCACCTGCTTTTCCAGTCACTCATACTCAAGTAAATCTTATTAAGAAGACATCATGCTACAGACCTGTGCTGACTTTAACCCTGTTCTGCCTTAAAGTTAACTCCCACCCCTTTCCCTGTGATATCAGCTTCCTGTTCTTTGTCGTCTTACAGGTAATATAATGTATGAATTTAGTTTTTATGTTGGTCTTTTTGCCCTACTTTTTTAATGCATTTTTTCTGTATATTTATTCTTCCCACCTGTTTGAAATTTTTATTGCAAAACTTCTCCTTGCATTTTTATGAATGTTCCTATTGTTCCCCCAGAGAGACTCTTGTCTCCAATTTGCACAAAACTTTCCCATGCACTTAATTTTTTCCCTTACAAAAGGAGAAACAGTAAAATTTTTGTTCTGCTCCATCCATTGTAATTTGGAGAATGAGAAAAGATGATTCAACTTAATCCAGTTGGAAAAAAAGGACAGTTTTTCAAATCCAGAGGACATTTCTGTACAGCTTGTTACTGAAACTCATCCTTATTAATGATATCCTACTGTCTGGGAGGCCATTTAAGGGCTGAGTTGCCCCCCATATTTTATAAGATATGTGGAAACAACTGTTATTTTCCCTACTGGTGAATGCAGCGCTATTTCAATGCATTTATGCCTTTTCTTCAGCCTCTTTCTAGGTTATTTTATGAAATAGGATTTCTACCTACATTTAAACAAAGAAAAGTTATATTTTTTTTATTCTTGCTCTCACAAACCGCTTCCTCCCTTGATGAAAATCGTGGTGTTTGCACATCTTCTCTTCATGCAGGAACTTGCCTCCTTACTCCAGTTCTTATTTAAAGGGAGATTGGCTGGTTTTGTGTTGTCTAACCCCAATAGTTCAGGTGCCTCTTGCTAGGCTGGTTGGCTGCATTCCCATCTCCGTCTGTGGTGTTATAGTGCTGCTTATCAAGATGATAGATGAATATCCTGGCTCTGTGGGATCTGAACAAAGATAATAATATGTGAAAGAAAGGTTTAATGAATTCAATTAAATTAATGAAGTAACTTCTAGAATAATGAAGTTCCCTGGTCTGCATTCTGTGTGATATTCCCCTAATAGAGCAGACATTATCCTCCCATATTCCCCTGTTATTCCCATATATCCCTCCTTTTCTTCTCACTGAGGTACTGTGTGTATTGTTCCTGTGTGACTCCACAGAGGAGGTCCATGGGGATGAGGAACAGGAGCAGTGGGTGATTCAGACTACCTGAGGTTTTGCCTTGTAGAAGGCTCCCTGTTATGAGTGGGCTGAATGTCTCTGATTCTTTGGAGAGCCAGTGTGTGCGCATATGCACGTGTGGGTGTGTGAGCAAGGGCTGGCAATAGAACGGGATAGCAAAGCCTTCTGTTGGTGTATGCTCTTTTTGAAGGCAATGACCAAAAAGCAGAGCAATGGAGCTGGAATTTTAATTTTGGCAGTGTAGGAAATTATTGGAAAGAACCAGTGTAATGCCAAACACTCCATAGACCAATTTTAGAAAAGGCTGGTCTTTCTAATTACACCTTCCCCTGAGCCACTACAACAGACCCACTGTCTTCTGACAGTACTGGACTTACAGCTTTCATAGCTTCGTATGGGCTCAGAAAAGCTGCTTTATCCTTTGATATCTTTTCTTCCTTGGGGCAAACTTAATTTGCATTCACTTTTGCATTCCTGTACGTCTGTCTGTCTTTATCTTGGAGGAGCACTGGTACTTTTCCAGTGTCTCTCATCTAGGGGTGTTGAGGAGCCCTAAACAATACCTCTTTTTTCCTAAATCTTGTCCTGTCTCTGGTGGTACTCCAGAGGTAGACACAAACCAAGCCTAATGACATTACTTCCTCTGTTGTAATACACCTGGCTCCATTAACTTCAGAACATGAGGCCTCATCTTTCAAAAAGCATCACTCGTCTGACATGTTCAGGGCCTGGTGTGAAGAGCCTGGTGGTGAATGAGGAGGAAAGCCACATCCCACCCAACCTTCATGTGCTGCTTCTTTCCTGAAGATGCTTGTGTTTACTGGTGTTATTCATGGCCACAGAGGAACTCCAAACAAGGAGCTCAGCATGAGCTAGAAAACAGAAAGTTTAAATGACAGATAATTTGCAGCAATGAGTAGCATCTGTAGCAGATAACTCAAGGGGCCACAATGCAAACAAAACAGAAGGGTCAGCCTGTCTCTCCCATGGACTCTGCTCCTACCTCCGTAGAAGCACAACTAACCTCAAGCTCCACTTTGCCTTCCAGTTTTCCGGTGTGGATGAGAGCTCTTTTGTGCTTCTTCTCATTTTATACCCAGGACCAGTCCTGAAAAGCATAGGAGATGAACATAGTTCTCCTGATTCAAAGTGGCTACTGATCTTGCTGGGCTGTTTGTCCTTTGCTTGTCTTTCTTCAGACATTAGGTTTGGTTTCTTTTTAGAAGATATGGAGTAAGCAAACATTAAAGAATGAAAAATATATAAATAAGTGCCTTGATTTGTAGTGAGGGAAAAAAATAACTTGGCACAGAACTTCCTTCCCCTGCTGTCCCTCCTCTGTTATGTGTGGAGATCATTATCAGACTGTCAGAGCCTGGCCCATGCTTTGCAAAACGGAGATTGCCTTTCTCTGCAGTGGTGCTGTGAACTGGATTTTTGTGAGGAATCTCTTGGATTCCCCTGGGGTCTCTTATTTTAATCTTCCCACTCTACAGCTTTTGTTAATGCTACTGCTAAGCTTACAGAAGGACTAAATGGCCATAAGAGTCACCTGCTCCCAGACTCTGAAGTCTTGAGGAAGACCTCAGAAACCATATTGATCCCTCTGAGATAAAAGATTGTATTTCTATTCTTTCTTTCATGACTTGTCTGGTACTGGGACACGAATAAATATTTTAATCTGTTTGAGGAATTTTACCTATCGTTTACTGGTGAAACACATCTATGAATAATGGCAGTAGGGCAAATGTCTCTGTTCCTCCTTCACTGTATTTCTGTACCTAAGTAGTGATATAGCATAGATGGAGCAGCTTGATTGGGTCATAGTGGAAGCACAATTGCCCCCAGAGCAGCATGGAACAATTGTGTGATGGGGTTGATGCTGTGTGGTGGTGTGCAAGGGCTAGGAACTCTCTGGTAATGCCCCGACTGCCTGTTGTAAACTAAAATGCCTCCAGTTTGCCAGCTGTGGAAGCAACATCTCCAAAAGTGTCCAAACTCACTGATGACACAATCATCTCATTACAGGGGACCACCAGAAGCATGTCTCCAGCAATACTCTCAGCACTTATGTCAGCAATTCACAATGTGAATTATTTCCTAACTCAAAAAAAATTAATAATAAAATGAGTGGGTAAAAATGATAGCTTGAAAAAGTGAATCTCATAAAAGTAAATCAGGTTCAGTAAAGTCAAATGAGATACGAAGGTCTTTTATTTTTTGGCTCCTCAAAAATCTTGTTAATTTTAGGTCCTGGTCACTGAAGTGTTTTACATGATGAGATCACTAAAAATAATTAGGTATTTGTTGCTGATGTAAAGGAAATTCCAGCAGTGATTGTATATAAACTGATAAAGAATTGTTGTTGGTGGAGTTCTTGGAAACTGGAGTTGGAAAGAGGATAATTACTGTAAAAATCTTGTTGACATTAGCCAGTGGTTACATAAAACTGTACTGGTCTATTAAAGGCGAACTTGTTTCCTCAGAAATAAGGCAATATTTCCCTAACAAGGGTATCTCTTGGCATTGCTGATGGTATTCATCTAGGAAGAACCACATTTCCTTCATAGAAAGAGATATGTAGTGGACCATGTTTTACATATGGGGCTATAATTTGGATAGGATTCTGCTTGCTTCAGATGAAAAGACAAAAGACTCCTAAATAATCAAAGCTGGGCTCATGGTGTTGGGTAGATTCTTATCTATTCCTGCAGTTACCAGTTATTATGAAAGGTGCTTCTTCAGCCATTTCCATCTACAAGATCACAAGGGGCTGGTAGCTTGCAATTACTGCCAAGAATTTGGGTAATTGGAGGCAGACAAAGTTTTGGGTGCAAGTGTCATTACTGAAAACTGTAGGGCCACAACCTGCCTCTGACACCAGCCATCATCTCCTGCAGCATTTGGAGGCCAAGGTAGAGCTATGAGGAGCACTAGGGCTTGGCTCTGCATAGCCCAAGAGCCAGTTCTCCATGGCATCCAGCTCGGGGGCAGCCATGGGGGCAAGTCCAGAAAACCCCCAAAGAAGTCAAACTGGATTTTCCCTGCTATTTTTTTTTTTTTTCAAAACAGTTGTCCAGAGTGTGATTTGCCAATAGCCTGGTTATTTTTTAGAGACAAGGGCCACCCAGACTCTTGGATCAGAGCTCCTTCTGTGTAGAGGTATCTGTCAGGTGAGCATCTCCATTTCATCCTGTACAGAGGTGCCAGGGGTGTGCAGGCTTGAGGGTGTCCTGCCAAGTTGCACAATGGCCAGAGTAGTTTTCCTTGGGTTTTTTATGGCATTTTCAAACGGAGGCAGAGTGGTTCTGCTTCTGCTGAGAAGCTGAGTAATAACATCTCTGTGAAAGAGATATTTTGTTTTGATGCTTTTCTGCCAGTGGGAGGGAAGGCTGGAGAATACCAACACAAAATCCCACACACAAAGGCAAGCTTCACAATGAAAACATGGAGATTCCATGGGATTAGGAATATCCTTCTTGCAAATGGTGCCTGATTGCAAGCGAATTCCTCCTCTTTGTACCTCTGCTCTTCGCTGCTACTCACTGCTGATTTGGTGTGACCCAGTTGGTTCTTAAACCTCAGAGCCAGGCAAAGTGCTTTGAATTCTGTTGTATGTGGCACAACAACTGTTTTCTTTTGCTGTCAGCTTTCATACAGGCTGATAACCCCTTGTTGTTTTGGAAATAGGGCTGCTCAGTACCTGGGGAGGCTTAGGTTCACCTCTTGGCAGATAATTGAGTCTGAGTGTCACTGCACTCAGCTTCTTAAAATGATTCTGTTTGATTCGGTGCTCTTCCATGAATTCCAAACTATTCTTTTGTTTGCTTCACCTCTCCCCTAAAAGCTTGCAAGCCTTCAGAAGCAAACTCCAGGTAAAAGGTTATTGTTAGAGTGCCAAAACGTGTTCAGTGTGGGTGTTAAAAAGATACTATTAGCACTTACACTAGCTCTAATGAAGGTAATTGGAATTGTTTGGCTTAGGAGAAGCATGGTGATTTTAAAAAACCTAAAAGTACTGAATTCTGCAAATAGAGAGATCATCCTCAACAGGGAATGATTTAATTTGTTATACAGATGTGACTTCCTACCCTGGGCAGTAAGTACTGAGAACAAAAAGATTAGAAATGTTTCGGTTTTTAGAATAACTGGCCTAATAATTCAAGTCATAGAAGAGATTTGACTTATTAAATCCTGGTCTTCAGATAAGCTTTGTGTGAATCCCACCATTTAAGAGTCTTTAGAAGAATTTCTATTAAGAGGCTGGTTACACTGAGCTCATGCTTATAAGGAAAAGAGAGGCATGAAATGAAATCCTGATCTCAGTAATAGTAAAACTGCTATTTGCTTAAGTGAGAGAAATTTCTTCTGTGACTTATGCTGGGAGAAGCATGATGCAGTCTACGGTTGCTGTAAAAAGTGATTTCTTGTGTAAAATTAATCCAAACTGTTCAAGAAACCCCTCCTAAAAACCAGGGAACAGGCTGTTGGAAACTGCTCTAAACTTATGTTCATAACTGAGGCATAAAATGTTACTCTGTGTATCTGAAAAGACAAGAGTAGAATAGCAGAAATAACTGTATTTGGAACACTCTAAGTCCTGGTAAATGTGAGATAATGAGGTTTAAACGTCTTCTATTGAGATGAAAATAACTTGTATTAGCCTGTACTTGCTGTGGGCAGCAGTGCCTGTGGATGGTTATCAAAGCTCAGCTAGTCCATGGTAGCTGTTCCTCAGTAACTTGACTGTACATCTGAAAAAAAAAAAAGAGAGAGGGAAAAATGGCTCTGAACACTGCATAAAGCACCAGGGCTAGTGGGACTGTGATTTTACTTTATCATTATCTGGAAGATCAAAGATGCTGGCTGTCTAGTTTGTCTTCTCCTCTCATACCATGGCAAGCAGCACATTTACCCCATAGGTACGTAACAGATGATCAAAAGCTTTTATGCTTTTTCTGGCTATATCAGCTAGTGCAATAAAGATAAAGTCATCTTGCCCTATGCACAATGCTTTCCTTGTATATATAGAAGCCTACAGCGTTGTCACCACCATATCTTTAACATAAAAAATGAGAGGGGAAACAGATGAGAAACGGAAAATTTACCCTACGTCTTTCCTGCCCGAGTCAGGATAGCCCTGTATCATTCCTGCCCACTCAGTTAGGACAGTCATGTAATGACACTGTATCTGTTGCAGTGTTAAGAGTATTCAGGTTTATTTGGATAAAATATTGCTTTTTTTGACATCTCTTCTTTGGCCCTGATCTGATCCACTGCAGTCTTGAAACTTCTCTTCTGGGTTGACTTCATCAAGGTACAGGTGAAAACCATTCAGCAGGTGGTAGAACCTGCTCAGAACCGTCTGCAGTTCAGGTAGGAGACTCTCATGTCTGTAAATATTGACTTTCTTCTTAGTACCTTACTGTGGCTGGAATTTGTTGCTCTCTGTTCTCATTTTAAAGCCTGATTACTACTATTGGGGAGCTCAACGTAATCCTGACTCCTTCTGTATTATTAAGCTAGTAACTCCTTTTGTAATATTGAACCAGTTGACCTCTGATCTATTAATATTAAACCATGACATTCAGTAAGTAAAGGCTAGGCTTTAAATAATTGAACACAGGCTAGCGGGGTAATTAGATATTGTGAACTGGAGGTGAAGAAGATCTAATAATCTGGGGAGAGGTGTAAATCTGTAGAGAAAACATCTCTAGAGAACTATTCCTTTTTCATTTAGGGGCTGCTAGCCAGAAAATGTGTAATACATATGTCTGTGAACTAGTTTGTCAATACTGTGTAGGTTCAGGGGGAAAATAAGTACAATGCTGACATGGCCAATATGGAATACGTGCCAGAGCCCAAATAATTCAGATTAATATTTCTTAATTAGCTCAGGAAACATGTTGTCTTTCAAATATATGAACACTTCTAAGCAACTTCATGATTTATTTGTGGCTATTCCTGGCTGCTATGGAAGCAAACTATATCACACTACAAACCTCTTGCCTTCCTTTGGGTAAGAAAACCAAATCCAGTGGTAATTAACTCTTTATCAAGTTGATAGTCCTGGTGCCCCAAAAGATTTTTCTCAGGCACCGCTACAGGGAGAAAGGTTCAGATCCCAAATGTTCCCTTATTTCTGATGGAGTTAAAATACTTATTCAGGTCTTAAAAGATCAATGCAGTTGGAGCGCCAAAATTTAGGGCAGGGACTTAAGGTCCCTTGGTAGTCACCAGAGAGCTCCTATTGGACACAACTGTGTTTAAAATCAAGCTTTTGATTTCACAAAAACCACTGGTGTTTGGATCTGAAGATTTTTCAGGGAAATCTTGAGAAGTTCAGTAAGTGACTGTTTCTTGTTATTCCCTCCTGACATTTGCTTGCAAGAATTGAGTCAGTTTGCAGGTGCTGTTGAAATTGCCCACAATTATCCACCAGTTCACAGCAATTGCTCAAACTGTGATAAAGAACAATATTTCAGTATGATTAAGTCAAGACAGAGTCTTACTGGGCTAATGGCTTTTGAACTCCAGGGGACTCCTCATGTGGTTAGAATTAAATGCCCACATCAGCTCCAAAATTAGTAGTCAATGATTTCACTATCAGTTTATTCACCCGCTTTTTAAGGATATATAACACAATATGCAAATTGTATATCTCAAAAAAGGTAGCTATGAAGGGCACTCTCAAGTAGCTTGGAATCTCTATCACTACTGTATTTTTAAAAACTGGATTGGAAAAAGGGGTATTTACTGCTCCTGAAAAGAGCAATTCCTCTTCCTGAGCACCCACTGTTCCTAAAGAGGAGAGAAAATCCTCCAGACAGTTGAGTTACTGACATCTATAGCTGGACCAGTCATCCCATGCTCCTGCCTTACTATCTGAACTGAGATGCACTAAATCTCTCCCTGATTCACCTTGCTTTGTGTGAGTTGCTACATGAACTCATTCCCATCACCAGATGTGTCTGGGGATGTTGCGCTTGAACTGTTTGCAATGAGAAGCAAAGGAGAATTCAGGCTTATATCCTTTTCTGCTCGCCTCCAAACCTCTTTCTATCCAGGATAACACATAAAAAATTAGGAACACTTCAACTTCAGCAAGGAAAACACAGATATAAGTGCCAATATAGTAGCTATTCTTGTTCACATAGGCCATTTGGATGACTGTTTGAATTCTGTGTGTATTTGTGACTGCCTAGTAACCTCAATAAAAATCTTGAGGCCCCTTGGTAGCACACAAGGCAGAATCTCTTGTCTTAAATTAATTCTATTCAAAGCTTCTTGTGGAGTCCCAAGGAAAATCAGAATGCTGTCAGTGTCCCTGGAAAGCAGAAGAGAACAATTTGGAGGTAAACTCAGCATTTCAGCTCAGCTTTGGCATTTATTCATTATGTGGCAATTCCCAGTGAGGCTCTTAAAGTGTTCTGCCAGAAAGATACCCAAATGGAAATTCTCCAAAAGAGGGAACATAGATCTGTTTATAGATGAAATGCAGGTTATCAGGAATTTAAATTATTTTAGTAAAATTTCTGCTGAAAATCTTGAAGGTCTCTTGAGCTGAGATAAAAAATATTTCTACCAGTAATTTCTGATGACTTCAGTAGTCTCTAGAATTATGCCCTCTGTGTTAACAACATTGTTATACGGATCCAGATGAAAACGTATTCCTCACTTTGAAGAGCAGACATAAATGCTATAAAAAGAGAAACAGCACAAAGTGTAAAAGAAATTTCTCTCTTTAATCCACTTTAATATCTGTGCTACGAGCTTTGCTGCAAGACCCTTCATACTGATCAGTCTATACCCTCTGTTCACAGCTTAAAACAGAAAAATGCCTAAGTGAGTCAGCTTTTATTCTCTCTTCAAATACAAAGCTCATCTGCTTGTTTGTTAATCCTTTTTTATTCTCTCTTAATTGCATCCATGTGTATTAGCAACCATAATGTCTCTAATAATGTGGCAAAATTTGCAAAGGATAAAAGCTAAGAGGGGAAATTCTGAAGTGTAATTGTGCTAACACTGTTCTTTCTTGTTATGTGGGGGTGGGATTTTGTTTTTGCAGTGTGCTGCGGAGTGGCATCCCTTAGGGATGAAGAGATTGCTTCTTGTAACCCTAGCCAAGAGAAGAATTAGGAGTAAATGAGGGGTTTTCCTTTTTGACTTTCTGTGAAATGAGAAAACTTGCACTTGTAATAAGTGCTTGATGTTACAATTAAGCATTAAGACATGTTGAGCATCATATTTTGGGGTGATGATAGTGCACCTCAGTTGGCAATTTATTTATTAATTCATTCCCAGTTTCTACATGCACATTAACAGAGCATCTTTCCTGGATCTAGACACCCTACTGGATACTTAAAAATTCAATCAAGTTAAGACAAGAAAGAGTGCTAGCAAACTAGGAGAAGCCTATTTGGGCATTAAAATAGCTATCCGCAAAAAAACCCATATTTCTCCTTCCAGTGTTTTCTTCGGATCTTCTCAATCCTTATGTGCAAACACCCATCCTGGATCTCTGAAGCCCTGTAAATACCATCCCCAATGGGATTTTTGTATGTCCTCAAGAACAACAGACCTGGCATATTTTGGAAGCAGAAAAAATAAGGTTTATAGGCTGAAGCATTCTCAGAGAGCATATTCCAGCAGAGGCTTACTTTCTAATGTTCAAAAAAGGGCTCAGCACTTCTGTTTGCCTTATCTGTGGGAACATAAGAAGAGAGAGAGTGCCTTAGCATAGGAAAAAGCTATGAGGAAAAAATATTCTGATCCAGAGATGTAGCAGTGTTGCCCAATGCTGAAACAAAATACTTCAAACTACACAGAATTCTTAAACTTGTACCCAGGTGTTTTAACAGACTTGGCCAAAATATCCCACTCTGATATTTCACATATCTTGGAACACTGGAAAAATCCCGGCTTCCTGAACAAGTATAAAATGCTTGAGATTTATTAGTAGTTTTAGCTTTTCAAAGATCTTTCAAATCAGTTGTGAGGAAAAGAAGAAATAAACTGGTAACATAAGGTTTTCCAGAAAAATGTTGTTTGCCATCTGCCTTTAAAACACCAGCATGAAAACCCTCTTCCCGCTCTCGTTACTTGTTCTTCCTCGGCTGACCAAATTCTCTCGATCGTCCTAAAATCCAGATTTATGTATAGGTTTCTACTTTGCTTTTATCCATGTTAGTTTCTAGTGGAAGACTTCATAATCCTCTGTGAAAGAAAAACATGGGGATTATGTCTGACAGGCTTTCAGGAGTGGAATTTGCCAGCTTCACTGTATATTTCACAACTTTCTTCAAAAGCATCTAAATGAAGTTCATTTTTGTTTATTCTCTCTTTCAGACAAAAAAAAAAATAATGTGCCCATATATAGGATTTGCTATCCTGTCCCAAATGAATTTTGCAAAGCTATTAAATAGGTTTTTGACAGGACTTTTTTGTCACCTGCCAGTTAATTCCATTAAACTTTGTTTATTTTTTGTCACACTGTAAACTTTGCAAACATTCATAAAATATTAAAGTAACCCAAATATAGTGCTGTGTGTGATAGGAAAATTATAGACTAACATTTAAACTGCCATCTCTTGCACCTGCCAAGACAGCTTTTACACTTGGAAGAAATTATGTATTCTGTAATGATCTTTGTATAGTCTGAAAACTGCCATGATTTGTCACATCAGGGCGATGGAAATGAATAGTCTTTGGGTCCCAGGATGCCAAAGTCATTTAAAAGATTCTTACTTGTTTATACAGTGTCTTAATGTTGTCTTTTTGTGAGTGGGTGTAAGTGGATTAATACAAACAACTTTCTGAAATAAACTCTGAGCTCACGCCTTGACCGTGTTCCCCTTGAATGTGGTCGGGTCACGTTAGGTGGGTCTGTGGATGGGGAAGCGGGATTGTGTTCCCTGGCATGATGCTGGGGTGAACAGTATCACTTTTCTTTGGAAGTGGATGGTTAGTTTCTCTGACTGGTGCTCAAGACAATCCTCCTTGAACAAGTCTGACCTGCAACGTTGCGCTTGGGAGTAGCAGATGGACTCTCGTTTTGGTGTGTCCTGGTGTGTTCTTCCTTCTCTTAGGGCAGAGAGGACCAAAGGACTTTGCTTCTGCTGCTGCATGCAGCTCCCTCTGGCGTGAACTAGATTTGCTGTAAACTTACTACAGAGATGTGCGTTTTGGGGAGCTGGAGGAGTTCTTAAGGATCAGCCTTTTTGCTAGGTGCCCCTTGGGACACCGTGGCTCATAGCACTGAACGGCACAAGTAGTGCTGAGGGACCTGTAAAGCTGAGAAAGAAGAATTAAACTCTTCTATTTCAATTAAGATAATGGTTAGCAGAAAAGGGGCTGTAACTGCTCAGTATTGTTATTGCCCTAAATGATCTGCAGAGACTTTGGAGACTCATTTTACCTTATTACAGAAGACACAGCTATGAAACTCTTTCTCCAAAATAGATGCATGTCCTGGGCCATAGGAATGCTACTCACCATTCCAGATCTGTGCCGTGGAAAATGCAACTAATTTATTCAGTAATGCAAAGAGAAAAGGGAATTTGACAGTGAAGAGTAATGTATAGAATTAGTACAGAACTGGATTTATAAGGTTTCTTTCACAAACACAGCAACTACATGTCCCATCTGTACAGAACTAAGTAGAAGATGATACTGAGGTTCTCCTGTACCTTCAAAGTTAACTGTGGATTGAAAAATGTGAGCAGTGTGGCAGGTGTTCAGTTACCGATGCAGTGCACAGGTTTAGCAAGTCAAGCAGCACCTATGCAGTTCTATGCTAAAATACACTAAGCTACTGTAAAAGAAGGCCTACATGGCCAACTTCTATTGGAGAAGCTATAAGCAAAATGCCTTGACTTCTGAAAAAAAAAAGAAAAAATTGCTAAAGCTCATCTCCAGGAAAGCTGGAGAGGGCTCAGAGCCCCCAGTCCACCATGTAACATATAGGAATTCAGCATGACAAAACTTGGCTTCTTACTGAAGATACTGAGTGTCCCTTTTCAGATAAGTTCAATGTGATTTACCTTATTTGTTGGCGATGCAAAGCTGAGACTGCAAAGAGCAGATGATCTGGATACTACTTCATTTTAGGCATCATTAATAATCTAGATTAAGAAATTAAAATCATTTACCTTTCTGCAGCTGTGTGGCAAAGGATGATAAGGGTTTATTCAGCTTTTAGAACCCATACTGGTTTTTTTTGTTGTTGTTCAGAAGTCCAGAATCTGATTTATTCACAATGCCAGTTTGACTTTTCAGACCTGGTGGCTGAAAAATCCTATCACTTCTGGGTGAAATTTTACCTTTTCCTTTGGCTGTATGTAACATATATTAGTGTCATTGCATAATCTATATGAAAGGAGACAAATATGTCCAATGTACCCATGACAATTACAATTACGTTAATGAGAATATCAGCTAGACATACCTATAGTTGTAAATGTAGGGGATTGATCTGAAAATTTAAAAAATGCAGTTAAAATATATTCCATAATTTTGATTATAGTACTACTTCTGAAAAACATTTGGTACTTTAAACAGGGGCCCCTTCATTAAGAAGAAACCTTTAGATTTTAGTCTTCCTTGCAGCCATGTGTAGAAATGTAGATCCTTAGTGACTCAAAGCAGATTTCTTATTACTGATCTCATTCATTACCAGATAGAAAATCCAAAGTGAACTTGAGGAATGAAACGAATTCTTGTCCAAAACAGATGGACTGGGGATCAGTTTAAATTGCATGTGGGTTGCCTCCCAACAGTCATTCAGTAGAGCATATCAGCTTGACTTACCCTACAGAAGATGGAAAACAACCTGTCAGGAGGACAAAAATGCAATCCATTCAAACAGCGATCTGTGCTGATAATACTGGTAGAAACTCGACATGATTGAACTGTATGATGCTTGAATAAATGTCCAGTACCTAGCAATAGCTCAAAACAGCAGGCAAATTGAAGGGCATATATCAAGTTTGTAGTTTCATGTGGGAAGAGTCTGAAATCGAGCTTATTTTTCACAAAGCTTACCTGAACTATCCAGACCTTCAAGCACAGGTTGTAAAAGAGGTCGAAGTCATCTTTTAAATTCTCCAGTAGCATCTGCTTAGTGCTGGGTCACAGAAGATGGGACAGTTTCACTCCCTTTTCTTTGTACAGTTTGAATGGGTCCTAGCACATTAAAGGCAAGAGAAGAGTCCCAACCTCGCTCAGGCCACAGCCAGCCACGTTTCAAGATCACTGCAGGAGCACAGGCAGCTTTAAAGCTCCAGCATGGTGCATCAGCTGGACCCTGAGCACTGTCTATGTTGTGGTCTGTGCCTGTGACAAATGTGACCTATTGCAGTTTAGCTTCATCTTGTTTCACTGCAGGATAAGCTGAATTGCATTGCTACAGACCTGAGGAAGAAAAGGACCTGAGGGTATTGGTCGACAGCTGGCTGAACATGAGCCAGTGTGTGCCTGACAGTTCTGGCTTCTATCAAGAATAGTGTGGCCAGCAGGATCAGGGCAGTGACCATCCCCTGGTACTTGGTGCTGGTGAGGCCAAACCTTGAATCCTGGGTTCAGTTTTGGGCCCCTCTTCATAAGAAAGACCTGTGGTGCAGGAGCAACTTCAGAGAAGGGAATGGAGCTGGTGAAGGGTCTGAAGCACAATTGTGATGGGAGCGGCTGAGGGACCTGGGGGGTTCAGCTGGAGAACAGGAGCTGAGGGGAGACCTTCTGATCTCTGAACTGCCTGAAAGGAGCTTGGAGCATGGAGGGGGTTGGTCTCTTCTCCCAAGTAACAAGAGATAGGACAAGAAGAAATGGCCTCAAGTTGTGCCTGGGGAGGTTCAGATTGGATACCTGGAGGGGTTTAAAAGGTGTTTAGATGAGATTCTTAGGGACATGGTTTAGTGACAGTGCTAGGTTAGCAGTTGAACTCTATGGTATCGAGGGTCATTTCCAACCAAAATGATTCTATGATTTTATGATTAAACTTCTCTGTAGCCTGTACAGTAACATTGTGGTCATGCAGTCACCTTAAGGCAGATGAATTACCATTTTCTCCCGAACCAGGAGTGCACTTTCAGAGGTGCCCCATTTGCTGTCTTTGAGCTCATGTCGCAAAGAACTCTTGGAGCATGTGAACTGAACTGCTTAACAGCGTAAACTGTCCCAGAAGATGAGCTCCAGGAGTGCATATAATATGCTTCAGCTGCCAATACGTGGGAACATGACATGGTAACCAACTTGGAGCTCTTCTGAAATAAAAGCAGTAACATATAGGGTATATGTGAAGTCCATAGTTCTGTTTTATCTGCATATCTACTATTACTGGGCCACATTACTCACTATCTGGTCTTAGAAACTGTATTTAGCTGTCAAAATTAGCTGTGAGCTCCAGACGACCTTCCAACAAAGGAAATTAAATCTCAGTATTGCTCTTATTGCTGTGGTGTTTAAAGGGGTCTCAGCTGCAAGCAGAGATGGAGAGTGGCAGATACTGTGCAAACCCACAAGATGAGACAGGCCCTGTTCTTGTCACTTTGGCAGACAACCCATGAGTATTATCAGCCCCAGTAGTTTAAAGATCATGAATCAGGTTCATGTAAGTTTAGACTGAACCTTGAATTTATTTATTTACTTTTGTAATGTTGAAGTCTGGGTTCTTTTAGTTTAGCTCCTGGTAAGCAAAAGTTTGCAATTTGTGTTCTCGATCAAAGAGAAGGAAAACTATGTTTTTGTAGATGAAAGAGAAATGGCTGGAAAAATCCGAACTGGTGACACTCAAAGCACAAGGGGGAAATGCTGCTGTTGTTATCCCATTAATGCCAAAAGAAAGTTGCCATGCCCTTAGACTACGAGTATTAATTTCCTCTAAAAATTCCTTTTTAGATTAAAGCCTTGAAGGAAAGATTCCTACTCTCATAAACATGAGAAATCTCAAGTTCTTGAGTAACCTGATCACTCTTCAAAGCCTGACTTTCCAAATACTAAGAAATCTTTATATAGGGGCAAACTTCACTGATCATAAATCTTTAAAGATGAGATCTACTAAGACAAAGTGTTTGAAGGCAGACTTTCTGATGGGCTTTGAAGTCATAGGAGGCAGAAATTCCTAATTGCTAGGGAATTTCCGTTTAATCCGTCTTTTCAACTGAATGTTTAGTGTTACTAAAGCTGTTGTGTAAGATGTAAATGTGCATCCTGGTTCTCATAGGGAGCATCCTACAGCACAAACAGGAATTATTACGCTATTTCGTCTTTGCAAGAATACTTATAACTATTCTTGGTGGCCACACTGGATTTTCATCTATGTTGACTATTATAATTTGCTTCCATGCCCATTGAAGTTTGCTTTGGAGAACTGGAGAGAAGTAGTTGAGTTTATGTATCTCTTTTGATCGTCTTATGCTGTTGCCTAGGAAAAAAAACCCGAGACTTTAGAGAGCATAGCAAAGACAACAAAAAACACTGGGGAATGGTTTGATATCTTTACCTTTCCTCTAAATATTTCACTGTGGTTTCTGACTTTAACTCATAGACATATGAGCATTTGGGGCATGGCTATTACTTATCCTTGTGTTCTTATATATGAATAGAAAAAAAATCATATCAGTATGGATTAAAACTTTCCAGAGCTGTCTCCCAGATGTGTTTCTATTATTTTAATGTTAAAAAAAAAAATCCTAGCAAAGTTAATTGCTTACAGTACTTCAAAACTGAGTCTGAAACAAATGAGGTGCATGGAGTCCTTGTTGCGAATGGTGCTTTCTGTTTTCACTTGCAAAGATGGACCTTTTTTTTTTTTTTATCTTATATGGCAAGACTCCAGCCATAACTGTCTGGCAGAACAAAATCTTCTCTGAACATACAGCCAAATGCTGGAGATACAGTTCTCTGGAAAACATAGTGGGTGATAAAGATTTTTAGAGAGTAATAAAAGTAATATTTAGCTCTTGTGTAAAGTTTCCGTTTCCAGATTGCTCTGCAAATCTGTGCTAACTCCCATTTCCCTGGGAATGAGATAACAGCCATTTCCCCCATTTTATAAATGGGGGAGGTATAAAACCATAATTATGTTTGAAATTACTAGTTTTAGTATTTGTGAAAACCTTATGCAAAAACATAGAAGTGTCTGAACCTGATGCTGGTCCTACTTGGATCAATGTAATCTCAAGATTTCATTTTTATGGATCTCAAGGGCTGTGCCCTCTTCTGCAATAGGAAAATACTTACGGTTTTATTACCAAACAACTGGATCTTGATTTGTTGTTGGATGTGCACAAGTATTTGTACACATGTATGTTTGCTCATCTGAGCTAAGTTTACTCAAGCCTTGCTTTGATGAGCAAATACTATTTGTAAATAATGTGGCTGTTCCTTAAAACATCCTCATCTAAGCACTGTGGTGGCTGCTCATATCTGAATATTTGATCTGTGTTAAAACTAAAAATTTATGTGTTTTCAATCCATGTTTTCAATGTTTTCAAGATTTTGCTGAAAACTAAAAAAGGGAAGTTTTCAGTTGTAAAGCAGAACAGTCCAACCAAAATTTTCAAAAAACCTGCCAGCTCCTCATGGCAGCTGTTGCTTTTTTCTGTTTTCCTTTCATTGTAACACCTCTGCAAGACAGATGTTTCTGATTCTCCCCAGTCTACTGTTTTGAAAATAATTCCGATCCAAGGACTTCACAGAATCACAGAATGTCAGGGATTGGAAGGGACCTCGAAAGCTCATCCAGTGCAATCCCCCCGCTGGAGCAGGAACACCCAGATGAGGTTACACAGGAAGGTGTCCAGGCGGGTTTGAATGTCTGCAGAGAAGGAGACTCCACAACCTCCCTGGGCAGCCTGGGCCAGTGTTCTGTCACCCTCACTGTGAAGAAGTATCTCGTCACATTTAAGTGGAACCTTTTGTGTTCCAGTTTGTACCCATTGTCTCTTGTCCTATCATTGCTTGTCACCGAGAAGAGCCTGGCTCCATTCTCATGACACTCACCCTTTATATATTTGTAAACATCAATGAGGTCACCCCTCAGTCTCCCCTTTTCCAAGCTCCAGAGCCCCAGCTCCCTCAGCCTTTCCTCATAAGGGAGATGCTCCACTCCCTTCAGCATCTTTGTTGCCCTGTGCTGGACTCTCTCCAGCAGTTCCCTGTCCTTCTGGAACTGAGGGACCCAGAACTGGACACAATATTCCAGATGTGGTCTCACCAGGGCAGAGTAGAGGGGCAGGAGAACCTCTCTGACCTACTGACCACCCCCCTTCTAATCCACCCCAGGTACCATTGGCCTTCACTGCTGGGGTGGAACGCACTTAACATGAAATCTAAGGGGCCTAGAGCATCTCATCTCAAGCTGGGCAGGTGATCTTCAAAAAAGTGGGGAATATTTTGGAAAATTATGGTTGGTCAGAACAGAAAGCATTTGCTAGAAAAGTGTCCATCTTGCAGAAGGATTTTTCTGTCAGTTGCATAGAAAGAGATACCTACTTATTATAGAACAGCCAGCAGCTATTTTAGCCTGAGATGATCAGAATCTGTTGAAGAAGAAAATTTTCGTTTGCCAGTGAAACCAGTGACGTTTACAAGTGAGACCCACACAACTGACATTCACCTGTTCAAGCCCAGTGGCCATGAGGGATTTCGACATGGTGAACTTCAGACTGGATTGCGCACAATGTGCTTTATTTTGAGAATATTCTTGCATTTGTACTCTCCTAGTTAGAAAGGCTAGTCCTTTACATCTTACAGCATAAAAATGTAAAGGGTAGGGTAGGCCTGATATTTTTTCACTAATTATGACTGTAGAAGTTGTTCTCATTCATAAAAGTGTCTGATCTTTTAATGATTATAACTAAGTGGTTTGTTAGGTGAGCCAGGATTCCCCAGCTCTTTTGATTTATTAGTGATTTAAAGTAAAATAATTAGTCTCTTCCATATGGAGCAAAATGTCTTTTTGGTATTCAAGCGAATGCAAATGAACCAAAGTATTAAACACACTTTATCTCAGCAGCTCCTCAGATGCAGTTATGGTCTCCAAGAACTTGTAACACTTGCGTCTTTTAATATAAAGCATCTGATAGCAATACGTCACAGACCATACATGAAAGCAAGCATTCACAAATTAACATATGATCTGTTATTTATATTAGACGTACTTAAATTTTTTCTTGTTCTAAAAAGCCATGAGAACTCATTCTCTACCTGTATTGCATACACATTTAAAGCTGTTCAAAGTTGCAAAATAAATATCTCAAAAAGTTAGGAAGTGCTGGTATAAAAGGATCACACTCAATCCTTTTTTGGCCATATGCTGTCATGGTATTGACTTCAGTAACTTGTAAGCATAGGCGATATTTTAATTTGCACAGGATTGCTGTTTCTGTGTTTCAAGACCAATGACTTTCCCATTCCTTTTTGTGTCCTTAGTTGTCACCTGGCTGCAGAAGAAGCAATGAGAAGAAAAGTTTTGTTCAGCTACTGCAACCTTGAGTTAGACTCTTCTCACTACAAGCAGTGTATTCAGAAATGCAGAAAATAAAGTAGATGCAGACCCATGGTTGTACACCTGCATGTCTTGTAATCTCAAACCAGATCCAACCTCAGAATTTCCTTAATCATCTGGGATGGAGAGAGATGAAGTAATTTTGCATTTATTGACCAAAATGGGAGGCTGTGGAAAATGTGTGCCATAAACAGGTATCTTAGGTTGACTCCTGAATTTCCTGTTAGGAGCATTTAACAAAGAAGCAGGAATACGTCATGAGATAGTGCTAAGTATACAATGACAAGTGAAGTCCTGTATGACTGGATTCCAAGGCACAGAAATATTTCTAATCCAGGTGTGACTGGTAGACAGCAGAATGTAGGGTGAATGCTTATAAGGACATTTATTTTACATTCTGCTGCTGATTTTTTCCTAATCAGTTGCATGAACTCAGTAATAATGGGTCCAGGTGTGTTCTTACATGGTAAAATAAAAATAAAGCTCCATGTTCATCATTTCACTAAAAGCAGGTACATTTTCTGTGCAGCTCGTTAGTCACGAAGTGAGGGAGAAGCGGGAATGTGGCAGGCAGTCCCATCTGATGGCAACATTTTGCTGTGCGTGCCCTGGGCATGCTTTGGCTGGCTGAGCAGGTACCTGGCTGGCAGATGTGCAAAGAGCAGCCTCAGGTTTCAATGGGAGCATCCCAGCAGAGTCCCACGTGAAGAGAAACGTGCAGTGGCCCTTGAGTTACAAACCTGCTGCTGTCAGCTGATGGCGCTATCCTAGTGCTATCCACGCTATACCAGCATTCTGCAGAGGTTCAAGACTGGATGGTTTTGGGGTTATAGACCTTAGATTCCTCTTGGATACATGGTTGATGAAGCCAGCTACCTTTGCACAGGAACTAAGAGCAAAAGAGGGCTTTAAGAACGGACCCATGTGAAGAGTAGAGTCTGGCAGCTGGAACAGAACATCAAGGTTGGAAGAGGTCTGCATGGTTCTGTACAAGTGGCTGGAAAATGAGCTGGAGTAGTAGCAATGTCGACATGAAGAGTGTAATGAGAAACTGATAAAAGAGGGAGAAATTAGGATGAAATACTCTGAGGTATATGAATAACAGACTGAGAAATCTGCCACCTCACACAACTCAAGGTATTTGAAGGATCTACTCTTCTTCAGTTGTCCCAGGAACAATGTGCATTAGAAATCCCTAAACCAGTTTGGATTCAGCTTGAACCTCTTGTTGACAAAGTTGTCTTATTTCCAATTCTGTGCCCTACTGTAACCTGACAGCATTCTTCCCATTAAGATCAGCAATTGGATCATGCAGCTGAAAAGCTGTGACACCCACCAGAGACAGAGATGTGACACTGAGACACTTAATGTGCAGGATGTTTCCCGTGTTCTGTAAAGATTTCGATAGGTGAGAGTATCTGGATGCTAATGATGCAAATGATACCCTTAATGAGTCTGTGCAATGAAAGAGGTGAATTTTTCCTGTTAGTTGCACCTGTGTGAACCCAGGGAAAATTTCCCTGGATTTCCAGCATGACTCATAAGAGCAGAACTTGATTTACTCTTTGTCTTTCTTTTGCTTGCATTTGTCTGTGTCCTATCTGCTTCCCTCTGTGCTCCAAACCCATTTCACTTTTTAGAGCATCTTGAAACATTTTGCAAATGTAGTTTAATTACAAGTTTCAGACCAGCTTTTAGAAATAGGCCAGAACCCTTTATCTAACATAAGACATAAGAAGGCTAGAGGAGTTTGCCCTGTTAGTTTTGAATCTGAAGGGTGATGGCTATCCACTGGACAGAATGGGTATGTGCTTATTAAAGCTGACACCAGGAAAGTTTATTATTCTCTGGTGCAGGATGGAGTTTAGCTACCATAATCTTAGAAACCTCAACTGCTGAGAGTCTACACCCCTCCCTGCTGTCTGTTCCAGCTTTGAAATACCGGTAGAGTAAGAGAGTTTTCCCAGTGTCTAAATATCCATTTGTGTAGCTTAAGCTGCTTTGTTCTCCCAGCAATAGCAGGCATGAAAAACAGTTGTTTTCTGTCTTTTTTGCATATACATTTTATGTTGTTGATGTTTGTTTTCTCAGTCTCCACTTTCCAAGTTGAACTGACCCCATGGTTTAAGTCTTTCCTATAGGTCACATTTTCTAGAACTCTTGTTTTTTTCTACTCTCTCTGATCCATGAATTCCTTGAACTGTGATCCTCAAAGGAATACATAGCACTTTCTTAGGGGTTTGTTCAGCTTTGAGTTGCAAAGAAGGAATTCTGCTTGTATTTCAAGAGTCAGGATTTTTTTTTCCTGTTTTTACTGCAGTTTGGCATTTGCTTCTGTTTACTTTGTGATCCTCTAGAAACTTTTTTTTTTTTTTCTGTAGAATAACTATTTGCACTTTTGCTCTGCATTAAGTTCCTTACAGGGCATTTCTCCAAGGAGTTTTATTAATTCTTCACACAGAAAGGCACAAAGCACCAGCACTTCTGGCTGGTTCAGTGTCTAGGAAAAGAATACCTGTATCTGCAAGAAATTCAGGGAAAAAGTACGTAATTTTTTTTTTGCTTTAACTTGAGCATCATTTATCCCATTCATTTCTAATTTATGTACACACCATTAAATACTGACATGGAACAATTCTGGAATAGAGCAAAATTCAGATTTAGGAGGATAAAGGTTTATTGGAGCACTTTTTCTAGTGGAGTTTTACCGAAATCTGTAGAAACATTCAGAATTTGATGTTCTGGTATTTTCTGAGGCTGAAGTGGCAGGCTGTAGTGTTTCCCACTAGCTGAGTTGCAGAAGGGCTCTTATTATAGAGGAGATTTAGGAACTTTGTGCTGTCTCTTTTTTGTGTGAGCCAGAGGATGGTAACAAATGGAAATTAATAACTCATGGAAATTAATACACTACTAGTATAGGGAAATAATTTAGGTCCTGTGTATATTCTTCTGTAATGAACAGTACTTCAACTTTTGTGATTGCCATTACCACAGTGTGAGCTCTGATAGAATGAGAAAACTGGGGGTGTTCAAAACAACAACAACAAACAAAAATCAGTCCAATGGAAACCAGCTCAGTGACTGAAGTATCCTAAAGATTTTAATTGAAATGCAATATTGTTCACTCAATGACTATGCTGAGTGTTGATGCTGTATGTAGAAGCCCTAGTGTCACAGCTGTCATTTTAGCTGTCATATTGAGACAAGAGGAAATGGCCTCAAGTTGTGCTAGGGAAGGTGCAGATTGGGTATTAGGAAGCATTTCTTCATGGAAAGGGTTGTTGGGCATTGGAACAGGCTGCCCAGGGCAGTGGTGGAGTCACCATCCCTGGAGGTATTTAAAAGACATGTAGACGAGGTTCTTAGTGACATGGTTTAGTGCCAGAGTCTGGTTAATGGTTGGACTCAATGATCTTGAGGGTCTCTTCCCACCAAAATGATACTGTTTTTCCCAACTTCCAGCGGGGACAAGAATCCTACAAGTGAAGTCGGTCTTCTGCAATCTACATGTCTGTTTCCGTTTGAATTTTCACTTGTCTGGCCCTTCTTGGTTGCATGTAATTTTATGTTATCAGGTACTGCAGTTCCACTGAGGTGGTAGTTTTCAGCAAATACAGCTCAGATCTCGGAGCTCATAGGGTGCTTCTTGCTGTCTGCTGGCTAGAGGTAGTGTCAAATCAAATTCTACAGCTCTCTCTCACGCACCAATTAAAAATGATCCTAAAACGTGTTGAGGTACATGGCCTGAGAAACCTGACAGCTGTGTTATGAAAAGTAGGAAGATTAGTCTATAATCACGAAGAAATCCCCCATAACACAGTATTTGTGCACAATTAATATAAACAATATATCCAATTTTTACACATATCTTTTAAAATACACAAATCAGGAACTGGAGTTACATCTGTAAAATCTCTGTGAACTCTCTCATCTCTCTACTCTTCTCATCTCAGTAACATCAATCTTACCTAGGGGAACTATTTGAAAACTCAAGCAGGGGATTTCAAGCCTATATGAGCACCTCCTGCCCATCTCGCAGTAGATTAATCAATACTATAGCAGCACGATAATGCTCTGCATCAAAAATTCTGCAGCAGCCTTATCAAGAGCTACCAGGGAATGAAGTCATAAAGTGTTATTTTGAGTGCAAAGGCTGGCCACACATTTTGAGAGTGAAGTTATTAATCTCAGCACTGCCAAAAAGTATGGTACCTGGGGAAGAAGTAAAAAATAATATCAGCTTTCTTTTGTTTTTATATATATGGCTAGGGAATGCAGTATTTTCTTTTCTTCATCCTGATTCTGCCTTCCTCAACAGATTTCCCTCCATCATGGTGTAATAGGTCAAGTTAATAACTGATAGTGCCACTTGGTTTGACAAGAAGGCGGCATATGGCGTTTTTCCCCTTACTTCCTCTGTACTTTCACACAGCTGCCCATTTGTGGTATTCATATTTTACAGATTACCCTACAGGACTTGGTTTCTAAGGCAGAAGAAGAAAAACATTGTTATGGAATATTCAAATCATTTATACACATTTTGATGCCGACTCTCCAGCATCTTGTTGCAATGAAGCCAGTTCTCCTTTGAGAATGAGTTATAAAGTGACTACTACAAATGCAAGTAGCTGTAAAAACATACCGAGCATTACGATATCTAGCACTGTGACTCTAGAGTTGTAAGAGGGAGGAAAAACTATTGTATTTTAAGCTACAAAGCATGGCTTGCTCCTGCTTCTATTGGGGAAGATATCATCATAATACCTTCCAATAACATTATAATTAGTATTTTACAGTATTTACGTTAATGAGGGCCAAACAGCTGACTTTCATGTGGAAATCAAGAATACACTGTGTCTTTTATCACAGCATCAGTGTGATGGGTAATTAAAAGCTAATCAAGTGGTCTCCAAGCAGTTCTGGGCTATCACTTACCTCTATAACCAGCAGGATGGATTAAAGAGTAATTCTGCCTGATAAGATAGACTCAGTGTTGTTTTCCTCATTTTAATTCAAATGGTAGAATTTCATCCTTTCGGTAAATAGATGGTGCCATTTCAGAATAATATGTTTGTGGGTAGATTTAGGAGGGGAGGATATGATAATAAAGCACAGGGAAAAAGAGAAAGAGATTGTTGATAGAGCAATATAATACAGACAGCATGGCACGGCGGGCAAAATAGTAATCTCAAATCTCAACCTCTTTCAAACAAGAGCTGCAGTTTGGTGCAGTTCATCCTCTTGGATGCTCTGAGAGCTCAAGTTAAGTGTTTTTTTCTGACAGAAGAGTTCCAGAACACCACCTTCTCCCTCTCTCCTCATTTTCTACTTCCTGTTTCCTACTTTGATAGTTTGGGAAAATCTCACCCACCTGGAAAGCAAAAGTCCAGAGTTACAGACTAGCTACTGTAAATTATCATAGTACCTCTGGAGACTTGTTAGCTGTGAATCTGCTCTTTGATGTGTCTGTGAATGGTGAAACTGTCTGGATTGATGAGGATGCACATGAAAGTTTACACTGATTATCCTCTTGACTCGGCATTAACTTGGATTTATAGTTCTAGCAAGAGCTGCCAACCCCAGCCATTAGGTACCCTGAACCATTCTCTAGTAACACAAATGGAAGCACAGAGTTAAACCCTCGAGGCTGTTACGTGCAAGAGTCTTCTCCATAAGTGAAGGTAAAAAGCACACAGTGTAGACTAATCATGGGAAAAGTGAATTATTAAGAACCTAACCTCTCAAAGGCCATAGTGATGCTACGATGTATCATCCTACATCTACTAACATTAAAAACATACTGTGTTTAATTAAAATGCATGATGCAGATGCTTATACAAAGCTAAAGGCATAATTCTGAGACGCTGATTTCTACTGAAACCAGGATAAGTAGGGCTGAACAATGGTAGGTGAGCTTTTTTGTTTCATCCTGAGTTTGCTGAAGTTGTTAACGACAATCTCTGACAAGAAAACACCTTTTCTGTCTGTCCTCAAAGCAGTGGCACTGCGCTGCTTGCATCAGGGAAGGAAAACCCATGGTCTTCTCAGCAAACTGCCTTGCCCCATGTCAGTAGAAGTGATGCACAGCACTGATAAGTTCAAGATGGTATCAGTGCTTATTTTCAGTAAATCATATGACCTTGTATTTGACCCCATGACATTTGTCATCGGTGATAATTAGGTGTGTGCTGCATTCTATAGCTTGCAAATTTTCTCTACCCAGCATTTTCTCTTCATTTTCCTTTGCTGCTTTATTTTCCAGAATTCTTTCTCGAGCACATTACACAGAAATACAATGTTGTATTCAGGCTTTTAGTTCTACTTAATGAAGAGTATGAAGCACTTAGCTTAACCCTGGAAATTATTGACTATTAAGAAACTCCCAGATTCGACTACGTGTGATTAATGTAATTAATACCTTACTGTTTAGAAACACTTCAAAGAGACTCCTGGACAGATAGGGTCCTGGCTGCAAACCACCGGGTGTAAATAACTGGTTGCGTTTGTGTTGGCCAGTTTTATCTATTTGCTCCTTATACACTTCTCCCACTGAAGTGAGATACATACAGACTATTAACATGCATCTTTCTTTATTAGCAATAACGTCAGTAGTGGATTTGAACTGAATCAATAGACTCCCTGAAAGTGTAGCTGCAGCACAGAAAATTAATGTCACCGTAGGTTGGAGCAGAAGTCCGTCTTGCTTAGTACTGTCTCTGAGAGTGGACAATAATAGACACAACGTAAGACCAAGCAATGTGGACTTGTATTTTCAAACATATTCTTCCAGCCTCTGATGGTGCGTGGCTCATCAAATTCCTTAACCAGAGGTGGTAGATCTTTACATTTAACATCTTGTTCTCCATTAATATGTCTTACTGTTTTGAAATGTGTTTGTGCTAAAATTTGATGTAACAGCGATTTGCACAAATTCCAGAGGTTCAGCAGATCCAGACAGTGCTGGATGCTGACCCTTGTGCCACACTCCACACTGGGATGCAGGGCTCTCTTGTAAGGAGACATGTAGTCTGGGAGTCATGACACTATGTTAGATATTAGGTTTTTTAGTGAGGGAGTTTGGGACGGGCATTGTCCGCCTCCACATCTCTCCAGTGCTGTCCCAGCTCTGGGCAGCCTTGTGTGGTGGCCCCCAAGGCATCGACTGTTCTCACGTTCCTCCTGACATTCACACATATGAAGAAAGAGGCTGTTATGGTGAACCTCTGTGTTGCTCCAATAAACTGTGCATTCCTTTCTCAAATGATTTATTTCCTTCTGCTTCAGTGCTATACTGATTCTGCAGTATAGCTGATTTTCTGCCCTCCATAGCAGTGACTGGACAGTAATAAAACTGGACTTCTATATTTATTTTTTTCCCCAATAGTGATTGTATTTTAATGTGGAACGAAATATTCTCATGGAAAACATTTCTCAAAAGGAGAAGGAATAAAAATATATAAATAAATATCTAAGAAAAAATGGTAAGAAAATGGGACTTAGTGTGCTTGTTCTGCTCCCTGTGACCTGACAATAATTTACCTGCAGTATGAAGTAAAAGTTGCCATAAAGTTGCATATTGTCTCCCTCTTCAAGTGAATAATAATTATAAAACTGCAAAACCCAGATCCAGTTTACTGTTATAAATGGATTACATATATGAATAGCTTTTGGAGGTATTAGTAAGCAGCGAAACTGTTGCTTATGAAGATATTTATTTTATATTGCTTTTACATGCAGGGCAATAATTCTTCACTTGTTTGTGATTTTTGTTAAATGTGACGCCCACACATATTTTAAGAGAAATAGTTATCTGAAGTAATCTATTTGATTCAGCATCTCAATATTTACCTAATGAACACATATTGCATATAATTAATCTTCTTATATTTTACTGTTTGAAACATTTGAAAAAAGAACATAAACAGAGTGGGCAACTTCATGCTATGCAATAAACTGCAGGTGAACAGAGGCTTTTAGCAAAAGTGTTTGAATTTACAGATTGTGGCTGGCTTACAGTGTTTTGCCCTCAGACAAAATGAGATTTTTCAAAGAATTCTCTTGCAAAGCCTTTTTATTCACTAATACGTTCTTATAAATTAAAATGTCCTGGAAATTGATTTTTCTGTCTGTTACTGTATCAGGGAAAAGCATGAAATTCTGTGCGTATATATTCAGGTTCTCTTTTAATCACTATATCTGCAGGACTGGGAGTTCAAGAAGCTCTGCAGACAAACAGGCAAAGAGTGACACATGACACTTTTTACGTGACCCTTTTGTCTTGGAATCAAAGTTGTGTAGTGTAGCTCTTGGTCTGTCAGTTCCCCTCCTATAGCTTTTGATGCAGTTGACTGTTTTCACTCAAAACTAATGGAGAATTAAAGATCTTAATGATATCTTTTAAACTTGGGTAAATAAAGGACAAGAATGTCGAAGAAGGAACTCGGACCCACTAGAAGAGGCATTTGTAAGTTCATATATCCTGAGGGGCAAGGGCTCCAACAGCCATGTCACATAGAATCCAAATAGGTCTGCTGGAATGAGGTGGCAGTACTGGTTGAGGTGGATAGCAAAGCACACAACCTGACTTTTAGGATGTGAAACACAAATCTGCAAGAGAAGTCTTTTTAAACTTCACCATTCATGAAACAGCCTGTTAATTTTGGAGCTGGATTGAGTTTCTACTATGGTTAAAGCCACACTGTGAATCTCTACTGACAAGCAGGACACCTTTTGTTCGTGACTGACAGTCCCTGTATTGCCGTGCAAGACAACAGCTTTGAAGAATGACAGGGAAGCAAGGATGCTGATTAAGATATTAATATTATCCCAATAAGTAGGAAATTATCCATGTTCCTATAGGCTGGCAATTTAAAATACAGTATCCTGTTTTGTTTTCACACTTCCTCTAGTTTTCATACAGATATATAGCAGTTTGATTTAGTGACTTATTTTTTTTTAAATCTTCTTTCTGATTATTTAGTTTCAGACTGACTATTTCTTGGGCATCATGAATAATTATTTACAATTTTTCTTCTCTATGCTGTTCCTACTTATCCAGACCTCTCCTATCCTTCCCCTTCTATAATTCCTACAAGCTATAATTTTGTATGTGTAGTTATGCTTTTTTTTTCCCCTCACAAATGCATTACATTGTATTCATCAGTATTGAAATTCAACAGCAATTTTATCACCCTGTCACTCAGCATTGTGAGATTCTTTTGTGAGTCTTTGAAATCAGCACAGAATTGACTATACTGAATAATTTTGTGTTATTTATTCCGTTTTCCAGACCATTTATGAATATGCTGAGCTGAACAAACTCTGGGACAGATCCTTGAGGGACTTCCCTGGAAACTTTCCTTCACTCTGAAGAAGTTATCTGTTTTTCCTCTTGTTTCTTGTGTTTTAAATTTGTATTAATCCATAAGGAGATAGTTTGTTTGGTCAGTCTGCCTGTGGTTGCACTGTGTTGCTTCCCATCCTTATTCATGTGCTCCTGCTCCACCTGAGCTTTTCACAAAGGGAGACCAGTTCCCTGACGATTACACGGGAGTGAATCGGGAGCAAGTGGACCTAGGAGCAGCTCAGCCTAAAAATCCAACAGGTAAAGGAGACCGGGATGCTTTTCTCTTTCCTCTGTCACCATCAGAAGAGAACAATTGCAGCTACTACAATAAATGCAGCCAGCCCTTGATGTGACAGCAAGACAAGGGAAGGGGAGAGTAGCAAACCTGGCTGGCTGTTAATTGAACCTGACAAGTGTTTACACAAGGGACCAGACTGGCAGCCTAAAAACTCTGATTTATAAGGCTGTTGATGAGCAGTGACCCCGTCAGGAAGATCAGTGGCAAACTGCTGTTTCAGCATTGCCTGTCAGAGCAAAGTTCAGTGCAAACAGCCCACACGTGTGTATTTATAGACGTATTAATATCTATACAGTCATTACCATCCCAGATGTCTATTAGCATATACATATATTACAATATCTAGGCATTCACCATACCAAACATGTTATCCTTCATATTGATTAGGTTTCTATGTACATATTGAGACAGATGTACTAGATACACTTGTTTTTAGTTGATATTTATAAAGGCAGGCAACTAAATATGCACCTGTGGTCACAGTTTGTCTTTTGCTCCCTGCTTTCCCAGGAAGATTGCACAGCTCTGTTCAAGATTATTTCCCTTTTTATTGGTATCTCACCTTCCACACTGAAGCTGCATCAGTGTCTAAAGTTCTTCAAATTATAAATACATCTTAGCACTTCCTGGTGTAATGCATCATATGTATGCATCTCACTCTCCAAGTATGAAAATATTCACTTGGTTTACTTGGCTTGCTGTACGTGGAATATTTTAATATTACACAAATCAACTTCTTTTTTTTCAGACAAACTTTTCCATCACCTTCACATTGTAGGACATTTTTAGATGTATAAACAAATTCAGTGCTTTAAAATCCTCATTTAGAGTAATGGTTTTGAACACGAGATGCAGATACAATGCAAAGTAAGAGACTCACCGTTTGCTCTTTCTCTAATAGCACAGAGAAATTTTCTATTTCAAGTCCAGCTTTTGTTTTTTTAACCTGAGTTTGCCCATCTTGAGTGAGTAGGTAATGAACTGAGGATTAGCACTTTTTCTTTAAATGAGAAGACTTCAGGGTTTTCTTACCACCAAATTAAAATCTGAAATTCTGCAGACCTATAATCTGGAAAACCCCAAATCCTAATCTCAAAAATCTTTCAAACACAAAACCATTCATATTTTTTATCAAGATTTCAATTTTTATTTTAATCTTATATATATATTTATATATATATAAATGTGAATAATAATTAATTAACATTTCCAAACTTGAGCATCCTTTTAAAGAAAATTATTTTCATAATGCTGAAGGCAGTTATTTTTGAAAATTTGGAAGCAGTGGTATAAATACTCTGATTAGAAAAGTCAGAGAATCTGAGTCTCTCAGATGCTTTCTATTTTGATGAACTTCAATCTCCTGAGAGGACAGAAACCTTTAAGCAAAAAATTTGCAACCAGTTCTACTGGCATGCTCTGTATTTGAAGCTCTGCAATTCTCTTTCTCCGTCTGTGCCGTATCTATCAATTTACATGCAAAAAAATGATGAAAAATATAATGAACGCAGAACCTAAATGCGTTGGAGCCCTAGGGAACTGTCTCAGTAAAATCATTTCTCCTCATTTACAGAGCTTATTCATAATGGTTGTTATTCATATTTATTATTTTCCTTCTTCCCTTTGCACAGCTTGGCAATGCTCAACAGCCCTGGTGGCTGGGGAAGCTGGAACAGCCAAGGGGAAGATCGAGAGGTTAATGTCCTTCTGCACATCCAGGCTTCCCCTGACCTTCCATCAGGCAGGGACTTCTCCCAGCTTCCCATCACCAGATGTAGGATACTTTTTCTTTCTTCTTCTCAGGTGAATCAGACCTGACTTCAAAGTCCTGATTTCCACACACCACTGAGCTTGTAAGCCTCTCTGGGGGATACCTAGCTGTTGGAAGGTGGCTCTTGAGAGATGGCGGCTGGAAGTGATGGTCTGAAATCACAGGAGCTTCCTTTCAGAAGCAGCATCGTGGATCCTGAAGTCAACCAGAGCCAGAGGGCTGACACAGCGGGGTGATACCCGGGGCAGCATGGGCCCATTTTGCTTCCAGGGCAGGTTTTGGAGTCATCATCAACATTTGCGACTGATAAGCAACCCAGATGTCACCACACTGTCCTTCCGGGTTAGATGCATTGCCATGAGCCTTTGCTTCAGGCACCGAGAGGGACCTGCCAGTTCAGTTAGTTGTGGCATCAAGGAACTTTGGGATGGATGCTGTGAAGCGCAAAATGAACAACATCCTTTAGTACAGAGCTGAGGGCGCAAAGCAGGGCGGTCATCAGCAAAGAGAGGACACAGTGCTGTGAATGTCATCTAGCAAGACAAGCCAAAGTTTAGGGCTATATTAAATAGATCAGAGCTTTTTACTGCCAAAGCTCTCTCATTTGTACAGCAACTACTCTGATCATTAGTATGACGTTTGCCTTCAATATTATAGGAAAAAAGCATTTAAAAGAGCACTGCAAATGGGTTTGAGAAGCAATATTATTTGTATTTGTAAAGACTTGTTTTATAACAATAGTTTTGTTTTATTGGTCAGAAAGTCTCTGAAACAAGCAACTGCTCCCTGTTCCCTCTCTGTTTTGATCTGTTGTCTCCACTCTTACAGCTCCAGACAGTAACATCCTATTAATCAGGTCAGTCCCATACCATGACCTGGGTAAGACTGATCTGCGAGCAGTTCCTGGGTCCACATCACTAACTCTCTTCTCCTGGAGAACTAAATGAGCTTTCTGGGAGAGAGGCAGGAGCCAGAGTTGTTAGTCCATGAGCACAAGAACCATTTCTAACCATCTTTCACTCTTTTACTGGTTCTACAAGAATCTTTGCAAGAAGTTGTGAGTTCTGTGACTCTATAAATTGTTCTGGTAAGAAATCAATGAAGACTAAAGCCTCATGAATTAAGTTTCCATACCTGATTTCATTAGAGGCTGCAAATCAGCCAGATGCTTAGATAGGCTTACCTTTAAGCATCCGATCAGTATTGCTTCTAGTCAGCTCTACACTATCTTACCTCCGGGCATGCGAGCAGTTCAAGTAAAAATGCTTTGATGGAATAAATCTACGTGCGTGATAAATCACGATAAATGCAATATGTGCTCTGAGCTTTAATGTAGACCCAATAAAAAAAAGGCAATTACTGATTTGTTTTTGCCTTGAAAGTCCTTTGTATAGTAATGTTCCCTATTATCTTTAGGTATGACTAAAATTCACTGGACTGCATGAGCAGAAATGTAACTGGAAGAATTTTCTAACGTACATTAGTTTTAATGCTGCAGAGAGTTCAGGGGCAGCAATCGGGATCATCAGTAATCTGTTCTGAATGCTGGTTTGAACACTTGTTATGAGCAAGGCTTGGACAGAATGATGGGCTGGACTGAGGAACAGTCATCACTTTTGGTCTTGGAGGATATCTTACACTTAGCATTCCTTCAACTTTTAGTAATCTATAGGAATTACTAATTATTTTTCTTATTGGTGCCCTCAGAGAGCTTCAGTTTCTTTAGCTAAGAAAGGTTGTTGGAGAGAGGAAGGATTAAATGAACAACAGAAACAGAGCTGGAATCCAGAAGCTTTCCTGGTTTGCAAAGTACATTCAGCTGTGACTTTGTTTTGCATACACCATTCTTGGTTTGCAGATAAATAGCAGCACAAACAGTTTCACATGTAAATTTGTCCCATGATACTACGCAGCAGAAAAGAACATGGCTCTCCAGGGCTTGTCTGCTCCAGTTCAAGGGGTAGCAAGTCCCTCTGGCAAGCTGGCTGATGTGCTCAATGTTTGCAGAAGTGAGACCAGAGGAAAGAGTGAGAAATCACATGAATTCTTTTTTCTTTTTTTTCCCTACAAATTTCATGCAATCCAGAGGTAATCCCTCCAGCAGTTTAACAGCACACATGAGTGTGTGAGGGGCAAGGGGAGCACCTCCCTTATGAAGAAAGGCTGCGGAAGCTGGGTCTCTTTAGTTTGGAGGAGACTGAGGGGTGACCTTATTAATGTTTATAATGTTTATAAATATATAAAGAGTGAGTGCCACGAGGATGGAGTCAGGCTCTTCTCGGTGGCAAAAAATGATAGGACAAGGGGTAATGGGATCAAGCTGGAACACAAGAGGTTCCACTTAAATTTGAGAAAAAACTTCTTCTCAGTGAGGGTGCCAGAGCCTGGCCCAGGCTGCCCGGAGAGGTTGTGGAGTCTCCTTCCTTGGAGACATTCAAACCCGCCTGGACATGTTCCTGTGCGACCTCACCCAGGCGTTCCTGCTCCAGCAGGGGGATTGGACTGGATGATCTTTTGAGGTCCCTTCCAATCTCAAGCATACTGTGATACTGTGATATATGTATACATACATATGTATAAAATATATAAATATATATAAAACATTTGTTAGGGAGCTGATTTCCTTTAGAGAATCCTCAATTCAGAATGAATACAGTCCCCACCACTGTTTAATTGCTGGGCCTCAACCCCCAGAGCACAGAGGTCAGCTCCTGAATGGTAAAGGGGAGCCCAAGCAACCCAATATTTATTAAAATGCTACAGACCCAGCTCTCCTGGGCCAAGTGATGGCACACTTGTCTCTGCAGGAACATTTAAGCGACTCCCTGTGAAAATCAACTGTTTGTAATGGAAATGCTGATACTTTATCTGTAGTGACAATAATGGAGGAAGCATGAAAAGATGCCCAGGGAGCCCCTTTATTGGTTTTAACGTGAAAACAGAGGTGCATTCACAAACTGTAATCTGCTCGGGACAGAAATTCGCTCTTTGTTATCTGTGGGTCCAAATTTAATGCGTTTTTAATTGCCTATTCAATGCACCTAGCAATTAAGGCAAAATATTATCTCTTCTTTTGAAAAATGTATGAGCTTTACAATTAGAAGCAATTGTCCTCATTAATTGAAAGTGCAGCTTTACTTTCTGTTGATTGTATTTTTTTATTATTAAGGGATTCTAAAGGCTTTTGAAATCCCATTAAAGGGCAAACGCTATTGTGTGCTTCCACTGCAGTCACAAAGCACAAAAAACAAGGGGGTCAGCTCTGCACTTGTGGAGCTCTTAAATCTCTGTGATTATTCGGTGTAAAGTTACTGATGTTTACACTGAATTGTGCTGGAGTGTAACTATCACACTGGACATCGTGTTCTCACAACAACCAGTGCTCAGATTCATGCCTTTTGGGGCATCAGCCATTGCTATGTTATGTACATGTGCTTTTCCAAGGAAAATAGTGCCAGGCCCTTGTGTGCTGCTGTTTGATGAAGGAAGATTAAATCTAACCGCACTGCATAAAGAAGGAGACACTTGGACAACATCAACAATTTTGAAAAGTCCAGAATATTGGACACAGGGTCAGCAAATCCATAGCTGGATCAGGGAACCAGATAAAACAGAGCACACTGCACAGGAACTGCAGCTGGTACTTCACATAAAGGTTGCAGGAGATTGTTGTGACCAAGTTGTTTTTTCAAATGATCATCTCATTCAGTCTACAAGGGAGAGCTCCTGTCTGTTGCTCTCATGTTGCATCCTGGGAACAGTCAAACAGAAGGAAGACAGGAAAAGTGATGAGCTCAGATGAAAATGTTGGACAAAATACATTTTGGGAATGAAGACACCAGTGCAGTCCTTGTATGTCCTGAATATCTCACTCCAAATACAATTGTATCTATAATATAAGCTGTATCATGCCTTTGATAAGAGCATCACAACTACAGTAGAGGAATTGGGACATTTTCAACATCCAGGCTACTCTACCTGTCAGCAGATGCCAGAATTTAACATCAATGTATGATATCAAACCTCCCTCCTGTGCAAAGATCCTGCACAAGACCTTCGGAGTCCCACTTCACCCTTCAGCAGGGAGCTGGAGCAGGTAATGATGCACTGATTTACATGCAAAGTCACCTCATCTTTTATTGTCCGTGCCATTGTAAATGGAAGCAAATGGACATGGCCAGGGTTTTCTTCTGAAAACTCTCTGCCTTCATGTCACCTTTAAATTACTAAATGCTGTGTTTCACTGAGCAGCTCCAATGAAAGACACGAGGCAACTGCTTCATTTAACACTACTTGACAAAGTGATCTTTCCTGACCTCCCAACAGCAGCCTTCTCACTCATTTTAAGTACAATGTAATTGCTGGATTTCTGACTCACCTGGCTGTCTTTCAGGTGCACTTCTATGCCTACATTTTTAGGCATGGCTTTAAAATACACTGCTAAATGCTATCTGCTCATATTTCTGTGTTACTCTGGTGATCTGCCTGGGATGTCTGTCAATCAAATAGACGTTTAACTTTTTCTTCTGAGGGGAGAAAGTAACATGGGATAATATTCATCGGTCTGTGAGAAATAAGTACTTAAACACTGCATGCATCTGTGTACTTCTTTTAGTGTAACTGGATTTTATGGGACAATATCTGGGTTGCTTCTCCCCAGACCCGGTAAACAGCTCAACCATTTGATTTGTGAGTATTTCAGTAGTGGCAGTTGGGGTCCACCTCAGCTTTTGAGTGGTTCACTGTGTCTCTGACAAGAGACTGTGTATTCCCACAAAATGCTGGAGAATCCAGGCTGACAAGTAACAGGAAAGATGGAGCTATGGTTGTACTCCACATTAATGCACAAGAATATTACTTGTGCTGTATTCATGTCCTGAGGCTCTCCCCAAAATCGTGGTGCTACTGGAGCTGACAGGGAGTGAGCAGCATCCCCAGAAGGTAATTCATCCTGTCTTAACAGCAGTGTCTGAGCAAGGCACATGTATTATTCTCAAGGGGTACCTCTCTTTCTCTTAATTATAGTGGAAGGCTAGACAACTTGCCAGGCTAAATAGTTAGTATTAGCTGAAACAAATTCCCATCACGCTCTCTGTATAATCACAGTGTGATTAATGTGTTGGAAAATACCCCATGTAGAAAATCCCATTTACTCTACAAAGGAAATTCATGTTGATTTTTCTGACATCTACCTTAAGATGGGCTGAACAGCTCTGTCGAGGTGCCACTCTCCCCACCAGTTATTCCAAGAGCCCAAGAGTGGACTTTCAGATAGCCAGAGTAGGGAGGGCAACCCCAGTCTGGCTTGGTGAGCCATACGTGGCCACCTATTCCTTAGTTACTGCTTTTTTGCATAGTTTATTTTCCAAGTTTCCATGAATATATTTAGAAGGTTAAATATATTAATGGAACACAGTAATATAATACAATTTTAAAACATATGAGTAATATTCCCTTAAAGTTATTCCAGGGCATTCCAGCTCATGCTGCCATTTTGCACTAAAAATAGGTGTCTTTAAAATCCATAGTTCCTTCTGATTCCTGTTTGAGAATCTGTGGGTTAGAGTCATAGAAGCATAGAATGTCAGGTTGGAAGGGACCACAGGGACCATGTGGTCCAACCTTTTTTGGCAGAAGCACAGTTTAGACAAGATGGCCCAGCATCCAGTCCAGCTGAATCTTAAAACCGTCCTTAGGGATAGATTCTTGGTTGGTTTAAATGGGTGCCTGATCCTCTGTATTCAAGTGCCAGCTGTTATGTCTTAATCTAGAGACTAAAATGCTTATCAACCTGGAGCACGTCGTCCAATGTACAGGGCACTCAGGAGAAGTCTTCTCATTGCTACTGGTCCACTGAAATTAGTTGGGTGCTGCAGTTTTCCATCTCAGATCTCCTCCAGGTAGAATCTCTCTATCAAAAGCTTTTTCATGCATGGTTCCAAGTGCCTTGTGGGAGCCACAGAGCCTAGAACTCAATTCAGTGGTCTCCCATGAGCACTGAGAGGGCTGAGTCCCATCCAGTAAGGAGGTTTTAAAGAGAAGGGCTTGCATACTGCATATGTTCTTGTTGATCTCATTTTCCCCAGCCTTCCCTGCTGGTGTAAATGAGGCTTGATCGCTAAAACCAGAAGCCAGCTTTGCAAGAAAGTGGTTACACAAGGTGGTGTTTGCATTAAAAATTGTTAAAGTATGACGAGAATTTGGGGTGAAGCAATCTTGCTTACTGCTAAGGCTTGAATGGTACCCAAGGTGAATTTATAGTAGTTCATTCCTATGTTCTATAATTCATATGGATTTTTAATTCTCCTTCAAGAAACGTATTGCCTACAGTGGTGTGCATTTTTTACCATATTTGTTTCTCTTGCCATTCCCAAGCTGGTAAGTGGGGAGAAGGCATCTTTGATGCCCAGACTAGCAATTACAATGTGTATATGTAATTTAGCCATGAGCAGTAGAATATGTCTGACTCAATGTAGACACTAGTGCAGATGGGCCAGTTGACTGAAGCTGCCCCGGGTAATGGTGTTGATATAATAGAGGACAAGATCTGTGTCCTCCCAAAATGGGTATTTAAACTAAATCAGGTACACCATGTCTTTTTCTCTTCATCTGCTAAGAAGGGAGCTAAGAGAGAGTGGTTCACCTTTACAGTGTCTATACTTTAGATGTCTGAAGTTGGCTACAATAACACCCCTCACCTCTTACATCCCACTGGAACATCCCATGTGACAAGTGTTTACAGGGTTGTTGTCTAGGCTCTTGTTAGAACTCTGCCTCTCAAGAGCATAAGTTGATAATAGCAACTGACAGTTTTGTAGTTCCAGGATCTACAACAGTGCAACTACTGATGAGAGAGAGAGTTTTTTTATGTGTATATTAGCTCTCCAACTTGTAAATCATAAGCCTAAAATATTCTTTCAGTCTGTCCTCAGCAGTGCCTGTCTGTGGCCTTCTGGATGGACTGGGCTCTGACCCTAGGAAATAGTCTCTGAACTTCTGTAGCCCATTCTCAGGGAACAAAATCACAATTTATTTGGTCCAAGCTCACATTTCCTAGGAGAGCACAATGAACTGTAGAACTGGTTGACTTTATCACTGTACGAATGTCTAGAGACAGCTTTGAGTCATGAAGCATGACTGTGAACTCATCTTGCTCTGAGGATAGATGCAAAGCATGACTGGGATGGGTGACCTGGGAGTTTCCATCTTCAGACCAGCATCACTCCAGTCTTTCTTGGCTTTTGCTGGGACACAGATGTTGATCTTGAAAAATCATTAAAAAAACCCTTTATTGTGCTTATTCATGGTCTAAAGGAGTTTCAGAGTTGTTAATTATGAATTAATTAACACTTTAGTATGCATTTTGTATTACACCAGTGCCTTCAGGGAAACACTAATCAGGGTGGGGTGGTGACATGGAGAGAATAGGGACTGCATGTTCGCACTGAGGAAAAGCCTAAGAGAACAGACTTGAATCTAGGAAGGATCTGAACCATCACAGATCCATTCTCTCAGCCCATAGTGCGAAGAACTGCAGAGGTCTATGAGGAACATTGCCATGCATTGACAGGAGCCAGGCACAATAGTGGTAGAAAGTGGTCTCTGCAGAGAAAGAATTATAGTCCTCATTTGGGTTTGGCTTGTTGTGCCAGAAGATAGGTAGGGCTATCCTGAATGTGGGAAAAAAAACCAGAGAAAAACCACAAAAAATGTCAAATGTAAAGATTAAAAGCCAGCATATTCAAATTCCAAAGTTACCCTCTCACAGCAGCTTTCCTTAGTGTTTTCTGTCCTTTCACATTTTCTTGGCAGATAAATCTGATGCATCTTACTGCTCTGCTGCGATCTCTTGCCATGCAGGAATGGGTTTATTCCCATTTGTCTTTTCAATGATTTCTGAATATTTGATTCTAAGGATCACAGCATGGTCTGTGGTGAGGAAGTGTGCCTGAACTGAATGGTTGATAATGTGGCACATCGTCACCTGAATCATATTAAGTGGTGTTTTTAGAAAACATCAGCCTGGCTCCAGACAAAAGCATCTTATTGGTAGGAAGGAAGTGTTTAACCTAGAATTTGACTGTCTTGTTTCATTGATCTGAGACTGCTCACTATGTGCAGTACCATTAATAGCAAAACATCACAAAACCAAACTGTCTCCTGACAACTATTCCACTTTTTTCCCAATTGACCGTGTTGTACTGCTTCCCTAGCACCATATTGGAGTGAATTGATGTAAAGCTATCCTCTCTGCTCATGACATTAAATTAGTCCTTTACCTGTGCTATGGTTATGTTCTCCATAGAGAACAGGGGAGGTGGTCCTAATTTTGGGACATCGTGATAGGCTGGAGAAAAATAAAACAAACAGTTGCAAAACATCACCAGTGACCTACATTAGTAAGTCACAAATTTGGGGGTGATTTCTTACCAAAGGACAGTTTTCTCATTGGATTGAAGGTGACTGGGATGGCGATTAAAGGTGGCTCGGATGGGTTTTGTTGTGGTGATAAAAGGAGGTAAACCAGTTTTACAGATGGAGATGAAAATATCTCTGTTCTTGAGCATTTCATGATAGAGTTATGAGGACTAGGGATAGGTCCATTTATTTTTCAACTATTTGCTAGGCAAAGTTTCTTCTTGCCTATGTTCTTGCCCATTCCGATTTTAATTTACATGCTGAACTTCTTCCACTCCTCTGACAGTTCTTTGTGTGTCTTTGTGCTACACATCTGTTATTCTGCCTCTGCCTATTTATTTCCTCTTCCTACTTTCTAAAATAACTTAAAATCCTCCCTCCCTGCTCCCTTTCTTCTCTGTCAGCAGCCCTCAGGCTTTCCATCTACTGATCTGTTAATCTGCATTTTGTCTTGTATTACTTTGTTGTCTTAAGAGTGAAGTTTAACTGCGCAGGGGACTTGTCATTCCTGCACTGACAAAGCACAGGGCAGTTTAAATGGTATGGACAAGTTTTGCAATAATAATCACCTATAATGTTTCTATTTGTATGGCAAGCTAATAACTGGAGGGAAGTTAGGAGTGTAAATCCTGTAAATTGCAGAGGTTTCCAATTCCGTGGCTACAGGAATGACTTAATAATATTGAGGGCAGTTCTGTTCTTTTGTGTATGATGTGAGAAAACAGGCAGCAGAGACATGCTAGAGATTTTGCCTTTTACCTTACTCCACCCTTACCAGCAGAAGGACCACCACCCAGTTCAGCACCTAGTTATTTTTATCACAAATTTCTGAGATCAGAACTGTACAGCATTTTACAAAGCATATGTAGCTTTATTATAGTGTATGGCACAATATCAATTCAAAAATGCTGGAAACAGGAATTTTTATATATATATATACTCATCTTGTAGTAAAATTAAACTCTAAAGATTTTTATATGGCCTTTTCTTACAGGTGCATGTTGACCAGCAATGGGTAGACCTCATACTGTCCAGAATACAGGGAAATCTCACTGTGTCTTTTACAGCAGGTTGTCCGTGTGATGTGCAAATGGTGGCACACAGTCACTACTGAGATTTTTCAGCTATGTCTCAGGAATAAATCCTTATGAAAAGCAGACTCTTATTGACCCTTCAGCTTCTGCTAACATCAGGTCCAAATTAAGTTCCTGGGGGCACTCTTGAAAGCAAAAGGCATCAGATTATAAGAATGTGGTTTTTTTATTGCAAATGGAATACCTAAACAAATCACTGAGGTATTTATGTTAACAAACTGTTTCTGCACCCCAGCATAAAAATACTTATTACATACATGGATGAGTGACACACGCATATGTGCCCACACTGGCTGTGTACATACACCCCTCCACATACATAGGAAGAGAGTGCAAGGATTTTTTTGCACCATTACTCTCAAAGATATTTTACAGCAAATTCAGGGAGATTTTAAGCTTTGTCTGCCACATTCAGTCAACGGATATTAAAGGTGCAATAAAGATGCAAAGACATCAATGAGCACAACACCTGGTGCAGTCACAACTGACAGGTTGAGGTCTCTGGAATACATGATTTCTTCCCTTTCCCTTTAAAGTTTTTTTTCAAAAGTAGCAGTGAGCATAATTTACTGTCCTAGCAAGACATAAATTGTTTTCTGGGAGAAACACTGGGCTTTTGCCTACATATTTCATGCAGCTGTAATTGTAGAAAAAGAGGTTTTAGGAAACTGGCCGCCTCTGATTGCATCCTTGTTATAAATATATTCATTCCCGTATCTTCCTTTTGTTATAACTGCAGAGACATTTTGTGTTTTTTATTTTATTTAAATTAATGCTTACTTTTTAATTGAAACAAATATGTTGTAAGAAAGTTACTCATTTTGAAGAAAGTTCCTTAACCAAGTTTTAGGTATATTTTAGTAATTTGTTTTTCTCTCAGCAATGATTCTTGCCCTGGTGCTCTCAAACCAAGATTGGCTGCCTTTATAAGGAAATTAGGCAATCATCAGTGCTGGTTTGTTGGTTTGTTTGTTTGTTTGTTTTACCAAAAGCCAAGGTGGACGAGCTTTTGTTCAGGAATGGCAAAGACAGCTCTGATACTGTGTCTAAGAGTCCCACCCAGTCTCATTTTCCATAATTCCATGGTAAAACATCACTTCACCAAAGAAATTCCTGGACTAGTGTTCTAGGAGCAAGACGAAATGGGGAAAGATACCAGAGATGTAACCTGCTCTGTCACACTGTATGTAAATGACAAAATTCTGAATGTTAAGCAAGCTAACAGGGGTAAGCCCTCACAACCTGGTTCAAGAAGCACAGTCTGTGTTGAGAAAAAGATCTGAATCAAGGACAATCTGTTATTGTGCTCCACAGCGCCTTCCCCATGAATGGAGTTCAACCTCATTGTGCTCGTTGTAACGCGTTACAATGTCTGAGTACAAATACCAGATCCATAGAGACCCCAAAGCCTATCAGGAATATGCAAGAATTCAGGATTTCTCCTTGATTTCTGGTGGAGCAGAGTGGAGTGATAACATCCTCACACCTACCAGTCAGCTACCTGACAAGCACAATCCTCCCTGCCAGCACACAGAGAATAAGCAAAATACCAAAGTTGTGTAGTTCTTATTAAAAAAACCCAAACACAAGTTTTGGAGCAGTGGCCATCCTATCTGTCCACTAACCTTATAGCCTTACCAGTCCTCCATCCTGAGGAAATCTTCCTCAGAAGCAGAGTTGGCAGCATCGTAGCAGGACTCCTGGGTGTGCCTGCAATATACAGCAAGAAGGTGGGTGCTGCTGGAGTTTTAAGCTGGAATGTATTTCAGATACGGCCAGGCAAGGCTGTCGGAAGCCTTTGAGGGCTGTATGTACCTCTCCGAGGGTAAAATTTGGCCTTTGTTAGGTTCTTCACAGAGCCAACACAGGAAGTGTTGTGTATTGCAAGATGTGCAGAGCTCCAGCATATGAAACACGTTTCTGGTCACAATGGAAAGAATCGTAAGCTTGACTTACGGTTTGGACTTGCTGAATACATTACTTCTCTTTCTGGTACTTAAAACTATTGCAGCAGTTGTTACTACAAGAGATACCACACTTTAAAAAAGCCTAACCACTCTTACCTTGATGGGACAACTAGGATGTTCAGTTTTGCGATTCCTGGCATCTACAGCTGCCTCCTAGGAGTGGTTAAAACTCTACTCAGACCCCTTTTTTATAACTCATAGTTCTGATGGTGCTATTTACCCATATTCTCCATCATTATTGATACTTTCTGTTAGGGTGTGGTATGCAGTTTACACTTCGTTGCTAATTCTGAAATTGAAATGAAGACTTAATCTTCTACTTAATAAATAACATTTTCATAACTGCCTTTGAATGGGTAATTCAGAGCTGAGAATCATAAAATCATAGAGTTGTGGAATCATAGATCACAGAATGGTTTGGGCTGGAAGGGACCTTTAAAGATCATCGAGTCCAATGCCTTGCCATGGGCAGGGACACCTTCCACCAGACCAGGTTGTTCAAAGCCTCATCCAACCTGACCTTGAACACTTCCAGGGATGGGGCATCCACAGCTTCTCTGGGCAGCCAGTTCCAGTGCATCACCACCCTCATCGTGAATTATTTATTCCTTATATCTAATTTAATCTACCCTCAAAATCTGTATACCTCTGTCTATTTTACTAATGGATTGGATATTTAGTGGCAGTACAGATTCAAGAAACATTTCTACTGAGGCAGCCAATAAGGGAAGTCAAAGATAGACTTTTTATTATCCAGAAGCAATGGTAAATTTTGAAGCCTTGCAAATCAATTCTTGCTAAAAGAAATATCTATGGCATGGAATCCAGGTATTTTCTTAATCTGCATTCTTAATGAAGTTTATCTAACACATTCATTATGTAGGGAGGTGTTCAGAAAAAGCAAGTTAATCTCAGTCTAGACAACCCCAAAGCCATTCACAATTCACGCAAATTAAGTAAAAAAATAAAGTCCCTGCTTACAAGAGCTTCCCCAGAGGCAAGACATCAGCACAGTAACAATATGACATTTCTTCAACACTCTTGCATCCAGAGACATTATAAATATGGGTGTAAAGTCTTTAAGTGCCTTGCACAATAAGAACAGGAGAAGACTCTGTCCATGTTAGGTAAGGTAGGCAAATAATTAGCCATTGTTTGACATTTCATGAAAATTAGAACAAATTGAACTTAAGGTTTTGGGGGATGTTTTTAGCTACTTCTGGATCTATTCATTTGAGAAATAGCTATCTTTGAGCTCTTTAATGGGAAAGGACAAGTCTTTTGGTGGGAATGCTCCACGGTCTCAAGAGTTTTGTTTGGGTTTTCCTGCGTAATGAATGGCTGGGAGGAAGGCTGTGTTGAGAAAGGTGTGAAGAAAATCATGTTCTGCTTAATTATGGTACTTAAGGAATTTGTTCTTTTTCTTTTAAGTTGAAAATATGATTCATCAGAAATATAAAGAAAATGTAATGAGGGGGTGTAAGCTTCTGACATCATATTTTGTACTATACGTAGTCACACCATGGGGAAATGTTATAAGGAGGGTCTGTTTGTGTTCCATTTACTGGCTTTTCCTCCTTGGAAAGATGCTTTGATGATAAATGTGTTTAAAAACCCATTACAACTGGTACATTGGGTTTTTTTTTTTTTGAATTGGAAAAGGGTAAAAACGCAGCATAAACAATTTTGTATTTCAAATGCAATTCATGCTGAAACATTCTGCTGCAGCATAATTTAAACTGCAGACAGATTGGAACAAATAATGCAGAACCGCTTTGTTTTAAAATATTGGTATAGATAAAAATGTATTATTCAAGGGAGCTCTTTGAGCTAGTTCTGAAATAGAAAATAATGTATGCAGATGGTCTTATATACATATGTAAGTGAGAAATTTGAAGAAGCAGCAGCACATGGGACCCAGCTGTGATCTCATCAGATGCTCTACAGGGATGCTCTCTAGCTTGAAAGGCTATTTTTCCTTCTTCCTCTTCCAATTCCAAAGGCCTTTGTAATTATTTTCCACCTTTTATCTTCTTCTCTACCCACATTATTTAACCTTCCCTTGCCTCTTCCTTCTTAGACATCCTTGATAAGAATACAATGATTGGTCAGCTTGCTTACTCTATTATTTCTCCTGTTTGGTGTCATTGCTTTTGTGTTCTTTGTCCGCAATCTCTCTTCAGTGGCAACAAGAAAGATCTCTTCTCTGTTCCCTACTGTGGCCATCTCTATACCTCATTAGAGTGATTTCTGGACTACTTGGAAGGTATTTGGGACAGTGTCTGCTCTGTTGCCTCTGCAACACACAAGCTATTGCTTGACCTGGAAGGAGCCAGTGTACAGATCTCTCTTGTGACGCACTGGACATTGCTTCCTACACAAAAGCTCTTCCTGCAGCCTCTCTGTGAAGTCCTGTCATCAGGAAGATTATACAATCTTCAGCATCTTGTATTTCTTCCCAATGAACAGTCCTGTCCATCAAACAAGTGGAGTAGGAGGGTCTTCTCCATTTTCAGAAAGCAGTGGTGACGTACACAGTTGTGGGGATCACTTTGATTTCTGTAACGCACATCATCAGTGGAAACGTTGCGTTTCTAGGGTAGAAGTATCTCAACCAGTTGCTCCACCCTGTTCTTTTTTAAAGTGTAGATCATCAGCATTTTATTTTGCAGCATAAGCATTTCAAGTGGAAAGTGGCAAAGTGCAGTTTGTTGATAATGCCCACTTATGGTCAACGTTTAGCTCATAGCTCATGGAAAACCCATGTTAGTTGTTGGTGAGGATGCTGTACAGTCAGAAAACTGAGAGATGATATATCTACAGAAGTCTGCAGTGCTGTCCTCCTGCTTGAGGGCGATATGCTGCCTGAGAGGTTTTCTGGCTCTGCTTGCTGCCGGTGGAAATGGCAGCATTGGGGTTCAGGGCTGGCAGAGAGACAGAAGCGTGATGGTAACTGCAGTCTGCTGCGTCCTCCTATGGCTGCCCTTGAGCCAGCGACAGCTGAACCCCTCACCTAACACTCCTCACCAAGCACATTTCCCATTCCCAGCACACACACAGTATGGGAAAGGAACTGGGATTTATCTTCTCCAGCACAAGCATCAGGACCAGTGCTAGCAAACTGTCAGGGCTTATGGGTGCTGGTGTCTCTTTGCAGAGAAGACTTGCGGGCTGTAGGGGACCCCCAAACCAGTAGGGCAGACAGCGGGGCAGCTGGGGACAGCCTCAAGCCCAGACATCAGATGCTTCCATGGAGACAAGCTGAGGCCAATTTGTGATACTTCAACAAAAAAGCTGCAATTTTACACTCAGGCTTGCTCTGGGAGAGACAAAAGGCATCTGCCGCAAGCGTGGCAGGTATTTTTTCAACCCTCTTCACGTCTGGCAGCTGTAGACAGGCAAAATTATTCCAAACTCTGCAGCCTTTCTTTGTCCCTGGCCAGCATATAGAACCGTTCATGAGTTAATCAGCAGGAGGATGACCTTCAACAAGTGTGGTCTCTGCCTCCTGGTCAAAAATCGTAGTGACCCTCTAAGGCAGGGGTGTCAAACTCATTTTTACAGGGGGCCATGTCAGCCTCACAGATGCCTTCAAAGGGTGGGATGTAATTTTAGGACTGTATAAATGGAATTACTCCTACTTTTCTACAGTCCTAAAATTACATTTGGCCCTTCGAAGGCAACCACGAGGCTGATGAGGCCTCAGGTGAAAATGAATTTGGGACCCCTGCTCTAAGGGAAGTATCAGATCTTGCTGTCTGTGGTGGTCTGAGTTTCAGCTTTTGAATCTTCAGCAAATAACTGGCAGATGTAGCTTTCTAATCACTTGAGATGCTCAGGACTAAATAAATCTACTTACCATTGCATTCAACTTTGTGGCCAAAAATATAGGGCCAGTGCTTCAGCCAAAAAAGGCATAGAGCACACTCTAGGTGTGACTCACGTCTATTGCCATGTACATATGTGGGATGAGGCTTAACTTATTCTGGGTTCGTGTGGATGAAGGGTTAAGGTTTTCAAAGATGCCTAAGAGACAGCTGTTTCAAGGGACTGCAAACTTTATAGGCCAGGAGGACTATCTGTCTCCAGAGTCAATATTGCCATATTTTAAGTGACTGAAAATCTTGTGTTAGCCTTTCCTTTTGGTATGTGAGTAAAAGATCATGTGGACCAAGGTACTGGAGGAAAAAATCAGTAGGCAACATGACAGAAGGCAGAGAGTATATTTAATTTCTGCCCCTGAGGGAACTGGTGATGGGAGGGACGTTTCAAAGTGAAGACTGAAAATGTTAAATTATTTCATCTCCCTGATGTGTTTTGCTGTACATTTTTCTTCTACCCTTTCAGCTGAAGAAACTGTATAACAGGTGACATTTTATATAAAAGCAGATCTCAGTAAATAACAAGATAAAGTTAAGCGATATCTTTAATATTAGCAACATACATAAGTTCCTTTAATAGGCATGGCACTAGCTGTAAAAGTGTCTGTTCTTTATGAACACCTCCAATTGGCATATTCTGTAGGATCCTTTTGATGTGTAGATAGAATCTGTCTTTGAGCACTAATCATGCAGCTCACACAATGGTATTAGCATGTAGCCCATGCAGTTTGACTCTGTAAAAGCATTCTGCTGCAGCAGATGGAGTAGCAGCTTGTTTCTGAAATTGAGCTAAAATATAAAGAACTAGAAGCAATTTTTTGGGAGGATGGTATTGACTGTAATTTTGGAAGTTCTCAAGCTGTCAAGATCAAGCACCTGGACATTCTTTAACTAAAACTTTTATCACCATGAGATAAAAATGTTGATTCATTCTTCACATAATCAGTGTTTAGATTTTAAAAAACAACAAGTTATTTCTGGTGTCCCAGTTTCTATTTTTCTAGGGTTTTTCCACTATAGAGAGACCTATTTTTGCAAAGCAACACTTCAGAAATCAAGCCTCTTCAATGAGATTTAAATTGGACACTCAAAATCCCTAGTTATTTGTGAATAATTCAGGCCTAGATAATTCTAAAGTAAATATCCACCATTTACACATATCAGAATCAGCTAATATCTGAGAAACAGTTTAAACTAATATCGGTTCATTAATGTTTTATGTCTATGCGAAAGGAAGGAATAAACTATTCATCATCTCCCTTTTGGATAGGACAGAAAGTGATGAGATGAAACCCAATGGTTTAGCTTAAATACATAGATCAGCTTTCTAGTAGTAAGACACCAATTGAATAGTTTATTGGGAGGCTGGGCAATCTCTGTTGAGGTTTTTGTGAAAAGCTTAGAAAACCTGCCAGGAATGATCTGTTAGACCTGGTCCAGCTTTGCTAAAGAATATTGACTAGGTGAACTCATCATGTCTTTTTCAGCCTTACTTTCTATCATTCTACTTATGTATATATCATGTCATATGATGTATTTCTTCTGAACATCATCTATATGATTTAATAGATGTCAATTGCTTGTATTCCCACATATACAGGTCTCACAGACCAACAAATATTGATAGTTTATAGATGTGGCCTGCTGGATGAATACTTTCGTATTTGGCTTTCTAATTTTTCACGCTGTGGAATGAAAGGCTAACAGTCATGAAAGCCACTGTATTTGCCAGGCTGGCAAGAGCAGAGCAGATGCAGAGGTTTTGCTAAAGAACCCGTTCTTTTCAGATCCAAGAAAAGTCTGCAACGGGGCCACAAGGTGGCAGATGAGCTGCAAAGATTACAAATTAATAGCTGAAAAATAAAAAATAGATTGCAAATGACAAGTTTTTTAAAAAAAAAAGACAGTATTAAGCATAAGGTCATTACTTTGCTTTTGAATGCTTCCTAAAAAACCAGCAATGCTTCACATAATCAAATACTCCCACCTTCATTGCAACAGGTTTGGGCTCTATTTGCACTCAATGGTAACTAAATCAACCATGACCAGTTTTTGGGTGGTGTCCTTATCTTGGGCGTTATTCCAAAAAATTTACTGTGTTTGGCATTTCTTCAGTGTTCAGACAGAATCAGTTCAAGCATGAATTAATTTTTAGCTGTGAAGAAAAACAAGAGTTCCTTGAGACTATAGCATTTACATTGTATGTTTCTGCTGGAGTCTGCATCTGTGTGCTTAAATGCATTTATATGTCTGATGGTTGTATCAAGATAGAGAGGAGAGACAAAGAATTGGCAGCACCTGTTTTTTGCAGTTCAGAATGGGTGATCAAAAAGGGTGAGCAGAGGATCCTGATTCTGGACTGAGCAGTTCGTCCAGTGTCTGACAGACTCATTCTCTTTCTCAGCATTTTTTTCCTGAACTCTAGAAAGGCTGTTCTGCATGACTTACAATTAAGCTCAAAAAAAAAAAAGATCTCCTGAACTGTTTTCACTTTCCTTTTGGGAAAGCACTGGCTGAATCAGTCCCCACCACATCAAACATGAAGCAGACGGGAAGCATCCTGAGCAAGTTCTAATTAATTTCATAGAATCACAGAACTGTAGAGTCATAGAGTTATTTTGGTTGGAAGAGACCCTCAAGATCATAGAGTCCAACTATTAACCTAACACTGCCATTAAACCATGTCCCTCAGAACCTTGTCTAAGTGACTTTTAAACCCTTCCAGGGATGGTGACTCCACCACTTCCCTGGGCAACTTGTTCCTATGCCTGACAACCCTTTCTGGGAAGAAATTTTCCTTAACATTTCCTAATATTTCATCCTTCCTCAGACTATACAATCTAATTTCTATCCTGCACCTTGAAAACATTTAAGGGAAATTAAAAAGCTTCCAGGATATTTCTTGCTGCTTTAAACTATTTCTTCAGTTTTCAGGTGCTGTAAAACCCCATGACCTTCACAGGGAGTTGCTGTCAGCACATTCCTGGTCAGTGTCCTCTGTCCCTGGCCATCCTGGAGATGAGACCATGAGATTCCTCATGCCATGGTGTGTGATGCTCGAATGTTCAGAAGAGGCTGTTTAGCCCACCCATGAGGATGCAGCATCCTGAAGCTGCCATGGGGATGAACAGCCAGCACCACTCCACGTGTTTTGCCTCCGTGTTCATCCTTGGCCAGATCAGATCAAAGCAGCCTTAGGTAGACAGGGCAGACTGAGCTACCTCAGAGCCTGTGGAACGGGCAACACTTCAGATGTCATGGCCCCTCGGCACCACCGGGTTGACTATTTCCCATCTTTATTTCGCAAGTTCTATTTTACTTGGTTGTGCTAAAGAAGAGCGAGTTCTTTGGGTTTTCCTTCGAGGCTGATCTGATCTTGTTCTTGTAAGAGCTATTTGAAGCACAGAGTAGCTTTCAGACAGTGACAGCCGCTTGCTAGCGGTAATAAACCTAAGCTGAACAGAGAAGTGCTGCTTGTTAATGGAAACATTAATAACGGTTGTATTGCTTTTGTAGTTTTAAATAATTTTACTGAATAATTAAACAGCAATTTATTATTTTTGTTTAGAAAGCAGTCCTCAGACCTCTCTTCAGCTTGTTTTTGTTATGCTGTTGTTGATTTTCCCATGTTTGATCTTATGTTTGCTATAAGAAGGATATATACTGAAGTATTTTTAAAACAGAATAGATAAATGAATTTGCTGCCTGTGGTCTTATGAAAGGCTTTGTAATTACATGAGTGAATTTTTTGTCATAAATAATTCAGTCAGTATTAATTAAAAATTCTTGTTTATTAATCACTGGGTTCCATATCTTCTGTTTATTAATTTTCCTTTTATTACAATAGTTTCTGTTTAGTTATTGTCATTAAAGGAAATTTCCAAGTACATTCCAGAGGGATCTGGTGACAGAGTGAGTGGCTGAAAAAAGATTCCTGTTGATGTTTTTTTAAAGGCTCATCCTGTGTCTGTTACTTTTATTACTTCATTGTCCTAAGAATAAAAATAGCCAAATTTTCAGAGTGCACAAGAGAAATGTTCACAGCGCTTCTTGCTTTGCTGTTGGTTATGGTGGCTAATCATAATAAATCAAGAATATTTAATGAATACATTAATTAGAATTCAACGGAATCAAGAATACTTTTACGCTTTCTCTGTTTCAAAGGGTAAATATGAATTAATATCTTATATCTATCAACATATCCAGCTTCTTATAGTCAGAGAAGGAAGGAAAAAAGATGTTATGAGATACAGATCTCCAGAGTATCTAAGCTGAACAAAAAGAATGGTGAGTTCCTGTTCTCATGGTGCTGTGAGCATCTGCAGCCTTGGTGGAATCAGAGGCATTCAGGACATTTCAGGTGTGGGCTCAATTCTGAAAACATTAAGAAAAGAGTCTCATGACTCCTTGTTGGAGCTGGCACAGCAGAGACTAGAAGTGCTGATTTTCTCTAAGCTGCAATACTTACACTAATGAGATAAAAATCTTTGATTTGGGTAGTATTTGTTCACTCTTCTCCTTTGCATTTTCTGATTTATCTTGGTTAGCTATTTATGTCCCAAAACAGTGGTTTCAACAAAACCTCATCACTGCAAAGAATGTGATTTTCATAGTTATCAAAAACCTTATAAAAATAAAGTGCTCTTTTTTAATCAACTCTTTTGATATTACTCTTCAAAATGAATCCACTAGGATTTGCCATTCAGTGAGCTGTTTTCTTAGGGTAGCATGACATATATTATTAGCTTTATTGACCAAATCACTTTCAATATTTAAAAATTTAAGCATCAGGGAAGTGGCAGTTAAGAGATTACACTGTTTGTTAAGCCTTCTGGACATTTTCAGTCCCTTGAATCATGTTTCAAATTTTGTCTGACATCCTGAATGAAGTCAGTATTCTTTTGGAAAAGCTCAAATAGCAAGACCCTGTGCACAGGAGTTACTACATAGATGTCTACATCTGAACTCATTATCCTTGCCTTCCTTTACAGACACCAGAGTCAAAACATGGGACTTGTAGAGTGTTATTCCTCTCATCCCAAAATAATTTAAATGAGTCATATTCTTGAAGTGTCTAATTTTTCCCGCTGACCGTAAAGAGACACTGAAGTGATTAGTTTGGCAGATAACATCCTTTCTGGGGATGTTTAAAGTGAGATGAAATCCCACCCACATAGACTCTGTGAGACAAGGCAGGAAGACTTTGTACAGTACAGTGTCAGGAGAGCTTAAATGGTGTAAAGCTAGATTCATTGTATGAGTCAGTGATGCCATTGTTGAGGTTTGTGGAACAGCTAAATCAGCATCACAATTACAGTATCAGATTTTTTGCATATTTCTGGTTACAACACTGTGATTAGCTATGATATTATGCCATAGTTATGATACTAATATCATTATTATGAGATATTATGCTATGATGTATTTCCTAGATCAGAAAAAGGAGAATAAACTATCTTTAGAAGACTGAGCTGAAATCATTGCTGCCTTAAAAGTCTATGTGCTTTCTTTGTGTATCAGGTTTAAACATCGTATTTGTAATTTAGAATGAGCATTTATGAATATTTCCTCAGAGTCCTATCTGAAAGATCTGAGGTATTTCATATAAAGTGCTTGTTATAAAGTGATAATATGATACCCCACTTGAGAACTGAAGTGGAGAACCTCTGGCTTGATAATAGAATTGGCTGAACATTATCTCAGTTTTATAACCTACTGTATGTTAGTTATACTCTAAAGTAAATGGATATAGTACCTTGAAGGGAGGTTTTTTCTGCCATCATAGGCCTGCGGTGCGCATGAAGACCTGCCTTGCTAATTGCTGATGGAATAGAGACAATACCAGAAGATGGGGATGATCATGGTTCTTGGAAAAGTTAGTAGAAGACATCTTGAAAATTAGATTATTGCTAAAGCTAGGTAACATCTGCATTCCTACAACTGCCTACATAGAAATGAAAGCATGAATGCAGGAATCTGTTTAAGGAATGGCATATTATAGTCTTGGACACTGCTACAAGTGAAACTTCAAAGAAGGCAAGGTGGAGGAGATGATGGATTTGGAATACATTCCCACTGATCCAGGCAACACATATGTGTCAGAATCCATCATTAGAGAGCTTTTCTTCTTTCAAACTCCCTGTCTCTCCTGTAAGGAACCTGCAAGAGAATGCTCTTGGAATATTGTAGCAGATGAAAGATTGCCAAAGTTTATTAGCTGGAGTTAGCCTTCTCTGTATAGTTTTTATTTGAGTTCTGAAATTAATTTTATGTCCTATGGTTTTATCTGTTTCTTTCAATGACAAAGAATACAACAGAGGTAACTTTCGCAGGTGTAGCATATGTATACTTTTCCTCTGCTTTCTTCTCTGTGGACAGTTCCTTTTTACAGTCAATAACGTTTCATCCAGGTATAAGCTGGAAAAGCTCTACACAAGAACTATATGAATCATTGTTGTACAACACTAATAAAGCATTATTATATTTTTTTACCCTCTATTATCATTGCAGGCTTTGGTCAAAATCTCTTCAGACTAGGTCTTATAATACAGGAAATATAGACAAATAAATACAATATTCTTCACTCCAGTGTATCTGACCACTCTTCAAAATGTAGTGATACCACTTGGAACTGATTTCTACAACAGGACTCTGCCTCTGGGACCATTGCTGGATGAAGATGCCAGGAGACAGATTTAGACCCTTCTTTGTCTGCGAGTATTCTGAGCCTGGCACAATGTTCAAGTGGCGCCAGACAGCCCATTTCTACATTTCCAAGTTCTCTTACCCTCCAAAGTAATCTACTGGGAATGGCCAACTGTGCCCAGGAAGCCTGTGAGGTTCTGAGAGACGTTGTTCAAGCCTGCCTTTGGAAGCACTCTGACAGTGTGACAGGATGGACAACATTTCAAAGTCTGGGCACACTGACATTTTTTGGTTTAGTAGTAGAGATGCAGTTTTTGCGATGACCATAGTTATTTTGATATCACGGCTTAAGGAGTTATGTGCTAGTTACGTATGCTGCCAGTAAAGAGCTAGGGTTCATAGCCTCTGGGACTGGGGATTAGAGGAAAAAATACATGATTCAAGAATTCAGGAACTGAGTCACTCTATTACATATTGTCCCTTTTAGACAAATGCTTCTGAAAGCCAAAGAGTTCACATTGTTCCTCAGCTGCCTCCATACGCAGAAATGGCAGCATCCTGTCAGACATTGGGGCTATTGGTGGGCATTGAATAAAATGACCTCCAGTACCAAAAGAGTAAGACGTAAAAATTTGTGGAAATTGAATCCATGACCTTCAATACCAAAAGAGTAAGATCTGAGCCAAAAGGTAGGCCTCTTATCTGTAGCAAACCAGTGGACTGTTACAGACACCGGGGCTTGCTATTAGATGAAGACATGATTATACAGTAAGCCAGTGTATTATTACACTTTCATTTCCTCTGCTGAAAGGTCTATTATCCTCTCTGTGAGCATGATCTAATGTCTGTTGAAGTCAATGTGAGCTTTTCATTGAGTTTAATCGACTCTGAATCATGATCTAAATGTGTGAGCCTGTTCACACCTGCTAGAATTAAACAGGGTATAAGAGCTATGAAGAAGTGATCTTTAAATATCTATATATCTATCTCTATATCTACCTCTATATATACATCTATCTTCCATATAAACACTGGTTCAGACATAACAGAATAGCTATCCGAAGGTGATAACATAACATGTGAAGGAATCCAGCCTAAATTTAATCAAGGGGTTGTAAAGGGCAATTTGGGTAAAACTGACAGAATGATAAAGGAGATTTGTGGATGAAAGGAAAATGCAAGATGGGAGTTCTCAGGAGTAACCTTAGGAAAGAAGGGAAACTGAGATGCAGTTTCATGGTGGGTGGCTATCCTAATTCTGAAAACACATTCTCTTACAGCAGTTTTTTATAATCAGAATATATTTGTTTGAGGTTTATTTTCTACTTTTTCTTTCTCTATTACTGCAATGAATATTTTGGCTACTGATTTCATCGCAGTTCTAAATAGAACATAGGAGGGGGAGGACTCTTCTCAAGAGACTTTAGCAATACAAAGTGAATTGTCTGTTCTAGGTAGGATATGTAAACTCACCCTTTAATCAATGGAGAGAGATATTAACTCCACAGAAAGATGTATACCACACACCTCAGACACTTAGGATGAGATGACACAATTGTTGTGAAAATGCACGTCAGTTTGCAGAAGGCTAGTTGGCCACTTATGCCTGTGACAGGTCACACACTGGTTCTGTGCCTCTGTACTTGCGACCTTCCAGCTCTTTCCTGCTCTACCCTTTAAATATCTAATTCATATCTAATTGAACAGCTCCTGCCTATGAGCCTACCTGAGCAGCTTCATTGGTGGGCTGGTGCGTGCTCGCCACCTCACCGTGCACTGAATTTCACCACGAATGCCTTAAACATGTACAATAGTGAGTGTGACAGCTGTCGTTAAAGGCTGGTTCTCTGAAGGCAGAGTGGGTCTAATCCAAAATCCATTGGCAACAAATCAGCACTCTGAGGTTGTGTAAATAATATGGAAAATTTTCCTGTCTTTCTAATCCCGGACCATGTGAAATATCTCCCAGTGTCTGAATATTTAATTATTTGAAATTGTTATCAGAGGACAATGCTCTTGTAAGGACAAGACTGGGGCTTTAGGACAGTTTCATATGGCAGGAAAAAGGCTCTCAGTCGTCTTCAAGTTCTTGACCTGAATCTGTTTGGTCAGCTTACACTACAGTATATAAGAATAGTAACATCGGTCATACCAAAGGTTTGTCTGGAATTTCATCCTACACCTGACATTCAGTAGCCACTGTTTCTCAGAAAGCAGTGTATACACAGAAAGTGTGTATAGAGCTGTCCTGCTGTATGTATCCCTTATCTTCTCTTAGTCAACAGTTTCAGAAATTTGTGAGCTGCAGGTTTCTTACGTACTGTTATGTTTAAGAGTCAGTCTCAGTCCTCCCCTCTGGTGTTCTAGTTACATTTTTCAGCAAAGTAGGAGATTTTCTAATGTATTTATTTCTTGACAACTCCAGCTTATTTACATATATTCTCATGGCAATTCACTGATGACAAACTAACTTAGACTCTAAAAGGAATTGCACATGCTACAGTTCTGCCTACACTTCGGGTTTCCCCACTTTCATCTAGTGGTATAACTGCACAATTACAAATCTTTATTGTGACAGCCAAAACTTCCATTTCTACCAGTGGAAATTACCCCTGTTGGAAAGCAGGCGAAAAGCTTTTCCTGCAGATTCTGGTTGATTGCCATGAAGAGTCCATCCAAATGGAACTGCAGTTGTGCAGCTACAGCAGTAGATGGATCAGTTTAAATCTATAGTATAGACAAGTATAGACTATAAATCAGTAAACATTCTCAGTACACTAGCTATTTCAGCCACAATTATTTATTGTAGTGGAGATAAACATACATTTGATGTGTGTATATAAAAGGCGAGAGAATATACCAAGAGAGCATTACATGGCATGTGGCTGTGAGTTGCATACTGCTGGGATCAAATTCTCCTTTGCATCAAACTCACAGAAGTACTGACACAACTAAAATCTTCCATAGTTTGTCACTGCCAATAGAGAAATTGCCTGGCCAGTATTATGCTGTCTGGAAATAAAGGAAAACTATGATAAGTCATCCACTCACTTTTAAAATAAAAAATATATCTTAGTAATAATGCAGTGTTGACAACTTTAAGTTCTTTGAAGGGCTTACAGAGATTGGCATGCAAAATCCTCTGCAGAGAGTAGAAATAACTTTCAAGGATTTGAGGCCAGATTTTCTGAATTTCCTCATCTTCTCCTGCATCTTCCAGTCAGCTGACATCAGCTTCATTTACTATACATAACTGCAGGAAGTGAGAATGTTTTTCATACTGTATTATTGGTCTGTATATCATTATTTTGATCAACTGAACCTGGAAACTCGTAACAGGCCAAATCATGTGTTGTGTAGCAAGAATGCAGGTGCAGAATGGGAAACACTGGTTTCCATTTCCCTACTTTCTGCTGCCACAACAATGGAGTGGCAATGGCACAAACTCAGAAACCCCATGTTTCCAGGTGCCCTACCAGAAAACACACAATCACAGACTGGTTGGGGTTGGAAGGGGCCTCTGGAGATCATCAAGTCCAACACTTGCTAAAGCAGGTTCACAAGAGCAGATCACACAGGAAGGTGTCCAGGTGGGTTTGAATGTCTCCAGAGAAGGAGACTCCACAACTTCTCTGGGCAGCCTGTTCCAGGGTTCTGGCACCCTCAAAATAAAGAACTTTCTCCTCATATTCAGATGGAACCTCCTGTGCTTCAGTCTGTGCCTGTTGGCCTCATCCTATCACTGGGTATCACTGAAAAGAGTCTGGTCCCATCCTCTTGACAGCCACTCCTGAGATATTTATTAACATTGATAAGATGCCCTCTCAGCTTTCTCCAGACTGAACAGACCCAGCTCTCTCAGTATTTCATCATAAAAAAGATGCTCCAGGTCCCTCATCGTCTTTATAACCCTGACATGTCTGAGGATGTGGCTTTATCCTGCAACCTCCCTCTTTACCATCCTTCTCACACCACATGACATGGGTTCCTCTGCATCACTCGGTTCAAAGAGCTTGAAGTGCAGAAAATAGTAAGAAGAAGCTGGAAGATGCATTGTCTGGAGGTCTGGGCCATGTTTGCATGGCACAAAACGTGTGCCGTTTTGGCACCCTCAGCCATAGCATGTGTCTGTAGCATCTTCTGCTTGCCCTGTATGCATCTAGAATAGCTTGGGTTTTGACGTGGTTAACACCAAATCTGTGAATGAACATTGCTCTTTCAAGAATATCATTAAGTCTCTGCTATGGAGAGCCTATCTATTAATTATTATTATTAATGATTAAATATTATTATGATTAACTTCCTCTAGAAACAATGTGGCAATCCTAGGAAGATGATTTAGACAGGAAATGAGCATAACAAGGAAGGAAATTTAAGTATACAGTAATTTTTTTGACATTACCATTTTGGTGCACTTAGCAGGGGTGGTCAGGTTGTCTGATCAAATTTACGTTTGACCTAATGACCTCGGTCTGCCTTAATATCAGTGGAGACAAGTAGGCACTGCTAAGGCATGGCTCATCTTCTGAGAGCAGAACTCTGACTCAGATAAAGCCCCCAGAAGTGCCTGTTTCTTTCCATTGATCATACAGGTCAGATATAAGTGCTCACATTACAGATATATAAAGATGGAGGATGTGAAGCCTCCTGTAGAGACACTACACTCAGTGCAGATGTGCTGATTCAGGTACAAGTCTTGGAACAGCAATAAATGCTCTCAGTAATGTCAGAAGATAAATTATAATCATTTATGTAACTTATTGTCTTCGGGCTGATATCTGATATCTGGTGAGATGCTCAACTTTTTACAATATGGAAACTCAACCTGTACACTGAGATCCATCATAGAATCTGTGAAATACAACTGACAGGAAAAGAAAGGTAAAATAAAGAAGGGTAATTTGGTAACCTCTTAAATGTTCTGGGTGAAATTAGTTTTTATCAATTTGGAGGATTATGTTTCCACATAAACTTTTATTGGCTGCAACATCTTTATTACTCAGATCAAATAGTGTCTGGTGTTCTGGATTTTATTTTGGTCTTGAAAAGATACTTGATTTTATTAGATTGCTTGATCTTGTTTAAGTGCAGCTGTTAATCAGTCCCTTTCTATGTACTTCTCTCTTCCTTTGTCTTTTCTGGAAATATATTTGTGTCATTAAGACCAAACTCTACTAATCTGAGTGAAAATCATCTTGCCCATTGCTATCGTAGGAAAACTTCACATACATTCCAGAAACACAAATGCTTTCCACATGACTCACATATATCAGGTAGCTGAAGGAAGATCTTGGTGGATTTGAGTAGCCTTGTTACGCTTTCCTCTGTGCGGTGTTTTAGATTCACTGATCTTTAACCTCACATGTAATTTTCAAGAAATTACTGAGGATTTGGACCTTGCCTCTTTAATCACATAAAAAGTATCAGATTATCATGAGGTCTTTTGTATATTACACTTAAATATATAGATGGGTGCTGTCAACAGAAACAGTTGTGAGATAACTTCCGTTTTGTTTTTCTGTTCATATACAGATTTTTTTCTGAGTTACTGAATCCCAAAAATGTTCTGAATCTTTTTTCTGTCTCTGTTTATGCAAAAATAAAAATAAGTGCTGAAAAACGACAACAACAAACCCAAGCAAACCCACAACAGGTATTTGTTCTTTATAAATAAAAATCTTGTTGTTTTCCAAATAGCTCTCTATCCACTGCTTCACAGTATAGAAATAAATTACCAATTTATGCAGAAAATCATGGAACAAGAATCAATGAGGAGGATGAAAAGAAAACTGATGTTGTGCTAATCTGCTCTTTCAGCATCTAGAATTGGACATTACAAAAATCTTAAGTTATTTTTACATGATCAAGGGTATAAGAAAGCTAAAAACAGAGTCAAATTAGTCATTGTGTATCTCTGTAACATACTATGTACCTGTATATTTTCGAAGAAATCAGCAATGTTCAACATATACAAGAGGATTGAAAGATATAGTTGAGAGTCTGCTGTCCTCAATAGGATTAGATCAAAGGACATATTGAGCTCTACAGTTGTTCATTTCCTGTTTATTGTAGGTGTCTAAGTACCTCCAATGGGTGTTATTAGTGGATAGGCAGTCAGCCCACATCGTCACTGTGTTCTTTACATCAGTCACACACTGTGAATTCCTTAACTGGCTGCAACTATATAAAGTGTTCATGAACAGCTGGAGTTTGTTTTTTTGTTTGTTTTTTGTTTGTCTCATATGGTGTCATTTCAGCTGCCAGGATAATAATAGTCAGACTTTCTAGATTGTCCCTCAAATGAATCAACATTTTTCTCTATGACAGGGCAAACCCAGTGGCTCTGAGCAAGCCAGTCTGGTTGAAGATGTCCCTGCTCGTGGCAGGGGGATTGGACTGGATGGGCTTTGAAGATCCCTTTGAACGAAAACTATTCTATGAATCTATGACAGGACTGAAATTCCCTTTATATACCTGTGTGCTTTCATTCACTATTCATGGAGGATTGTGCTCAGCCAAGAGGGATGGAATAGTGCACTTCAGAAAGACCAAAACTACAAATGTCACATTAAAGACCACATTTCAACCACTTTTATGGTTAACATGAACAGGATAACTGAGGCACTGGAAAAGCAATAACCTCAGGAAATCATCTCTCCTCTCCAGGTCCGTTCTGTGATTCTTCCATAGCTGGAGGGGAGCAGGAACTCAGTGAAGGGTATCGCTCTGCACATCTTGGTGCACATTAACCCAGATGAAGTGCTGGGCTCACAAAACAACAACGATCCTCTTAATTTGGTCCATTCAGAGCTGTGCACACTTCGGTTCACTGCGTGTCTGGGGCAGCAATGATTTTCTGATTTGGGTTGTTTGCAGCATGTTGACTTGCAGGATGGAAGAAGTGATGCTCAGCTGCAAACATCCAGCAGCATGTGCTCCTCTGTCAGCACACTGGCAAATAAATTAGCACGCACTGTCTCTTCCTTTCAGGATACCTCTGAATGCTGATCATCAGCTCATAGGCTCTTGCTTATATGGATTTTGCACCTAATATGCTTTTTGCAGCTAAGAATTGGATCTAAAAGGAGAAATTTCTTCACCAGCGCAGTGGGATTGCTGCTTCTGTAGCTATATTTTTCTTGTCCTTACCAGTTCATTCCAGAAGCTTAACAGGCTGAGCATGTCTTTGAGCTTGAAAATCTCAGTTGTGAAAAATGCAGTTCAACAAACTGTGAAACTCCTGACAGTACAGAAACAATATTAACAGTAGATGATGATTAGAGCTATTGGAGCCTGATTGTTAATTGGATTGTTACAAATGAAACAAACGGACCATTAAAAGGACATCAAATATGGTGGCTTGCAGTAGAGACAGCATTCTTTGGCAAAGACAAATTGTTCATTAAGGCCATATGAAGACTATAAGTAGCAGTCATTAACACCAAATTTCACTCTAATGGGATGCTCTTTGGTGCCTGGCTAATTTCCCTTCTTCTTGTGCTTCTTTTTTAATGTGTTTGCTCTGTATTTTCATTGAATTTGTCACTCAGCCGTGTGCACTGTTACCCTGACAGACTCCTGACAGCTTTTCTGTTTGCCTGTTTGTTTGTGCAGCCATTTCTTGAGTCACTGACATACACCAGGAGACCTGCCAATCCTTTTTAGCCTGGTGGCAACGCTCCAGTGCACATGAGAGCCCCCTACTATTTATCATCCTGCTTGTTTCTTCTTTCTGTTCCATTATGGCTACCTGCAGAGCCACAATGCCAGACCTAGAAATACCTGTTGTTTTGCACCCAAACTGCTGCTTTTCTCATTTGCCCTGCCCAGATCAGAAGCAATCCCACCAAAATGGGTGTAACACAAGCATAAACAAGAACAGGAGCAAAGTCCATAAAGTCCATAAAGAGATCCTCCACATATTCCAGGGTGGTATGCTAGTGCTCTAAGTCAGAGTTGGTTCTGAGGAAACCTTTCAGTTTGCATTTCTTAGGTGTTTTTTGACTAATTTCAGGATGGACCTTTATTTTTCTAGTATTTAATTTCCAGAGGAGTTCTGCACTAACGAGCATTAAGCACTCAGCAGTTAGCAGCAGCTTCTGAGCTGAGCACCGGGTACATTCCACCGTGTGCCCTGAGCTCCTGCCTCCATATGTCTCACATCAGTGCCCTAAGCCCAGTGCTGGGTCTTGTGTGCAGCTCCCCTGAGAGGCTTTTTTTGCCCTCCAAGGAGCAGGTGAGGTGTGTGTTGCAAACTCAGGCCTTGTCCCAAGACCCTACACTCAGTTGGGGATACGGGTATGATACACACCCTTGCTTAGGGTCTTGGAAATGCTGTGAGTTTGATGGATTTTTCCAAACTATACTGGCCACGTACTGACAGCAACAGCCAGTGGCTACACTGCCTCTTCTTCAGACCAGCTCATACAGCTTTGGCTCATCATGCAGCTCAGTGCAACACTAGATTTACCACATTCCATTACTCAGAGCCTCCTGGTGCACAGTTTTACTGCTGCTGAGAGAGTGCATGGACGGGTCCAAGTTCCCAAAACTCCAAGCTCGAGGTATTAAAGATACAGTCCCTCTTTGTGTATATTTGACCAGTTGTTTGTATATTATGTAGCAATGGGAAAATCACCCCAGTAGTTCTCATCAGGCATCTGTTGTGTCTATTTTTATACCTTGATTACTTAACCCATACTCCTAGCATGCAAACTAGCTGTAGTCTTTAGCAATAATAAGTATTCAATTCATGCCATGTATCTTTAAACACTGTTTTTGAACATTTTCCCAGTCTACTCATCCTCCTCCATACAAATACCACGTGTATCTTGTGCAGACCTTCCTCAGTCCTCTGATGGATGACAGGTGGCCTGCTCATTAGTCCTGTGTTTAATTGGTTATCAGTCACACTCTCAAGCTTACCATCCCTTGGGTTGCACAGCTGCTTTTATTGAACCTCACTTTTTTTTCAGGCCTTTCCAGCATTTCTTTCACCCTTGCTTGGATATGAGGAAGCCTCAGAAGATTTCTAAGGGCATGGTGCTGGTCAAGAAAAGAATGAAGAGCGGAGGGATGCTCCATTGCAGCTTTGTCTCAAATAGTTGAGGGACTTCTGGGGCTCACGGCAATGTCCTTTTAGCTTGATTCACCGTTCTTTAGTAGCTTCTATTGTATTTTTATATCCAGTAGGATGTGGCTGCATGTAGCCCTGCCTGTGCGTGCAGACTTAGTGCAGGTAATCTTGTAAATTGACCAAATGCTTATGTGCTTCTGTGATCCATGGGAAGCAAAATAACCAGGTACTGCTCTGGGGGAATGGGCTGTCAGCTTGGCCTGTAGCTTTACTTGAAAAATTAGACTGAATAAATTCTTATGGATGCTCTGTCACTCAGCTGCTGCAGCTGTGTAGCTTTGTGGAATTTGAGAGTCGTTGGTGTCCTTCAGAGACATGTTTATAGCAGACCCATGGTGTGATAGCAGCATCCATCTCCACGCAGACCTTGATTCTTCTACTGATATTGTGAACAGAAGTCTTTTCACATGAGGAAACCTGCTGACAAAGATTTCCCAGGCTGGGCAGGGTCATCTGCAGACAGGTGACAGTATTTGTAACGCAGTGGCCTGTGGTCTATAGGGACAGAAATGACTTTGATAACAGACTTACTTTCAGTAAAGATTAAATGATGCTTCTCTCCTGTTGGTAAGATTAATACATCATATGTATTCTACACTCTGTCTCTCAAGCTGTCTGGCTCAAATTTTGGATAATGGAAATGATGTTTTTTTCCTACTTTCTACTTGCGGTACTCTTCAGTTGTTGAAGAAATAGCTTTTCACAGGAGAAATCACAGTTTGCAATGTTTTAATCTTTGTAAACTCAGAAAGCTGAGGTTTATAATTACTTCCAATTATTTCTTATAACAGCCCTATCTAACCCTAAGAAGTTATTGATGTAATTGTGTTTGTTCCTTGTTAGGGAAATGATATCCTGTACAGTGTCTTGAGCAAAATTAATTGCTCCATCTTTTATTGATCTTTTTGGTTCATGCAATTGATTTACCTTTTATTACTGATTGGCTGATGATATTTACAATACAAGCTGATAGTTAAATTCTTTTCTTGTGCCAAATATCACAAAAGGAATTGTTCACCTAAATATTTTTCTTTGCAATAGCTGTTCAACTGATACAGAAAGGAGGTCTGTCACAATGGATAAAAAGCAAAGGTAACTTTTGCAATGGGGAGAGATAATTCCTGAGAATTGAATCTGCTTTCTCTGGTCACAGGTAGTCTATTCCCAATGGAAAATACTCTTCTTCCTAAAATACCCTTCTCTTGTAAATCTAAGTAATCAAGTTCAGTAAACCAGTTATAGAGAATGAATGATGGGCAATGAATGCAGAATGATACGGGATGTGAAGCTTTTCATTTTTCTGTGAAATGACTTTTTGTAATGCCACTTCTTGAGGATGTTCAAATTCATAGCTGGTTGGAAATTACATAACTGTTGAAAGACATAACTGGATGGTGAAGCCCTTTGACTGCTCTTAGTGTTTTCCAAGCCACCTGCGTGAAATAAATGGGGGTGAGGACTGAGTCCATCACTCAGGGTGTGTAAAGGCCACTCTTGTTTGACCTAAATACGGCATGGGCCAGAGTGTGATGCGCACAGTTCACTACCTACTGTAGCACTATATTCCTTTGTAGTACATCATAAATAAAAGAGGTTTTAGAATCTAGTCTAATAGTATTTAGCTCCAGTTGTGTTTTTCTTGCAGTAGCTTGAAGGAGAGAGCAGATGCCAGGCTTATTCAGACAGACCTTGGTGGCTTTCACCCAGTATGCCATTGAGTAATAGGAATTACCCTTATAAGACATGGTCCATACCCATGAATTACCTTCTAAAATGTCTGTGATTTGTGACAAAGAGTGAGTTTACCTATACTGTTTGACTGTCTGTGTATGTGAAATTTCTAAGTGGATCCTTACCCCCACTGAAAGGGATCTACCAATCTGGAGAAGTAAGGCAGAGCTACATTAAGAAAATGGAAGACCACTTGCTCTTTCCATTTCTTCTCTAATAATCTTCAGGCTCATCTTTCAAATGCAAATGAGATCAAATGCATATAGATATGTAGAAAGTTTTTCCAAAAGTAAAAGCCTTAAAACAAAAGCAATGCCCAAAGTGTCATTGCATAACATGAATTTAGCTGTGAAATGTGCTTGGACCCGCTGTCCTGTGTCAGTCCTGTGTTGGGGGACAGAAAGGGTTTGCAGACTGTTGTCTTATGAGTATCTTAACTCACTACTCCCAAGTATCAGCCTTGCATAAGATGTTGGTAATGTCTACCACCACCACAAGAACAGAAGGTGTTTGTGCTGTGTACTCAGACTGTTGGTAGCTTTCCCATCAATATAGCATCACAAGGAGCTGGAATTCAGCTGAATTTATATGTGATTTTAAGGGAGTTTTTTGAAATCAAGAAGGGGTTATGCTGTCCATAAAAACATAGCCTGGGAACCAGGACCCTAAATCAGCCTGCTCATGCTGAAGTTAATAGTAGTTTCTGCCTTCATTTTTGCATGAGCAGGACATGAGAAAGCTGCTTCCATGTAGGTTACTGAAGGCAGAAAATGATGAAATAATCAGAATTGGGCCCTTGGATTATTTGCTGCTGCTCTGTTCTAATCTTCTAACCTGCTGCTGCTTCTTTTTGTCAGAAAATGCAGAACGCTATTATTTTATTTTTCACAAATCACATGTTCTTATTAAACAGACTCAGGCACCTGGATCATTGCTCCTCAAGAGCTCCTTTGCATATCCTGTTCTCTGACTGCCAGCCACACTGACCTTCAAGCGCTTTGTGCAAAATGCTGAAGAATGACCAAGAGCAACATTTTAATAACTTCACTAGCATATTAAAATATGGGAAAAGAGCTACTTTATTGTGTGGAGCAGCTGGTACTCAGTCCAATAGGATTTACCAAAAAACTTTTTTGCTTCTGGCTTTAGAATGAGTCATAATTGATCCCAAGAGGACAGCTCAACTAATCTCTGAACAAAATAGAATTATGATAAGTATTTTGCAAAATTTAATTATTCTGCCCCTGGGAACTCACAGCCTTTAGAAGAGATCAGCTTCTTACCGGATTTATTTGGACTAGGGATTTGTAAAGGGACAAATCATGTTTAACTTCTATCATAAAACTATCTTAATTTTGGTCTGGTTAAAAAATTAATCAAAGGGCATATTCTTTACTCCAAATGACCTTGGAGTGCAGGCCAAGACCCAGGTCCTCAAAGACACACAATTGTCCAAATAGGAATAAAACATCTAACACTCACTGATTTTGATGGAATTATTTACTGAACTACCTTTATGCATCTGATACTAAATCCTAGTGGGGACCTGGGCTTTCAAGAGACACTCGCAAGCACCAGCTGGTGTATGTGATGCTGTGTAAATGCTGATGTTACAGAGCATTGAGAGATACACTGAGAGAGCAGCTCTGACACAGCTGCCTGTGGATCAAGTGTGGGAGACCAGTGGTTTGGCGAGCAGAGGCAGAAAGCAGAGCGATGTCCATGCAGTCAGACAGAGAAGAGTAATGGCTTCACACAAGGGGAGCAAAGATGGTATCTTGAATTTTTAAGTACTAGAAGAAATTTTCCATAGTTCACTACTGCTCAAGTGTGTTCACAAACATCCTCTGAATGCCATCTGTATTTTGTGGGTTCAGACATTCTCTAGAGCATCTGACAAAAATATATTGAGGCAAAGATCAGAGCTGGAGAGGTTACACATTAGAGTAACAGCAAATCTTGCTCAGTCAGGCAACATTTGGATTTTGATTCCCAAAACTACTGCTGGATGTGTGATCCCACAAAAAAAGAATTAATTCTTCCAGTGAGTGGTGACTCAAACAGTATATTCTTGGTTTATTTTAAGATGAAACACTCAGTGGTAAATAGGGTTTCTGCTCTTAGGCACCAGGAGAGAGAGTGTCCAGGAAAAAAATGTTGATGAGGTACGATAAAAACCTTTAAAATGAAGAAAACAAACAAACAACACAAAAACCACACCACAAACAAACAAAACAAAAAAACCACAACCAAACCACAAAACAAAACAACAAGGGGAAAACAAATATATTTTCTGCTGACTTCAAATGAACATTCAGTCTTTCTGTCTGTGGTGAAATAATCAAAATAATTGAAAGAATCTATCTACGTGTCTCACAGAAACAATGTATCTTCTAGTTAAACAGTGTAAATGTATTTTTGTTGGTAGGAAAAAATACATTGCAACTAGACTTTTTTCTCAATTCCCTGAGATTGCCTTAATGGGGACACTGAAGCTAAACAAGTGCTCACATGTATCAAATTAATTTTCAATACATACCTGACACAGGAATACTTAAAGATGGAAACAGTTTGGTGGGCATACGTTCATCCAGTCTGCTGTGAAATGTGGATTTAAATCCTGTAGAACTAATTTTCATAATACAAAAAACTCAAGGTCTTATGTTAAGTGATAATGTTGACACCAGGAAAGCTGTGGAGTCAGACTCTGGTCCGTATATAGCACCGTTATGACACAGAGTGGTGTGTGTGAACCATCAGCTGTGATTTGCTGGTGTTCTGATACACGGAGTGCTGACAGGAGGGATGCATCTCTGCTGTATGCGATGCCAGATCTACTTAGGGGCTGCAGATGTTGGAAGGGACAATTTGGAGCCAGATGTGGGAATCTAGCTGCTCTCTCTCATTGGTACAAACTGCACTGGTGCGGCTAGAGATAAACTTTGTGATAATCTGCAGGGTGGAGATAGAAACACCGTTCAGAGAAGGAGGAGGCACTTCTGAATCCTTAAAGGAAGGAGCCAAACTCATGGATTCAGTTACTTGGCCCCAGGTTTGGGGAAAACAGTAACTGTCTGCAGGTGAAAGGCTGTGCTGCCACTTGCTTATTGTGGAGCTGGTGTCCCAAGAGAGTCTGCATGATGAATGTCAGCACTAAGATAATTTTAAAGATGGTTAGCTAGTAAGATGTGCATGTATAATCAGGTATGCATGACTTTTCTTTGGTACAACTATGCTTTACTGGGGAGGTCTGTAACTTCAAGAGACTCCCATAAGCACTGCTTGTTGCGTTGTGGACAATATTCACATTATTAGCACTTTGGAGGGCTGGAGAAGGTGGATTGCAAAATATAAATTTATGGGTTGGTGTTTCACAGACCTCTCAGTGAATTTATTTGTCTTGAAAGTAGATTAATTTCAGCCAAATATAAATTCTAAATTCAGACTCAAATCTGGAAGTCAAGCTGGAGACTCTTTCCTATTCATCATGAGTAGCAATAGGAATTATTTGGGTCAAACTGCTCCTGTGAAACCCATTAGCTTTCAGCTGAACTGTAGGATTTCTGTACCTGGGATGAATGCATAATTTGCAGACAATGGTGTTATATAATTGACAATATAGCACACATATATCCCTGTAACTTCTGCTTTTAGTCTGCAAGATGATCTCTATTGTTGATCCAATTTCTCACTTTTTTTTTTCTTCATTGTTTATGAGGGTTTCCAACAACTTGCTTGCTTGCTTGCTTTGTCTCTCTCTCTTTCTCTGTCTTTTCTGGGGCTTTTTATTGACCCTATTGTGTGGCTGTTGTTTAAATGAATAATTGAGTGGATTCAGGGTTAAATATTGATTAATTGTTAAGGAGTTTGGATTCAAAGTGGATGGCTGTACAAAGGGCTGGCATATGTGAGGAAGGAATTGCCAGAAAGGAAAATACCATATTTATTGGCTGATTTTGTTATATATTACTACACAGCTTTAAAAATATAATGCTGTAAGCTTTTCAGCTTCAGATCTGATCTGCCTATAAAAGGACAGTATTATTTTCCCTGCTGCAAAGAAAGAATTATGTGACGTGCCTGTCCCTACTTGCAGAGATGCAAAGACAATCCCGCCAATGCATCCAGATGCTCTTGTCACACCATCATGTTGCCTGTTTGTATGTCAAGTCTGGTTGGTGTTTGAAATCCAGATCCATTTCCTAAACTATACACTCCTCATCAGTAAGAATCCAGTTTTCCCAAATGCTCAAACTGTGAAAGATTCCTGATACAAATGTATATTTGGAAGCTTGGAGTCTTTGAATTTATTGTGCAGCTACGTGGTCCTAATGGCAAAATGTTAGTTTAAACAGTCTGTGTGCTACTGAGATCAGATAAGTCACAGTGGTTAAGAACAGAATTGGAATAAATTTACTTAGCAGAAACAGTTAATAAAGGGCAGAAATGTCCTATAGGTTGTTGCAGCCCTATGGATCACCAGTTTTAGGGAGCAGGAGAATCTATCAACTGCATATCTCCCTTACTGTTTCCTGCATTGCTATTTCTTGTAACAGGAGATGATAGCTGTGTGGCAAGGGCAGTTACACTACTGAAATCAGTGGAGTTAGTTTAGATTTACTACAGCAAAAGTGGGATGAGAATTTGGTTTCCTATTTTTATACCTTAGGTATTTGTCAGTTCATGTTTTTGTCAGGTCTCTGCCTAGGTGGAGATTGGCCAGGAAGAGCTAGGTTTAATAAACAGGTAAAACCATTTCTGTCAGTAAGCAGGGGAAAAAAAAATCGGCTCTTCTGCTCAATTACCCATACAGAAAGCCCATTTTTCTTTCCCAACAAAACCGAGGAAGTGATTTTCATTCTGAAGGAAACTACAGAAACAACATGAAAAGTGCTTCTTCCAAGGATTTTTCTCCAAGGCAGATGCACCTCGCATCCCAATGACGGCAGAGGGCTGGTGTTCTGTGCAGTCCTTGTGCACCAGAGGAGGATGGGGTGTATTAGTTCTGAATTACAAATTAACAAGCTAAATTCTCATCTTACATTCAGATCAGAGTAATCAGTCTGTCCATCAGTCTCAGCAACTGGTGCTGCTGCCCATCGTTACGATACATTAGTACTCACCATGCAAAATTCACTATCAATAGCAGTTTCTGACTCTGTTCCATTATCATTCATATCACTATCAGACTGCAAACCCCATGTGGCTAAGACATGTACAGAGAATTAAAGGAGCCCTTTCTGTGTGAAATAACTAGTAAATCTCTGATGCAGTTGTCTGTTTTGGTGATTCTGATGTGCAAGCCTGGATATACAGTTTCTGGTCACATCGATTTATCAAATCAAGAGATGTCAGGTCACCGTCAGAAGCTCCAAATGTTTCTGTGCCTGTATGTGGAAAGACAAAACAAGGAGGGAATTCTGGCTTTGGCTCTTTTTGCTACATATTTTTGTTGAAAGTGGTGATCTGAGGCAAGCATGAATTTGAAGGGGAAAAGCAAAATTGCAGAGACCAGTGCTCTAGAGATTTCTGCTTCTCAGCATTGAGTAATACATTTCCACAAGCCAGCACATTGGCTTCTGCAAGGGGGGAACAAATAGGACCTTAAGGATTCATTTTTCTCCCAGACAGCAGTGTTTGCTGCTTTGTGGACAGGTTTGTAACCCTGCACAACAGCAGTCTTTATTACTTGCTTGGCTGCCATGACTGGTATCACTGCCTTCCTTGCTGTAACTTGGCTTTTTGTGTTGTGAAAGACCTGCACTGCTGGGGTGAGAAACAACCAGCAGGCTGGAGGAGACACAGCTCTGAGGAGGATGACCACGAGGAGATGTTCGGTCTTTTCTACAGCCAAACAAAAGACCTTTGTGTTTGTACTTTCCCATGGCAAACTCATGTCTTGTTATTTGATAAATCAATATCTCCAGAAATAATCTGGCCAGGCCTGGATATCAAGCATTGTCCAAACAGTAAACTACTTCAGAACTGTGCTGCATACCAGGGGTGAGTGGAGAGGTCATTTATCCACATCTGTACCTTCAAGAAGAACTTCCCTGTAGCCCGGCTGAAGCTCTCAGCACAAATAAATTCTCTACTACCCAACTGAGAACTAAAAAGCTGCAGTGAAGCTTGTCTGGTTGTAAAAGCAGCAGGACTAAACTAGCACTAAGTGCTTCCTAAAACTTCAGCTTCCCTTGAGCCTTTTTGACAATTCAGGTCCTTTCCTTAATGTGCTACCTGCAGAAGCACTTATGTCCAGCATTAGTTTGAAGAAACAGCAGTTTTGCTGTCATGACTTAAAGAAAAACCAAAATGCAGGCTTGGAACTTTGCAAACAGCCAGTGCAGGGTGCCACAAGAGTGTAAGAATGTAAAAGTGGCCATAACAATTGAGATTAAAAGTCCATTAATCCCAGCAGTGCATCCCATTGCTGCTCACCAAGCTGCTGTGCTCAGTTTCTGCAAAACCCTGATGTGGAAGGTCTGGCTTAGAAAAACCTGTGTTATGGTTGTATCAAGACCACTGAGTTTGAGGGGTCCAGCCAGTTGTGTTGTGTTTTCCAGACCTCTGCAGCTACCAGTGCTGATGAAATGGCTACAACAGCAGCAGCTTCTCAACTGACTACCCAACCAATGCTTGAATATGAGGGGAGTCAAATCTGAAACAAATCACATTAAATCTAATATTGCTCTTTTCCTTATTATGACTTCTACAAGTTTGCCTGGTGGATCTTTTCAGCTTTCAGGTTGTTAGTGATCCAGATCCCTCTATGATCCCTCCATCCTCTACAGTTCCCAAAGACCCTTTACTGAAAGGTTAAATGTTGCCAGTAATTCAGCTATTTCATCACTGGGTCCCTTAGAAGGAGTTGTCACTTGCTAGTGTTCACTTTGCCTGTTTGTACCATCAGGTCTTCCATGATTACTTCAGTCTCAAACATACCTACAGGCTACCAAAGGATAAACAAGACTTTGCCCAGTTTCTTCTGCAGCAAACACCAATATGAAGAATTTATTAGCTGCCTGGCAGTGACCTTGTCATCCCTGAGTGTTCCTTGTCTACTGGGATCATCAGTTGGCCCTACAGACTATCTGGTAAGGTCTTTTGATCCTGGTGTATTGGAAGAATAAATTACTATTTGTTTTAATCTTTTGGTTGATTGCTTCTCAGACTGTTTTTTCGTCTGTCCCTTTGTATTTTTGTGTTTACTAAACAAATTGATAGTTCACTGTTATTTTTATTATAATTATTTGGTTTGGATACAGTTTCAGTATGTTGAATGATGCTTTCTTAAGTCTACTGACTCCTTTTTCTTTGCAGTGTTGTCACACTTATTTCCTTTTATCCTTTTTCAAGACTTTCTTAATGGGTGTTATTTAGTGGTGCTGTGCTTCCAGTTTTGTATCCTTCAGTAGTCTCCATACTGACTAAAAGGATTTAATTCCCTCAGCTGCCTGTTTTAACTTTTTAACAAGCTTCCTCACTTTTACTGAAGCTGTCTATGGGAGTTTAGCTCTACTGTACTGGGTTTTTGTTGCTCTTGTAAGGACATTGAATCTAAGTGCATTTTAGTCACTGTTAAAGCGTAGGGCTTCCACTCTGCAAGTTTGAATCGGATCCAGTGCATCGCTCAGTATCAAGGCAAGGGTTGCTTTTCATCTCACCATCTGCTTCAACGAGTTACTGCAGATACATGAAATCCCTGATATATTAAGAATATAATTCCTGTTTCACTGAGGTCATGGCAATCACCATTTTAGAGGATCCACTCAGGGGAGCTGCAGGCATACGAAGTTCAAGCCCATGCTCCTGAGATTGTTCATTTATGGTCAACCTTTATCAGTGGGGTGGAGAATAACTTGAGGAATGGGAGCTATTTTTGAATTTTAGAGCATAATTTCCTTTTCTGTGCATCTCAGTTCATCAGCAGCCAGAAACTGGTCTTTGCTGAGAGGCATAATGCTGCTCCCTAATTCACCCCCATATGGGCTATTTGCCAGACTTGTACAGGGACCGTCTATCCACAGGGTGGCTGCATGGTGGGAGAGGAGGAGGAGATCTTAACAACAACCCAGAAGGAAAATCCCCTCTGACTGCAAGCCAGCTGCAGCCTTTGGGGGTGTGTTTGCACCATATGGCACCGCACGGCTCTGAAAAACAAACCTGACTGAGTAGGCTTTGCACAGCCAACCTCACATGTTGTTTCTTGCTGTTATTTCACACTTCTTAGGTACACCTCCGGGAAATCTTCAGCATATGCCAACATAACCCAAATATGTATTCTACTTTGTCTTATTTCCCCGCCCCTCCCCCTTTCTTTGGGGTCAGTAGTATTAGGTAGAAGCTTTAGAGTGAAAAACTGACATCTAATTTACCTTGTTCTGCACTCAGAGAAGGTGGTATTCTGATTTCGTATACAAATATCATGTTTCCTATTCTGTATGCATTGATGTCTGTGATAAGTTTTCAAGTGTTTTTAGGAGGAGCGGGATTATGGGTTAGGGCTGGACTAGTTTTTGCAGGAGAGAAAACCATGTTTCTAAATCATGAATATAAGTGAATCATCACAGGGTTCTTATCTTGTGCTATTAAACACTGCTATGAAACCAGCTCCAAATACAGCTGAGGTGAAAGGAGTCTGATGCCTGATGAACCTCTGGCATTTTTATTCTTGCACTGTGAATATCCTTAGATAAGATGAAAACTTATCAAGGACTAAAGATATAGCTATGCCATCCTGGCAAAACCCATAGCAAGATGAAGGTATGCAGGTAAGAGATGCTAACTGAGGGAAAATATTCTTCTACTGAAAAATATTACTTATTGTTTGAAAATAAAAAGAATCCAAGCCCCTATCACAACAACGATTGAGCAAAGACAAGTTCCAACACTGAGTTTCACTCATGCTGTTTTTCGGACACAGTTTGTCAATGGTGTCATAGTGTTGGCAGTAACTCAAGTGGACAGAAACCCATGAAGATACCTAATGACACATTCTAATTTCTGAATGTATTTGTCTAGTGGCTTGTGCATTCTTAATTATTTATCCTGCTGACCAGTTCTCAGCACTGGCAGTCTGTGTTGTATGTTGGACCACTCAATGGAGCATAAAAGAGTGCAGAGATCTGTGAAACAAAGTGAAACATGTTGGAATTCCCACTGTATTTCCCTGGGCTGTCAGATGACAAATATTTAATCAGTCATAGATCAGTAGAGCACATATTTCACCTGTCAAGGTCTGTATTTGGAAACAAAGCCTTGAGAAATGCAACCATTGCAATGCAACTCTTGTGAAGAGAGCGTAGGACTGCGACAACATGGCTGTTGTTGGCAGTCTTATTTGCAGACTCATGTAATTTTATTAGGGTTTGATTGCTTCTCCTAGACAATTTTATGAGGGTTTGTTTTGGTTTTTTTTTGTCTCTTATGGTAGATTTTTAGGGAAGAAGACACTGTTCTGTCAGGTCTCTCAACAAGTGCTCTTATGAACTCTGGATGCTATATACACTATTGGGAGCTTGTCCCTTTTACAGTGAATTGCAAAGCTGAAATGAGAAAAACAAGTTTGTGCCCTTTATTGCTTCTTTATGATGCATAAAAGCAGTTTCATTGTGTGTTCTACCACTGGGCTTTCAGCACAAATATCAAACTCTCAGTTACTGGTTTTGCTCATGAGCTCTGAGGACAAAAGGTTGCAAGGGACAGAAGTTTCACAATGGGCAGAAGCAGAACCTGATTTTTATTTGTCATTCAGCCCCTAAACTGCTGTGTAACTACCCAACTCTACTTTCTCTCTCTAGGTGTCACCCTTTTAAATGAAGGGAAAGAAATAGGTATGTTTAGAGAGTGGCTCTTAGATGCTATCTTTAGCTTGAGAAGAATTCCACCATTGATCCAGAAATGCTTTACCTTGTCATAAAGTAGATGCCCAAAATAGGTCAGATGAATCACTTAAACTTACGAAATGAATATCACTGACAGGAGAACTTGGTGCCTCTTTAGCCTTATGTGCACATAAACACATGACTGTGCAACAGAGAGAGCCACCAAGGCCACAGAGGCCTTCATCTGATTCCTGCAATCACATCAGCAGCACTGTCTGATTCCCATGGCACAGTTCTGCTTTAGTTATGAGTCTTGTTGTTTTAAGGTGAAAGCTACCACAGCTGCTTCCGAAGAAATCCTCCAGTTTTACATGCAAGAGCAAGAAACTGCTTGTAGGCAAACAAAAAAAATCAGCTTGGGAGATAGGATATGGCAGTACCTTCCAACTACTATATATTTAAGTTTCAGAAAAGCAATTCCAGATGTTGTGTGGATGGAGCTGGCTGATGGCCCAGGATATGTTGAACTTGAGCCTTCACCTGAGCAAAGACAGAAAAAACACTAGGAAGAGATGGTGGATTTCACATACAATTCATGTTTCAGTCTATTTTGATTTCTACCAAATAAACCTCAGGCTAAAAAGATAAAAGCAAACTTGCTTATTCTTGGTAGACAACAGGAAAATAGCCCATTCTGATTAATGGACTTGAAGGGACGTAGTGACAGGCATGTGAAAGACTGACCTAACAGCTGATCGAACACTTCTATTGTGTTAGAAAACTTATTCCTGCTGATCAGTGGTGCTGATACACCCTTGGGACATGTGACAAGGACCAGACTTGAGTGTGTGCTGGAAAGCTTGTACTCTGAATAGGAGAAACCTGTGCATCATTATAATTACTTTTCATCCAGTTCACAGAAGCTGCTGGGGGCAATCTCTTGTAGATAGCATTAATATATCCCCATAACACACTATTATCCATACCTACAACTCCACTAGTATTTTATACTCCCACACTTCTTACACAGAGTTAGGAAAGAAAGATGGGGAAATGAATGGAGGGCTGTGTGTCATCTTTGTCAGATACCAAGTGTCCAGTGTATAGTGGCTGGTTAGGCTGCCAGTGCTTATCTTCTGAGGAGAATTGATTTCACCCACAGATACATCATGTCTGAATATGAAGGAAACCTTGAAATTTATTTAAATTAAACAGGTAGAGTGGGATCAATCTGAGGACTTGAGTTCTTCTTCCCAGAGACAGGAACCATTTTATCTTACTTTATCTTCTTTCTCAGTCAATTAGCAGACAGGAGCAATTTAGAGGATGATGTATGCGATTACTTAGACATCTGCTTTAGGGTGAGATAAATCATACTGCAGGTTCCCTTGACTGGGCATGAAGACAAAGGTTGAATGATGTCTAAGTGAATGTGAGCCAGACCTTACTGAATGTTTTCTGACCCAACTGTCCTTTTCTTCCTGCTCTGAATGTGTTTCTTTTTGCCATTTCAAGGGCAGTAGTTAATGGAGAACACAGCGGTGTCAGTCTAGCAACACAAGCAGCAAACCCAGCAGTACTAAGGCATCAGCTTCTAATGAAAAATTGTCAGGCAAGTCTGAGGAATGGGATTGTGCGAAAGATACCTATCAGACTGCATTTTGGAGACAGCACTGGAGCATAGCTTCCTTGGAAACATAAAATAAATAAACTTCAGATTTTAGCTTTGGGTTGAAAAGTCAACATATTTAGCTAGCTGGAACCAGTGGCTTCAGTTTACTATGTTCACCTCTGGAAAATTGTTGCTCATCCAACTGTGAATATCTGACAGAGAGTCAGACACCCCCAAGGGCACCTCGGGAACAGGCAGTTTCGGTGGATACCAGTATATTGTCAGCATACACATGCCGAGCAAAAGCGTGCCGGTGAGACCTATTCCCAAATGATGGCAAATAATTCAGAAATAATATCCTAGGCCAAAAGATTGCATCTTTGGAGGTTGTTGTGGTGTAGTTAAATGGAGAGCAGGTGAATGTGAATGACCTTCAGATGCAAGGAAATTGAGGGAGGCATCTGGGTTTCATGGGGTGCCTCCCAAGATGGAGAGGCAGGACTCAGAAGGGCGAGCGGGGATTTGGATGGCAGGTAGCACTAACAGCCACCACAGAGATGGAAGTGATGTGGTCAGAGGGGAATTAGACTAAGTTTTGCAGCTGGTGCATGAAAAGGGTGTTTCTGGACAGGGTGAAGCGAATAACCTGCACTCTGACGAGACAGCAAATAGATCAAGTCAAGGATCTAGCTAAAGGCTTGTTGTAGCAGGGAAAAACCTGGAAAACACAATGTATAAACCCAAGTATGGTTTCCCGTACTGAGGAAATATTGGTAGATAATTACTTGACTAAGGCCAGCTAGTGTGTGGAGTGCCAGAGGCCACCAGGCTTTAAGGACAAGCCACTATGCTTTGGGGGTGAACAACAGACTTTAGATAGGCTTAACTCACTTAAAGTTAGAGGACTTTTTTTTACCAGTACATGCCCAGTACTCAGATCAGATGTGAGAGAAGGGAATACAGGGGAACTGTTAATGATGCTATCTATCCTGGTGATATAGTCTGAAAATACCAACAAAACATTTTTCTCTTCCAAATATTTTGATTAAGCAAAATTCAGATGTTTCCATGGAGATGGCAGATTTTGCTGAAGCTCTAGTAAAACAGTGATCACCAGATGTTTTCCTGAACCTTCTTGTGACCTTTGTGACCTTCCCTGGGGTGTGATTTTATGATACAGCCAACCTGTTAAAATGAGTGGTGCCACTTTACCATCTCCCCAGCCCTGGCTGGCTATTTCTGTCCTCCCCCTTGCATTGCTACTGCTGTTCATCAAATCCTACAAGGAACTTTTTTTTTCTTCCACTTACTTTCACTGTCATTTAAATATTACTATTTTTTTAAAAAATTTTTTATTTTTTTAAGCACATCATTAGTCCTCTCTTACAATTTGTCTCTCCATGGCAGTCTCAGGCACATTGTAAAGACCATCCTAAATTCTTGCTCAGACACATCTGTTTTTATTCTCACCCAGCAGAGGAATGGTGCTGGAGGTAAAGCTTGTAACTGGCACAGATGAACTTTGACATCTATATGCCAGGAACAGCAAGAGCAGGGCCATGCTGTGAGCAAAGGAGAGATGATTGTGACAGTGGGGCTGGCATGGGATGTGGATGGAGGGTCTGGAAACTTCTTATACCTCCTTCTCAAACTTTGCTAATATCAGATAAATCTGATTCAAGATTACAGATGGTGTCACATGGGAGCAGACCTTGAACGCAGGCAGCCACACTCCTAGGAGTGGGAGAAGAGGCTGCAGAGCAGAATTGCGTAAAAACATGGTTACAGGATGCTCAGGGGAGTTACAGTCTGTCAGCACACTCAGAGCACAACTCTTCGTGTTTCACAGAATCACAGAATGTCAGGGATTGGAAGGGACCTCGAAGGCTCATCCAGTGCAATCCCCCCGCCGGAGCAGGAACACCCAGCTGAGGTTCCACAGGAAGGTGTCCAGGCGGGTTTGAATGTCTGCAGAGAAGGAGACTCCACAACCTCCCTGGGCAGTCTGGGCCAGGCTCTGCCACCCTCACCATGAAGAAGTTTCTTGTCAAATTTAAGTGGAACCTTTTGTGTTCCAGTTTGTACCCATTGTCCCTTGTCCTATCATTGGTTGTCACCGAGAAGAGCCTGGCTCCATTCTCGTGACACTCACCCTTTATGTATTTGTAAACATCAATGAGGTCACCCCTCGGTCTCCTCCAAGCTCCAGAGCCCCAGCTCCCTCAGCCTTTCCTCATAAGGGAGATGCTCCACTCCCTTAATCATCTTTGTTGCCCTTCGTTGCCTTCGTTTCCCTCACAGACTTCCTGACTATTTAAGTTCTTTTGGATCATATTTGTAATAAATATCTAAGTGCACCAGGAATCTCACTTGCAGTCAGAAAGTTGACAAGTGTTCCTCATGTAAAAGTTTTCGAAATTTTGCTGTTAATACTTCTGTGACTCCATTTCTTCACCAGAGAACAGGGACAGTTATGATTCCTTACTCCACAGAGATCTCAGTGGGTGGCTATAGCAGAATTAAAATGGGGAGCCGTGGAGATAAGTTTCCACCATGACATAGCTTGCTTGCAGGATGGTGTTTTGCAAGTAAAAAAGACATATCTGTATATTTTACAGTAGAATTATGTTTTATAGCATTCTCCATGACATCTCCCCAAGGCCAGTGCTGGTGTGTTGTATCTGCTAGAATCACTTGAACAGAACTGCTTCTGCTGCTCAAGAGAGGGGGGAATTTGCATTATTTTGTACTTCAGTCAGAGTGAGGATCCCACTGTGAAGTTTTAGAGAGTGTCTTTAGGGGAAATGGATGGGGAGCTCAGCTATCATCATGTTCTGGCTACAAATATGATAACTTCTGCATGAAGAACACCTTTGAAGGAGTCTGTGTTTCTGTTTCAATGATGCACAAGGTCCTATAATTGGGATTTATTCTAAGCCCATTGCAGCAGAAAAAGTGACTAATACTACCCCATGATGTCCATGTATGCGAGGTGGACAGGGGGCTTTCCGTGCATCATCCAGACCCATCCTTTTGCTATCAGTGAGTCTAAAGTCGTTGTTATTAATATCATTTGAGGCATGTGCAGTGATTAGTATACTCCAAAATCAGACCCTGTCTTGCCACTGGGAGGGTATCTGGAAAGAGATTGCAGTTTCCTGCAGAATTTACTCTGCAATCTTAATAAATTTGGAGCACAAAGTGTTTGGATTTGGGCCTTGTTTTCTGAAATCTAAACTCACTTAATCATTCAGGAGCATTTCTGTTTCTCCCCAGGATCTGCCCCTGTTGTATCTGGTGGCTGTTGGAGAACTGCAGGGCGATGCACTACCCAGGGACCTCACAGGGCACAGCTTTCCTCCCCATTCCCAGACCACAATTCCTGCTGCCATGTCCCAGCATGGACACCATGTCCCATCCCAGTGGAGCTGATGAACTGAGCTTCCCATCGCTTGCTAGTGCTGTACATTGGACACCTGATGCTTCTCTAGTCTCTGTCACAGCAGATCTACAGCGAAACACAACTGATCCCCTGCTTTTGTCATTCTTTGCCATTAATGAACAAACTGATCCCTAGTGAAGAAACAACCAAAATCACTTGCATGTGAGGTGAATATCAAAGATCCCTGTGTGCTGGAAAGCTTGGCTGAAGGGCGTGAGCCTGAAGGAGAACAAGGTAGCAGGGCTGTCTTTGCACAGCCTCACCAGGTACACTGTAGCCCTTTGTGCCCACAATGAATTGTGTTCAGCGAGTAAAACCAGATATCAAATTCATGTGAATCCAATAGGCTAAGCTATAAAATTGCTAATATGATGTGGAGGTGTTACTCTGATGTAATGGGCCATTTAGAAAAAAATAGATATAGATTTTCTGTCTTTAACCTGATCCATTTCCTTTCTCACAAAGGAACAGCTAAGAAGGAAAGTGCAGTGCTCTTGTTTCATGGTGATGCTTTAATGGAGGTGCTTTGAATCATTTGCTTTAAATCGCTGTTACCTATTATTTTCATATCCGCTTTCCGTTACAGTTAAGCAAAGCACCCATTTAGTAATTCTTACCCAAGGCCACAAGCAAACAATAGCAAGATATTTAGTGTTACTAAGAAGCCTCAGGAACCTGCTGTGTGTGTCCATAAACTGTACAAACATTTCCGTGGACCAAATGAGTTTGCACACATGACTGGGATTTGTGCTCAGAGTTACAGCTCTTAGTTGTGCAGGATTCTCATCATCTTTGCTCCAAGAGGAGGCGATTTCAGTAATTTATTAGAAAGTGCTGGATTGTGAAAGGTGTGAGGACTTTTTTAATGCAAAGGATTGAGTGTGTGTTGCAGATCCTCCTTCAGCACCTTGTCTGCAGGGAGGTTGGCCTCACAGCAACTGCAAGAAGAAGCAAATCCCTCATTGAAGCCGTAAAACTCCTGGATTTGGCCCTGGGGGTCCTTAAAAACAGCATCAGAGCAGATGAATGATGGGACTGCTTGTAGAGTTGATTGCAATTTCCTATGATTATGATTTTCTGTCAAAAATTTGTGGTTTTACACACACATATATATAACAAAGATCAACAGGAATCTATCAGCTTCAACAATATTTTGCTCAAAGCAAATAGAATGTTCTAAGCCACCCTGTCTCTCCCTATCACATGTGGTCACCCCCTGCAAACTAAGGAAGGAGTTTGAAGGCAACAAAACGTTCTACTTTTGACATTTTCTGAATGCATCATTTTTCGCTGCAAAGTCATCTCATGCTTTAGAATTTCCTAAATATTTGAGAGTTATAGTTAAAAAGAACAACCCCAAAAAACAAAACACACAAACAACAGCAACTGACAACAGCAACAAAACATAATGTACTTCACTAAAACCTTTAAATGAGATTGTTTTTCCCATTTTGCCTTACAGGCAGTGACTTCATTGAGTTGACGGTTTCTCTTCTGGGTGCTGAGGAACGCAGAAAGTTTGGCATTTGGGGGAAGAAGGGGTTCTTTTTGAGATACTCCATGCAGTCCTTTACTCTTCAGCCTCTGGTAGAGGTGCTTTTAATTATCTAGTTTGTCAGACATGCCACTGTGGGTTTATATGTAGCATACCAGAACTTACAACCAAGAGGTGTCAGGAGTGGGAGCCTGTGGAATAGTGGGAAGCTATACCATAGTATATTCTATAGCATATTGTATGAAACAAGGGACAGGTTCACTGTATTTCAGCCACTCTGAGGGCAAAATCTATCAGCTGAGTGCTGTGGAAACGAATAGGCTACATCTCCTGACAAAGTGGCTGTTTAATCTGTATGTACCTCTTCACTTAAATTAGGTGTCAAGTGCAAGCCTCTTTCCAAATTTAGAAAATAATTAGTTGGATACAACCAAATACAATCTGAGCAAGGCCAAGAGAATTAATGATTTGTCAAGTCTGTGTGTAGTAAATAACAAAGCAGAAATTAAGAGACTGTCAAAAAGATTTGCTTCAAAAAGTAAGTAAGAAGTTTTATTATGAAGTATAAATCAAACACTTTATGTTTTGCTAATTCATACTGTCATGATTGGTATTTATTGTGTATCTTGTGGTTTTCTCACTACCTGACTGTTAATTCAGTAAGACAAACTCAGTAGGTGACTGATTCAGCAGTAATGAAATTAAAAGCCCATAAATCATACTGGGCCAATGTTTAACAGTGTTTGTCTTTCAGTCTTTTTTTGAAAACTTGTTCCTAAAGCATTAGGACATGATTTAGTGGAGATGAGGGATTAATCTTTCTTTACTGTTCTTTCTTTTAGAAGCCTGTTTCAAAAAACAAAAGGTTGTTTGAATCACATAATGGTGCTAACACACACACACAAAAACCAAAACCAACCAAACAAAAGTTATTCTCAGCATAATAGTTGCTGAAACTCTAGTGTCTGCTCCCACTCTGTTTACCGTGTTGTAAGGACACTGTGCCAGAGCTGTACCATAAAAACTTGTAGTTTCTTTAGTTGTGCACAGTGGGGATCCCAATGTACTTGTTCCCTAAACACTCCTGAAGCATATAAGGGGTTAATCAGTCTGATCATTCAGTAAGCCCTGAATTACACAGCCTGGATTTCAGAGAGTCCTCAAACAGCTCAATTTCAGCCAAATTTCACCCAGAACTGGGAAATGTGCCTTTCTCATGACTAGGCTATACATTGCTCCATATGTCAAACTGAGCACAGATTTCTCAAGAAAGGCTCTTCCCGTGGAAGACTCTGGTACCAGTGGCAGCTCTGGACTCCCCTGGGGCATCCTTGCTCCTGAGGTCTGTGATGGAGGGTGTGCTGGGATGGTTGGTGTTCAGTCAATGGCTTTGACATGGGTCTCTCCCTTCCTTGCCTTTGAACTAAGCAAAATCTCTCTGGAGGAGTCTTGTAGATACCATGCTGTTTATCTTGCAGCATGAGCTCGTACTCTTGTTGAGACTCCTAAAGTAACTCTAAAAGTTAAAGGGCTGTAAAAGCATAGAGGTGGATAATTTGCACCCAAGAATTTTAAGGAAACTGGCCAAGTTACTCCTGGGTTTGCTAAAACTGATGGTTAGCAAGGCCATGAAACTGCAGGAAAGTGAATACACCAATGGTTTTAAAGGATAAGTAGAACAACTTGGATAATTGCAGTTCTTTCAGCATGACATATCCCAGAGAAGAACATTCAGTCTGGGATTTGACTGATAAAAATTAACAGACAGTAATGTAATTAATGCTAATCTACCTAGGATTATTGGAAATAGACCTTGTCAAACTAAAGTGGGTAACTTTATTTGATGTTTTACAAACTGTGTTGATAAGGGGAATAATATCAGTTTGATGGATTTAGGCTTTGCTAAAACATTTGTCTCAGTCCCACACAGAAAAATAGAAAATCAACATGGGGTTAATTGATTAAAAGCTGCTAATGGGAAGAACTCAGACCATTCCTGTAAATTTGGAATCATTGCTGGGCAGGTGAACTTCTAGTTAAGACTTCTATTTAATACTTCTGTCAATTCTTTGAAAGAAAGCATAAAATCCTTCCTGATAAAGCATGGTGATGACAGCAATATTGGGGGGACTGATAAATAGTGAGAGGAGGTGTAGATGGGCAAGGAGTGGTATGAATCGATCGGTAAACTGAGCTTGGCCAAGCAATGTGCCTTTTACAACAGCAAATATAAAGCTGTAAATCAAATAAAGAACAAAGTCATTGATGCTGGACAGAGGCTGCTGCTTCAGAAGCTGGTATCCTGGAAAGTCTGGTCATGGTGATAAAACTGACTCCTGGCTTGGTATCTCACAAGATGAGCTGAGGGGTTCCTTAGGTTGTCACATAAGGTGACATCCAATTGTCTTTGTGAGTTTTTAACATGTCACATCCACCTAGGTTGTGGCTATGGCCTGTGTTTGTTTTATTATATATCTATACACAACAAAAGCCTTTATTTTGCAGGATACATAGGGCCATGCTAAGTCCCTTCCTCCATCAAGCATGCACTTAAAGAGTTTGCTGAGCTGGGGACCTTTACCGCAAGATACTCTTCCATTATCTTGTGGTTGTTGTTTTTTCCCCCCTTGGTTTCATAAACTCATTTGGATGCAGTGGTTTTCTGTGGTTTAATTTACTTTCTCTGTGTTATTATTGTCTCCAAACTCTGTATATTTACAAAAGGAATTAAATGAGTACTATTTATTTTACAGCTTGTAATGGCCCTTTTGGAGGGAAGCCATTATGTAGATACTTATAACATACATCTTTTCCTATTAGAGAGCTCTCATGACATAAATACAACAAAACAAATATTGGGCTCAGTCCTGCAAACAGTTTCTCGCAAAACACACTTTATTTCCAAGAACAGCTCTGTAAAAACACGTAAGTATTCATTCAGCTTAATAGAGGTTGGGAGTGTCTCCTGATTTTATCCATTAAAGCAGATGTTTGATTATAAATGTCTGGGTAAAAGTGTCATTGAAAAATGAATGTGCTTGTGGGAACAAGTGCATGTGCAAAAATCTCAACCAATTTCAGTAGGACTGTTCCTATTGCTCCCAGTTTCAGCTCAGTAAACAAACTTAAAGTGATTTTAAAACTCCTTTGTGCTGCAGGGTCAGCACAGAAAACTTAGGCAAAAAAATATGAATCTGGGCCAATGTATTGGATTTTACATTGAAAGAAGATGAAAAAGTATTTCTGTTAATGGAGGAGAGGAGAGGAGAGGAGAGGAGAGGAGAGGAGAGGAGAGGAGAGGAGAGGAGAGGAGAGGAGAGGAGAGGAGAGGAGAGGAGAGGAGAGGAGAGGAGAGGAGAGGAGAGGAGAGGAGAGGAGAGGAGAGGAGGGGAGGGGAGGGGAGGGGAGGGGAGGGGAGGGGAGGGGAGGGGAGGGGAGGGGAGGGGAGGGGAGGGGAGGGGAGGGGAGGGGAGGGGAGGGGAGGGGAGGGGAGGGGAGAGGAGAGGAGAGGAGAGGAGAGGAGAGGAGAGGAGAGGAGAGGAGAGGAGAGGAGAGGAGAGGAGAGGAGAGGAGAGGAGAGGAGAGGAGAGGAGAGGAGAGGAGAGGAGAGGAGAGGAGAGGAGAGGAGAGGAGAGGAGAGGAGAGGAGAGGAGAGGAGAGGAGAGGAGAGGAGAGGAGAGGAGAGGGAGCAGAGAGAAGAGAAGAGAAGAGAAGAGAAGAGAAGAGAAGAGAAGAGAAGAGAAGAGAAGAGAAGAGAAGAGAAATGTGAAAGTGTTGTGGTTTAACCTCATTGACAGCTAAGCACCACACAGCCGCTCGCTCACTCCTCCACAGTGGAGTAGCAGAGACAATCAGAAGAGTAAAAGTGAGAAAACTCATGGGTTGAGATAAAGACATTAATAAGTAAAGGAAAAGCAATGCATGCAGGCAAAGTGAAACAAGGGATTCATTCACTGCTTCCGATCAGGTGTTCAGCAGGCAGGTGTTCAGCCATCTCCAGGAAAACGGAGCTCCGTCACACGTAATGGTGACTTGGGAAGACAAATGCCATCACTCTGAGTGTCCCCTTTTCTTTCTGCTTCCCCAGAAGTATATGTGGAGTATGACGTCACATGGAACAGAACATCTCTTCAGTCAGTTGGTGTCAGCTGTCCTGGCTGTGTCCCCTCCCAACCTTTTGCGCACTCCCTGGCTTCTCACTGACAGGCCAGTATCACAACCTGTAAAGCCCTTGACTGCTCAGTAACAACTAAAACATCAGTGTGTTATTAACATTCTTCTCATACTAAATCCAAAATACAGCACTGTACCAGCTACTAGGAAGAAAATTAACTCTATCCCATCTGAAACCGGGACATAAAGGAAAGGAAAAGGGAAGGCAAAAGGAAAAGGGAAAGGGAAAGGAAGATATGGAAAAAAATGTGAATGTTTCCTTTATGTCAAATAATCTGCAAAATTTGTTCCTTTTAGAAAGCGAATGAAAATATAAGCATTACAGACAACTGCAAAAATATTTTTCTTTTTGAATGAAAGTCTTTGGATAATTCAGGCTGCAGGAGACCTCAGCACGTCACTAGCCCAATCTCCTGCTCAAAGCAGGTCGGCTCTGAAGTCACACCAGGTCATTCAGGTCTGTATCTTGTTAGATCTTGGACACCTCCAAGGATGGAGACTGCACAAACTCACTGGGCAACCTGTCCCACTGCTTGACTGTCTTCATGGAGAAATGCAGAGTAAAAAGTAAGAAAAACAAGGCAGTCCCCACCTCTGACTTGTTGGCAGCAGGTCTTTTGGGAGAGCTTCAAGAGCTCTTTGCAGACACAGGAACCAATTTAACCGAGAGAGAAAAGTATGAGGTTGCTTGCAGTACGTGCCTTTCTCTGCTGCCTTGTGTCAGGGAAAGTGTTGATTGCTCTTTCAAATTTTGGGTGGGGGTGGTATTAACCCCCGTTGTCAAAAAAAAGTATGTTTGCTGGATGAAATGATATTATATTAAAAATTAGTGTACTGGGGAAATTTTGTGGAGTGAGTTTCTTACCGTCTACCTGCAGTCAGTTTTGAAAATAACTGGTGTAGGCTTAAATGCAATTGGTCTACCACAGATGAAGACAAAGGGTCTAATATTAAACATGAAAGTTGTCTGGATGTATTGACCTTAATGGGGCAACAATGATTTATTCCCATCTGAGAATCTGGCTCTGCCTGGTCATTTATTTCCTTTTGTTTTCTTCTCTCCCTTACTGTTCCTATACTTGGCTTCTCTCGTCCCTCTCTGCTCCTTTTGCAATCAAATATATCTAGACTTGTTTCTTATTCATGGATTTTTCATTTTACTGTCAGCCTTAAGGCTGATTTCTGAACAGAGGCAGGAGTGCTTCAGGTTTTAAGCTCAAGAAATTTTTGCAGTTTTTATGCTGCTCAGACCCAGCAATTTGTGTGAGATAAAGGCAGGCTGTGACTATCCAGGCTCAAAGATTGTTTCTTGACAGCATTTTAATACCAGAAATCTGGGTTGTTTTATTCTGGTCATTGCTGCTCTATGGACACAGGAAAACAGTTTATTCTTTTTGTATGTCCTGGAAAATCAACTCAATTTTATTTGAAAGCCTCTCTTGCCAGAATCTATGCCTTTGATGCAAAGCCTGATATCTTGATATTATGCCTAACTCACAGCAGGGTACCGAAGACCTTGAATAATTTACTTCAGAAGTGAGATGAAACAGATTTATCACCTACCGAACTGATACTTCTCGGAGACTAAACTTTTATTTTTTTTAAATGGTATTCCCCCGATCTGATCCTGAAAACAGAGCAACTTAGGACTTGTCACAGCTGTATTGATCAACTGAAGCACTGGAACCATCCATAGGACTAGTACGCTTATTAGTGATGAGTTGGTCAATCTTATCACTTTCTTCTGACCATATCACTTCTCTGTTTCAACCTTGGTGACTTTCTATATTATATATCAGAGCTCTTGAACTCTGCATGGCTTCTCCTTTTATCATATGCTCCAACTCAAGCTTTAGACTTTGCCCAGGTTTCTGCCTATTCACTGAAAGAAGGCGAGAGCACACACACACACACACACACACACACAAAAAAAACTTATGGAAAATGGTAAATGTGGTGTTGTTTCCAAAATTATTTCTTTGTAAAGGAAAGCCCCAGAAAGGGAGGTAAGGGATCATAGTGGCAGTGTAAGTATTACAAACTATTTTTCCTGAATTCTTGCAAATACAGCAGGTTACAATTAAGTGAGCCCCTTTATATCTCCTCCCTCTTGCATTTGTTGGATTGGATCTTACTTCTTCTTGCCAATGTCTTCGGGAGCTCCCTGTTGGTTTTGATTCAGCTGCACAGATCTTTGAGGTTCATTGCTGGAGTAGGTACCAAGAGCATTTTTCTGCTTCTGCCTTAGTTGGACATTTGCTCTGACAACACTGACAGTTGGTGGAAAGGGGACAGATAAAAGAGTCAAGTTCCTTCAGTCCTTGGACAGTAGCTCAGTTCAGACAGGAGACCTGGTCTGTGCTCAGCCCCATGTGACAAAACCAAGCACTTGGCACAGGGGCAGGAGGAGCAGAGGCAGATCAAGGCAGGCAGTGTCTTATACAGTTTATTTTTTTGGCATTTCCCATTCTAACTCCAGGTTTCATTTGCTGGTAAGTTTGTGAAACTGTAACTGTTCAGGCACCTTCTGCAAGGAAGATGCCACCTCAGGTTGATGTCTTTTTTTTTTTGTCTTCCCTTTTCTAATTTAAACTGAAAATATCCAGAGAATTAATCTGGTGATAAAAATATCATGTTAGCTGTTAGTCTTCTTTGCTGTTGAGAAGCTGTAGCCCCTCCATGTTTTGAGCCAAAGACTGAAGTCTGCAGCAAGAAGGTCTGTATTTCAGATCTGTGCTTTTGCCCTTCCTCTGAAAAATCTGCTGATGCCAATTTAATGTAATAATCTTTGAAAAACTGCAGTTTCCACATCTTTCGTATCAGATACAGAGATCCAAGGACAGCAGCAGCGGAGAGAGTTAGGTGGACCATGGGCCATGAAGTGCAAGGGAGCAGGAGATCAAAAATTAATCTAGTGTAAGAGAAGTCTAGTGATGGGACACCTGAGATGATACTTTGTGGGCAACAGCAGCACCATAACCTTTTCACTCTCCTTTCAGAGACTCAATAATCTCTGGTTGATAGCAAAGAATTGTCAAATCTAGTAGACAAGTGTGTACTTTATCTACATTTGGTGCTGCTTCTCTATAGGTTGAGGACTGCTGATATGGATAATGCCACTACCTCATCTGACAAGGTCTGTATGGTCTGAGGGTCTCAGGTGAAATTTTAGCTGATTTGTTCTTCTCAAGCACAGCTAGGGGAAATTGTTGTCTAAAATTGAAAGAACAGGAAAAGTGTTATAGCAGAAGGCAGTAACAAGATTCTGGTGACCAAACCATTGAGTGAATAAAAGGGAAGAGCCTTACTGTGTCAGTGGCTAGAAGACCAGGAGTCCCTGTTAAGACATAGACAGTAATATTTTTGTCATTGTTCTGTTACAAGGCTGGCAGATATTTGCTGATCAGTTGGCAGAGCTGTAAAGTTCTCACATATTATATATTGCATCCAAAATATCTCTAAATGTTTCTTTCAATGGTGCCGTTAATTCAAGACTTCTTTGCTTCATGCCCTTCCGGAATGGGGAGGGCAGGCAGATTCAAACCTTGTAAAATCAGGAGCTGGGAAAGGACCAGAATACCTAAAGGACACAGTCCTAAGGTTTTTGCTTTCCTTCACCTGTTTTAGTTTCACTTAAAAGCTTAAGCACACAGCACTGACATCTCCAGTTTATAACAAAGGCTACTTTCTTGTCCAACTGACAGCCAGGCTTGGAGCTGGGTAGTGAAGAAAATGAGAAATTTCACAAGTTAACAGGGAAACTGGTGGCTTTGCTGTCTCCTGTAGCCTTCAAATCAAGACTGGATGCCTTTCTGGAAGGCAGACTTTACCCAGTCAGTAATTATTTAATTTCTCACAAGAGTGACCAGGTAGAATGTGATGGCTTCTGTTCTGCTAGAGTATCAGGTGGTCCCTGCTGACCTTAAAATCTATGAATCTCTAAGAAGGAGACATAAAGAGACACTCAGGCAATGTGTTGTTGTCAACCTGTTGTCAGTGTGGAGTGTTTGTGGAGAACAGGAACTCTCCTGGCTTTGGCAAACAGCCGTTCAGCTTTGCTCAGTCATGCTTGTGCAGTTGATTCAGTGTCTTCTGTGAGTTCTGAGATGGGACCACACAGGTACCAGTGTTATCAGTGTGCTGATAACTGGAGCAGCAAAGTTGGCATGCTTTAAAGATCTTTGCATTTCCTTGTTTCTGCTATTTACCTTGAATATTTTGGAAGTGTCCAAAGTATAAACAGGTGTTCTTTCTTCAACACTTTTTGGGGCTGTAGTGAACAATACTAGTTATACAGCGAGACATTTCAAAGGGGGTAAATTTAACCACCAACACTATTTTTGTGGCTGCAGTGGCAAGAGTTTTGTCCATACTGAAGTTCATGGAAATCTTGAGTTATTGACTTCAGTGGGATTTGGATAAGACCTGATGACCTTCTGCTTCCATTCTTACAGTTAATAATGATGCATTATTGTCAATAGTGGGGACAGAAGGAAGCCATGAGGAAAGTCTTTACTTTTAAATGATTTGTCTTTAAACGATTTCCACTGTACAGGGTACCAGGCCATAGACCCTTTTTAGAAAAATGACTTAACACTGCAATTAAGTGGGTGCAACTTTCTCCTGTACAATACTCATCAGTCTCATCAGTCTAAAGAAAATAAATGCTCTAAAGCAAATTTATGAGGTTCTGCGGATTGATCAATGGATTAGTCAATATAAGAGAGTTCAGCATCTCCCACAAACACTTCATTCTAGTAGCTGTTGATTGTCTACCTAGGAAAGGGTTGCAAGTCTCCCAGATGTATCTCCTTCATACATCTCCTTCTGCTCTGAACAGACAGGGTCTTGGGGACGTGGGGATCAGGCTGTGGATTTAAGAGGCAAGCAGAAGGAATGGCCAGCTCTAAGGACAAGGTTTGGCATGAACTTTGTTAAATTATCACTTTTTTGTATGTGAAGTCCAAGCCCAGGGAATGGTTGCTGCTTGGGCTTTATAGGTTAAAAGACACCTGACATTTGTAAATGCCTGAGGGAAATTCAATAGTTACTAAACCACAGCCAGAACATGTCCTCAACTGAGATAGCATGCAAAGCTTTCAAAGTGAGAGTAGACCGCATTTTATAATAGTTTCTGGAGAAGTACCTGATTTCTGAGCAACTGCAAGGAATGCTTTTGTGTGTTTTTGTTTTGTTTTGTGGGTTGTTTGTTTGTGGGGTTTTTTTTGTGTGTTTGTTTTGTTTGTTTGTTTGTTTTCTTTCTTTTTTTTTTTTCTTTTAATGCATGCATTGCAAATTACCACAGGCTTCAGATTTTTAGGGAAGTCACTACGAGGTAACCATTCCACATTTGTAGGATGGTTCACTGGCAGGATTTGCTCTAATTGATCCATTCAGGAGAGTTATGTTGGTAGTGGGAATATAATCGACCCACCGCAGATTAGTATTTCTGTCACAGAGCTTCTCTGCAGATGTGATGGAAAGTAACTCTGGCAGGAGCTTCCGGGCTTTGGAGAATCTCATCAGCCTTGAGCAGTACACATACTTGTATGCTACTGAGATAAACATGAAATACAACATTCATAAATACCAGACCCTTGGGCTAGTAACACGTAATGAATGTGGAATGTGTTTCTTGTATTTAAGTAGATGTGAGGGAATGCTACATACTAACTTAAAATAGAGTACTATTCATTAAGCTTCCCTCGTAAAAATGTGTATTTATGTTTCTCCTTAATTAATACATTGCAAAAACATCTGTTCATATTAACTTAGGAAAATTATTACTCAAATACAAGTTATATGAAAAATCATAGGTCTCTGACTGATAGACTGACAGCAACATTTGCATTTTATATCTGTATCATGATAGGTCTGACAAATTGTATCTTCCTAGCCCATTATTATTCAGAAAAATTTCAGTAATGGAAGATATTTATATATTTTTATCATCTATCATATAGAAACAAAATCCAAAATTGAGTGAGATTTGGCTCACATTGCGATGAAAACACTGTACCTATAAAGAACAAACTGTAACTAAAATGTACTAAGGAGATTAATTAAAGAATATCTCTTGGTTTTGGATTTAATACTTCAATCAAGTCCTTTCTGAAATCATGGCATGCATGTAATCTTGCATTAGTGGTAGTGCCAGGGAAAAAAACTTCAGTGTTCCACTACTAACAGCTTTTACAGAAGCTGTGATTTGGCATCAGCTCCCCAAATCCTGATTGTATTCTCTTCTCACCCACCATCAGTAGATTGCCAGGAGTTTTTTGTATTTAAATTAAAAATGAAAATACAGGATGTGCAAACTCTGATGTAAGCCAGTATATAAATAAGTTGAACTGCAATGTGTATCACTCCAGAAAGTCGTTTAGAGTGTATTTCTGAAAATTGTTTTCAAAAATGACACATTCTTATCCATAGATTTGTGACTTCCTATGTTTATTTCAAGAAGATTGCTTGGTTTTGGTGACAAATGCATTTTATTAATTTTGTAACCAAGATTAGTGCACAGCAAAGAGGCAATGAACTGTGCATTCAATTCTTTGTGTGTGTTATCATCAGAGTGGCTTTCCTGACTCCAAGAAGTTGCGCTTGTGCAAAGCCATTGAAAACAATGGCATTGAAAACAATGTTTCTGAGAGCAGTTAAGGCTGAAAAACTTTTAGCTTTGCTGCAAAATTAGTTTAAGATTTCCAGCTCTTAGCTCAAGCCTTGAACACACAAACTATGAGATGGAATGAGCAGACTGGTCTTTATAGCTCATATAAACCAGAGTTTAAGTTCATGCAGCTCATCAGATTTTGCAAGTCAGTCGTTTGTGGTTCCATACAAATGCTACAAGTCTGTCAATGTCTTGTTGAAACCATATTCCCATTTCTGTTCCACTTGACCAGACAGACAGAAAGATTTTCCCTCAAAAGGAGGCATAGAAAGGTACAGTTTACAGCAGCACCAAGAGTTTGGAATTCCAGCTCTGGGACCAAAGGCTCTCTCTGTATTATCAGATGACTTCAAGATCAGTCCCTGGCCCTTGATCATCCACACTGTAGGATGAATGCAAACCACAGAATTTTAAACATGCATACCTCTACGGCTGGAAGGAGGAAACTGGAAGATTTTGTATTTATCTGGGTATGAGATAAATATGATACTCCACAGCCAGGCTTCTTGTCTCACCCCTCCTCAATCCTGCAAGGCTTCAGAGGATTGACCAAACCCATCCTATGTGACAGGTGTTTTGCAATGAAGATATTTTGCTATGAGAAATGAGCTCTCATGAACAGTTCAGGATGTGATAAAGTCCCTGGTTAGTGCCAGTCTTGCCCAGAGACAGCCCTAACCCCTCTTGATCTGTGAAGCTCACCCATGCTGTGATCCTTAGGGCACCTTAATCTCAAGGCATCTGAAGAGCAGATGGGTACCCCCTTAGCTGGCACTCCTGCTCACAAACAGCTGACTCAGCTATGTGTGGGATGAGAAGGGATGCAACCGTAACATGGAAAGACTGGTAGACAGGTTGGGATGTCAGCCCTGGGGCCACCATAACCTCCAGTACTGTTTTTGGAGGGCTCAATTTCTCTTGGATTTTTTATGTGACTTTCCAATCAGACTGATATTTAAATTTATCTGGTCTCCAGAATATTGTACTGGTTCATGATAGGACTGTTTTATCTCTGTTGATTTTGAGACTCTGCTGAGGTGGAAAACCTTAATTTAAAGTCTGTAGAATGGTTTGTGACTGCATCAGCTGCACACTGTTTTCTGCTTTTCATCTCCTTCAGTAGAGTGTGTTTGAGACTGGAGTAGCCTCATGTGAAAATGACTCAGTCCCTAAGTCCATTTCATTTGGAAACCACTGAGAAGCAATAAACACAAAATCCCACATTGACATTAATGCAAAACCACTTTTTAGAGCAGAAGTTAACATTACCAGGCACCAACAGATGGCTTTTATGAGCCACTGACAAGTGCTATTTGTGGAGACAATTCAGCATACTAACCATGTGTAGGGAGCAAGAAACAAGGTTGCCTCATTTTTATCAGATTACTTAGCATAAAAACATCATTTTTGCTTCTCAAATGTTGACTTATTCCTCTTGCTGCTGCTTTACTTGAACAGATTAAACCAAATTTGTCTAGAGTGAAATTTTGACTTAATTTAAGATAAAAGCTGCCTTTAATCAAGTACCTCATTCTCTGTAGCTTCCCAGGCATTCCTTATCTCTTATTTGAGCACATTACCTACTTCTTCATAATTTTAATTTTGTATCAACAGTTGCCAACATTGGTTGTAACTGTCCTCCCTGACCAGCAGATACTTTATCAGGAATTATTTGGGATGGCCAGACTCTTTCAAAAAAACAAAAGCAATGCTTTAGAAATAGTTGTTAGTGTTTAAACTGGTCTCCAGAGCTTTTCTGTCAAGTGAAGAGAGTTCTGTCTTTTAGACAAACTCCCAGCTTTCCAATGCCTTCTCTATTTCCATGTAAGTTCAATACCTTGGCTGATAAAATCACAGAATTCTGGAAATATTTCTCTGTAGACAAATGTTTTCTCTCCTTATAACCCTAGAGAGGAAAGATCGTGCTGGGTGGCAGAGACAAGTTCCCAGAGATGTACCTCTTCTAACTTTACAAGGGACCCGATCATGATGTCTCTCACATGTAAGATTTCTGGTAAAGAGGAATACCAACAGGACTTCTAAAGCAAGCTTTAGGACTTTGCACAGAAGCCACATCTCCAGTTCATTTGGGATTTTTTTTTTTTTTCTGAACAGCACTAAAACCTTTATTACCATTTGCCTTCAGATTTCCCACTGTTGCACCAAGACAGTTCAAGTGGCAACAGTAGGAGAACCAGTGCTTGCAGAATTAGTATCATCTAAGCCAGGTCTTTTAAATGGTGTTGGTGACTTTGGGATATGTTTCAGAGACAAAGAATTTTATGTGATTCTCTGGAGAGACTTACCATGGTTCAGGTTATGCAGTTGGCTAAAGAGGCCTCCAGAATCATCATCAACTTTAGAAAGTGCAGAATAGCTGAAAATACTTGTAGTCACTGTATACCTCAGTCGGATTAACCATCTTTTTCAGTGGGAAATATGAGAATAAGTAAGTGTGTTCAACAACACAAGCAAACACAAGCAAACAGAAGTGTATTGTCCTCAAGCAGTTAATGAGATGTGTTGACCACACAGATAACTTTTGAGACTTGGTTTCCTTCCTCTTCTTAAAATGAGTTGACTGGTCAAGGCACAAGACAACCTCTCTGGGATGTGATTTGAATTGCTATGGCTTGAGAGACATATTGCTGTGACCAAGACATGAGCAAGACACCATAACACAGTCCTTGTGCACAGACCTGTCAGTAGAAGCTAGTCCATTCTTAATCATACCCAACTATTTCCAGACCAGCCTTCAGCTAACCCATTCTTTCAGAGAAAGAATCAGTCCAGACACCTAGTACTTCAAAAAAGAGGGAAAAAACAAAACAAAACAAACATCTTTGAGCTGTTAGGTGTTGAAAACAAATTTTAATAAATAGAACATTTGTGATTTTGATGTACAGTGTTCAAATTTGATGAGCCCCAACATGTTTCTTTAAGAGTCTGTTTTATTCTTGGCTGGTTTTCAGTGCATTTGGAACAGGCTCTGAAAAATGTTAGGGCATCATATAGATAGAGAGCTACAAACACTCTGGGCTGGAGAGACACAGAAAAATCCATGCAGTCCGTTTTTCCGTCTGTGGTCTATGGATCCCTGGAGGGAGGATGAGGGCAGGGGGCTAAGAGGGTCTGTGCTTACTTTTTAGGGATCCTGAAGGAGTAATTAGGGAAAAAAAATACTCAGGCAACTTCACTATCCAGGGGTTCCTGTCTCTGCGGGAAATGTCTGCAGGTCTGCAAATTAGAAAAAAAAAAAACAACCTGATGAAAACCACTAAAATACATCAACACTGGAACAGCATAATCTTTCCAGACATTGCTGTGAATTCACTCACTTTCAGGCGATGCTGAGTGAATAATGTGTGACAATTTCTTTGACCTGTTTGTTTGTTTTCTTTTTTTCTTCTTCTTCTTTTGTTCTGTCTGTATATTGATCACAGTTTTAGTCTGTGCCCCCAGGCTTGTTTGTAAAATTGGGCCCCTATTGCTCGTTTATCACAGCAGGGTCTTAGGAGCAGCTGGGTGAACTCCACAGAGTCTGGTGGTGCAGCCCAATGCTGCAGGCTCTTTGAAAGTTCAACAAACTTCAATGTTCAAGGGATCAGGTGGGATTTGCCTCATAGAGCTAGGCAAACAGCCTCACTCTAGGTCTGAAAAGGCTTTTGAGAATGTTACACGAGGCTCAGTGAGTGTAGATCCAGCTTGTACAGATTTAAGGCTCTATGCAAATATATAGAGCAGTACTAGTTCCTAGGCTTTGTTCATTCACTTTGTAAAGTCCTCTTGAAGGATTAAAGGTGTTACCAGAGTGCATGATGAATTATGGATTCATAATAAATGTACCTGATCTTAAGTATATTCTGCACAAAAAGAACCCACATTAGCCATAAAGAGAAGCAAAAAAGACTGCTACTTTGAAGAATGGTGCATGCATAAGGACTCTATATTATTATAAAGTCATGCAGAAAACATCCCAAGGCTTGCTTCTTTGTCTCATTTAAATATGAGTTGTGGGCTAATAGTATTCTGCTATTCCATGGGGTTAACAATAATCATGGGTCACAAATGACCTGCATGACTTATTGACAGCTTGAGCATATGCTTATTTGAATAAGCAGAGATCTTTCTGATGGGAAACCCATGGCAGGAGGTATAAGGTTTAGTCTCTAATGGTGGGTTAAGGAGCTCATTCCCAAAAGTCTTCATTCTGGGAGAGTTCATCACTGGATTGAGAACTCCTCCATTGTGTGCATGAGTATAATGGTGAAGAAGATGCAGTCTCATAGCTAATGCCAGTTACCTTTCTAAGGTTTCCTTTTGGAAAACAAACCAAAACAAAAACAACGAACCACACCTTCGCTCCCCCCAAACAAATGTGCTTGTAATTTTGCACTTATAACTAATTTTGTACAAAAGAGTCTTCTATAAGATCAGTCCTCAAGAAACCACACCAGAAATTTCAGAGAAACAGATATTTTCTGAGATTTTTTTGATAAACTTTGGGTCTAACTAAGCTGGGTACATAATGACAGCAGTCTCTCTGGGAATACTTTTTATTCTAATCATAGACAAATCTAGACGTGTAATTAAAGAAAAACTCAACACGTTAAAGTTGACAGTATTTTTGGTTTTGTTTTCATTCCACCGGTTGGATATAGGTCTGTGTGCCTTCCTGGCTCTAATCTGAGCTGTTGACCATTCCCTGCCAAAGACTGCATCCAGCTGATGGATTTATTAACAGAAATGAAGGAGGTCTGCATTTGAACTTGAATGTCTCTAGTTTAACTTCTCTTGACAATCACTCAACTTCGCTCTTAAACTATTTGAAGTAATTTGCCCACAATTACTGATTGAGAGTGAACCAGATTTAGTCAATATATCTTTCTCTTTGAGGAAAAATATTGCAGTTGGTTCTCTGTGAGAGAAGTGCTGGCAGTATTTGCACTGGAAAGAAAAGAAAAAAAAATGCCCTGCATAAAATAACATGATTTATCTGGGAGAGATGTGATAAGGATGTTATTTTTAATGATAGCTCAGCTGATATAAAATGTGCAATGACTCTAGGAGGTTATCATTTGAGAATCGTGTCTTCTCATGAAGACAGAAAAAGGGCAGTATAAAAAATTGATCATAGGGATATCTATCTCACACAGAAGACATTTTTCAAAGGGGAACACCTTTCATGCTTACAAAGGGAGTCCTACCGCTTGAAAAGACGTTTATCAGAAATAGGAAACAAGAGGGCTGTGAAACTTGCAGCCTGAAACTGAAAACTGCAGAAACTTTTTCCTGGTTTTGCTGCAAACTTGAAATTTTGGATATATACAATATACAAATCTTCAGAAAAGTCTTTCCCTTAACCATGATGTCTGGAAAAGGGTCTATGGGAGGTACCAGAAGTACTGCCTTTTCTTTTTCATAGGATGCTAGGAAGTGGACAAATTATTGCCCATTAAAATAAGTAGAAGCAGAAAGCACTTAGCAACCTCAGAAAAACAGACCACCTACCTACATGTTATTTATGTATGTAAAAGCCTATTTTTAGTTTGATGCATAAAAAAACTAAGATAAAACACGGCCTGTACCTCAATTTGTTCCTTGATTTCATCCCAAAGCCAAATACAAGTCAGTGTGTCTTGCCTGTGGTTCTGCTGTAGCAGCTCAAATTGGCCAAGTATTTTGGTCCAAGCTCAAATTTTTAATCTTTAAAACACAGTTAGATTTTCCCCTCCGAGCACGTGTCAGTTTGGGCCATAAAACTTAACAGATTTTGTAGCACTGCTGCTAGATCTGTTGTTAAGTCTTCTGGAGATGCTCCTAGACACAGGATGTAGCTGTGTCATATTTTAAAAGCTGTTATCAGTAGTGTTCTTGAGCTTGCTGTGAACATAGTTTGTTTCTCACGCTTGTACAATCTTTCTGTTTCTCATGTATTTTTGATTTGGACTGCTATAACATTTGCTGATTCTGGTGATTTTTTGTGTCAGAATAAAGGAGCTGGAACTTGCTCGTATTTCATGGATATCTGAGACTTTTGCATAGCAGATAGGTCAACACAATCTCAGCAAAAACTCTGGGGATTCATATCTCTATGCAGATGACAAATACCTTCTTGAGCCAAGCTCGTGTTCTGACAGCTAATGGAATTAGTGTTTTTGGTTTGCACACCGTTGCCAAAGTATCTGATGCACAATACAACAGTGACTTGTACATTCATCAAAATCTGAACTGAAGAGTTTCTTGGTGTTTTCAGTATGACTGGAGAAATAGCTTGATCCAAATACCACTGGAATAGTTGACAAGATTCTGTTAGCTTTGCTGGAATTTAGGCTGAACCCAGAGCAGTTAGGGATTTTTGGAGGGCAGGTGTTTTTACATGGCCTTTTGAGATGTATCCTTTTAGATAGACATCCTACGTAGAATGTGCGCTGAAGGTTGAACAGTACAAACCATCAAAACTCATTAGGACCATCACATGGAGATTCATGAACTTCTTGCTCAACAGAATTATATATTTTATAGTCTCTAGACTCTTAAAGTCCCTTTTAGAGTTAGATTATGTCTTTGTAGTTCACATGTGACTTCACAACCCAGGGATCCACGTTCAGTCTACACCGCTTTTGGCCCAGTAATGGATTTACTGTTAAAGGTCATAGTTCACTTTCTGTCATACAGAGGTGAAACATTACCATGAATACATGCATTTTGTGGAATAAGTAAAACAGGCCACTTGTTGAGCAGTTTCTAACACCTGTACTGGATACTTAAAAATACTATGAAGCTGGTGATACCCCATTCAGCCCATGGAAGTCTGCATCCTGCTGAGAATACAAATGGTTTGTAGTGGTGCCTGTGCCTCATGCCCATTGCCATGTCAGGAAGTGAATGAATATGGACAACATGGTCTTGGCATAAATTGCATTTCTTACATAGATTTCCTTTTGTATAGCACTCTAAAGTCAATGGATATTTACAGAAGGCCAAATTCGCTCCACGGACTGTGCTGAACTGAATTTAGCACAAGTACAGAGAAAACAGAAGCAAAAATACACCACTTACCTTTTTCTTTTGTATCGTGAAGCCAGTAGACCAGTTCAGATCTTCATACAAGCTACAGCATTTTCTTCAGAGCCTTTTAAATCCCAGGTTGCTCATAGGAAAAGTTGGTGTCATCTCTCTTTGCAGTCTCATCTCATTATTAGAGTTGTTTATAGGGAAAAAAGCCCTCATTGGCAATGAGTGGTCAAGGATGATTGTTTCCCTATCCAGCAGTAACACCCCAGAAGCCACGAGAGCCTGGACTACTGATAATCATGGTCAGGAAAATGACTGAGATTTCCTGACAACCAACCAGTCAGGTGGCCAGGGAGCTGGGACAAGTGACAGAAAACCAGGTCTCCAAAGCTACAGGGCCGGCAGAGATCACCTGTCAGTCAGCCTGCAACTTCTTAGAGCATCTTCAAAACCAATACATCCTTGCAGAACTTTTCCATTCCAACAAATAGATAAGGTCAAATAGCAGAGTATCTATTAATACATATGGTATCGATCTCTGTCTGATCAGGAATCTGTTTTCTTCTTCTCACAGTTCAACTGTTTCTCACAGTAAGGTCAATTTTTGATCGCAGTCTAGTACTAGACTCATACCCTTCCTGCAGCACAGCTTCAGACTGATGGAAAATTGTTTTTTTCTTAGATTCTCAAAAAATATTTTTTTTTCTCCACCATCATTTAACTATTTCTCCAACCTCCATTAGTGCATCTGGTATAATATTCAAGTTTATGTGCTTCATTCAATCTGCAATGACTTCTTCCTCATGTGCATGACTTGCAAGACCGACATTTTGGTATTTTAAACTGTAGGGAAAGGTAGAAAAAAGCATAGAGAGAAGAAGACAGAAGTGTCTGGCTCACTTCAGGAGCATTTAATAAAAATTTGAGACAATCCTGGTTCATTTTTGAAAGTGAGTGAATTGCACCCTTTGGAACTGGAGGACAACATTGCCATTGAATAAGAGCTATCTCTCTAGGTTCCTACTGGATGTAAATAACATTAGAGAAGAAAAATATTTTACACATTAAAATGTTTGCTCTCCAGCTGTGAAGTGAACAGAGATGTATAGGTCTAGTTAAGCAGCACTTTTATTTTACAAATGAGGTGACTATGTGTTCATTTGCCCAGGATGAAAAATGAGATGCTTTCTTCTCCCTTTTTGACCTTTTGAGAAAAGCTGCAGGTGGACGTTGTAGGAAATGGTTGTTGCCTGTGAGTATAGCACAGAAGAAGTCACAAGTGAGGAGTTAGAACTGCTTCAGCCAAAGGTCAGAATTGGAATAGCACAAAATTACTATAAATTTTCCTTGGTTAAATTTAGACTGGATTGCTTGAATCAATAAAACTACCTTACAGTTAGTTTAATGAGGGCAAAGCAACTTGTCAGCTCTTGAAGCAGAGCTTGGTAAGCTTTCGAGATAAAACTACGTGATGTGGTAACTGCCATGGGAGCTCTGCAGCACTGCCTGCAGTTGGTGGCAACTGCCAAAATTCCCCTGGTCAGGTCCTTCTGCCTGGTAAAGGACAACTTGCAGCATGATGTGGCTACTGGGCACAGATGGCCAAACTCCTTTTCCTGCCCCCAAGCTGTTGCTGCCACTGTCATTGTGAAAGGTTGCATGGTGGCCTGTCTTGTCTGAAAATGTCATTCATTGTCTTTTTCTGCACATTGTGTGGGTCCGTTCAGTTGGAAACACACCTGAGGCCAGCTGAGATGTCCAAGGCTCTCCAATCCTACTAGTATCACTGCAGGAAGCAAGCCTTCTGTAGATCTTGTGTCTTGCCTGCAAAACTCGCTTCCTGGATACACAAGGGCATTTTGCACGGCAAGCACGCCTCTGTTTAGGAAACTAATTATGATTCAAACAGAGTTTTGTCTGAGTAAATCTAGGTATCTACAATGCAGACATCTGTATGAACTGGTCAATATCTCAGTTGACTACACCATGACTAAATCAATTGAGATTTAGTCAGTATAAGTCACTAGATCTATGGTGCAATTCGTCTTATCCTGAAGCAGACATCTAAAATTGGTCACGTGACTCCCACCCTATACATGCCAATTTCTCTTGTTTGACTGTAAAGGGAGACCATCGTGAGATGACCTGATGTATCCCTCCATTTTTCAGATGTCAAAAGTTAAGTGAGCTCAACTTCTTTTTTTGTAGCATGAACCCTAATGAAGCTCCCCAAATCCATGAGTTTCTGGTTGGAAGAAGGAGAGGTACAGTATTGATGATTTACCAGCCCAGATTTTGTCCGAGTGATAGGGTCAGCTCTGCCATCCACAGAGACAGTCATCAACTCAGTGTCTCATAGTGCCTAGTTTAGTTCAGGCCAACTGCCCAAGTCTGACCACAAAACCAGCTACTAAAGCTGCCCACTTAAACAACTATGGGTTGAGTGGCATTTTCCAGCTTAGAAACCAGAGTGAAGAAATTGATTTGCTAAGCTGTACATGTGTGTAATCCCATCTCTTATTAACATCTGTGGTATTTGCCGTATTTAAAGACTATGCCTTTTTTCTCCTTAGACCATTGGTGCTTGATTGCAATCCAGAGCACAACAGCTCTGTAGATAGTGCTGTTGCATGTTTTCCCCAATATGTCTGAAGACTGAATTAACTGATATAAGCAATTATAAGACCACAAGATTCATAATCGACTTTCTTTGGAGTAACTACATAAGATAAATGGATAAGATGTCACTAAACTGCTCTCTGATTATCCTTTAAAATCATAAACCCTCTTGCAGGTAACACTTGGGATGTTATATAGGTGCATAAATACAAAATTCATTGATGGCATATTGATTTTATACAGTGACTCAAAGCATTTATCTTAGCTCTACTTATTACTTAACTCCAAGGATGGCAGCAGAATCAGGTTCTCACCATTTTTCAGGTTTCTCTGAAGAGTGATACAAATTGTTTCATAACAGTATTTTGCATAATCACCTGTTTAAATGATTACCTTCTGATCATCATCCTTCTGATGATGCTCTATAATAAACCTAATGATTTCTGAAAACATTATATAACCTTCTCTAACTGGCCCAGATATGTCAAGGTTTTCTGGTCTAGCAGTCAGCAAGGTGAATAAATTGTGCTTAGCATGTGTATTGCTTTTTCCTGCAGTGTCAAAGCCAAATGTTTTGCCAAACGGCTTGCTCATGTGTAATGTTTTCTGAACAGCTGATACTGCCCTGCATCACAGAGCATTTGTGTTGCTGCTTGGATCAAGAAGAGAGAAAATCGTTTTGTCTTCGGGATTAGTCTAGTGATTAATCTTTTGTTTTGTTTTTGTTTGGTTTTTTTTTTTTTTAATTTTTATTTTCTTGTTTTCAGATAGAGTAACTATGGCTACTTGATACTGTTGTTTGAGTTTGTGATATTTATGTATTATTTTCCTCTCAAGGGAGGTGGGAAATCGACACCTCAATAGGATTAAAAGTATACTTATATAAACAACAGCATAAAATGCAAAACGTGTTTTGAAGTTATTCTGTCATTCCTTGCAAAGTGAAAGAAAATTTGAAGAATACTTTTCAGTGGAAAACTTACTTTGCTTTAGTTATGGTAACATTTAAACCTAATGGAAGCCTGTAAGTTTTCTGCAATGACATATTGAATGCTTATGATAGACAGGGATGGTGGCATGCAAAAATATTCATAGATGTCCAGATCTCTTTTGCTGATTCGTGAGTCCCCAGTGAAAACAATTCGGGAAGAGCAAGTCTTAATGTAGAATGAGGGTTGAGATTTATTTCATGTTTCAATCAACCCAGGAGAAATCTCTCAGAAAAGGGCTACACTATAATAATTGAAGGAGTTCCCAGCACCCTAAGGACAGACAGCTTGCTACTACTTCTGCTCTGGAGCACAATTTCTTCAGCTATGCCTGCAAAGCTATATGTGATGGATCAAAAAACAGATCTGGGTAAAAAATACCCTCTTTTTTTTTCTTAATTTTATTTTTAGCCTGACTCAGAAGACCCCATGAGTATTTGTGACACCACCATTGAGAAAGTAGAATTTTGTAGCAGGGTAACAGAAATCAGCACTGCAAAACCGTCACTTGTGGCTTCAACAGCATCAAACCACGGTTCTGGGCTTGACACCTCATGGTGGCAGTTGCGCATCCTTTCTGGTTCTGCTTGCTTGGTGGTTCACTTTACTGGCACTTTTAAACCGAACAAAGATGAGACGTTTTAAGTATCCTTCTCAGTTTAGTGGAAGTGAGGTCATTATTTAGCTATTTAATATTTTCTGTGTCAGCATCATTATTTTTTCTGCTAAATGTCCTTATCTCCTGTTGTGATTTGAAATTTCTGAGAGGATCACAGGTCCTCAGTAGCATGAAACTTTAAATATATTGATGTTAAAACCCACAGATACCGATGAGCCAGGATTAATCTCAAGGGCTTCCAAATGTCAAAGACAACATGGGAGTTGTGCAAGGAACTGATCTGAAAATTTCCACGAAGGCTGCCTGTTAACAAACACTGATTTTCACTTATTCCAGGCATTTCATTTAAAATTCTTATTCTTGGAAATTAACACTTTAAAAAGTTACACATTACTTGGGTTTCTGGGAGGATTTGTTACACCACTGAGTGCAGTTATTCCCAACATGTTGTGAGACAAAGCTCTTAATGCTAAAAGCAGCAGGGAGGCTGGGTGTTTGGGCCTCCCTCTTAAAAGCACATCAGCCTGTACACACTGGAGTTAATGCAGTCTGTTTTTCTCTAGATCCTATCTTGTGGTTGGCTGTCTAGTGTCTAATGAAGTGTGTGTTCATGTTGCATCTTTTAGTACTTTACAAGCTTTTGTTGGCAGCCAATTTTCATGAAACATCTCTGAGACTTCTGCTCTTATGTTAAATTTGGTTTTATTATAGCAGGACTGTCACACAGTTTCTCTTGCACACACATACACATATTTACGTACAATTGCTACTTAAGTTCTATATCCTTAGAAAAAGAGTTTAAGAAGCCTTGGCTGCAAATAGTTAAACTAATTCTGAATTTGCTGGCTGACTTTGCTTGTTCACGAATCACTGTTGCAATGGTCAATTTCTGTGTTCACTGGTTGTTACCATGATCCACATCTCAACTTCCAGTGATGTTCTTGCAGAAGCAAGTTGCCTTGGGATTGTTTTCATCAGGAAAGTGTGAAGGCTATGAATGCCAGTGAAAAGTGTTTTGGAGGGTTTTCTTTTGTCAAATGAATGCTAAGGGGTAACACTTTGTAACTTAGCCTGGTGATTGCAGTGAAATTACAGCTTGTGGGAGAAACATGATGGTTGTGTCTGCAATGCAGAGTCAGGGCATTTGAGTGAGGTTTTAATGAGGCAGAATATTGTTACGCAGCCCTAGATCCAATAGCTTGTCATCTAGTTGTGAGCAGAATAATTACCAGTGATAAGGATTCATTAGAAAGGTAACTTGCTTTTAAAAAGCAGTGCTGTCTGAAGCTCAGCCTTTGGGTATCAAACTTCTGAGTGGGATGCAGGGGAAGGCGATGAGATGACGGTTAGCATACAGCTTGGAGGATTGGGATAGAGTAGAATGCTTTGTAATGTCACCCTCCTCTTTCTAAAAAAGCACACTGGAAAGAAGTAAGAGGAATACCCAGTTGTAAGATTTGCAGTGGCACTTACCACTTCCAACCTTTTTAATTATAGAAAATACGAAGAGCTGAATAATATCTGACTCCACATATGTGCACAGGCTAAATAGCAGGGACAATGGCAGCAAATTGGATCTGAAATGAAAAGCGTTTAGAGCAACAAAGACTCTGGGAGCTTCAGAAGTAAGGAGGCTTTGGGGAAGATAGGAAGAAAAAGGAAAAGCTTTGCTTCTTTTAGGGGCGATGTCATCACAACTTTGTTTTTGCCCTTTGGGTTTGTGAAAGACCGATTTGGCTGACTGTCAGGATAAATAGAAATGCAGAAGTTTGCTGGCCTCTATGTGCTTAGGAGAAGGATCAACATCACTTTTTGACCTCTCACTGAGCTTCTTTTTTTTTTTTTTTTGTGAGGTTGGGAGTGTCTTCCTTCTTCCATTGCTGGATGGGACTGAATGGAAGAAGGGGACTGTCATTCAGGGAGAGGACCCATTCTCATCCCTACGGCAGCCTGGGCAAGCAGCAAGTGGGTAATGTTGGAGTAAGGTCATGTCCTCACAGCATGGCTGGTTGCTGCAATTAGACCATTCAGTTTGCTAAGTATTTCCATGTGTTCTGAAAAGCAGCTGACGGGAGTGCGATTTCACTGCTGGTTTGAGGGCTCAGAAATGTGTAACCAGCTCTCCCCACAACTATTTTTCGTACTGATCTTTAATGTCCAGTTCAGTGCTCTAGGACAACTACCCTCCCACCTTTATGGAGTCCAGGTCTTGGGCACTGAATGGGACGTTACCCTGACGGTCTCCCAGCCCAGGTTTTGGGCATGGTTTCTCCAGCCTTCATCAACCTTGATCCTGCTGGGTTCTGCAAGCACTAAAAATGATCTGCTGAGTGCTTTTTCTTCCAGTTCTGATCATTCTTTCCCTTTGGAAATCTCATCCATCAACACTTTATTGCTCCAACTGGCAGTATGTTAGGCGGAATTAAGGAGATGAAGGACAGAAAGCTTTGGGGTTTTTAGACACATTACTTTAAAAATGATCAAATTTCTCAAGCCCACATTCACAACGGAAGTGAGGAAAGACTAAACAATGTAACAGCATTATTATATACTATGTGTTTTATTTATTTATATAATTTTACTTTATTAGCAGGTGAAATGTATTGCTCCTTAGTGCTTCTCTAGGACACAATCCTCTTTTGATCTCACCTGAGTAATTTCCTTCTCTCTCCATCTGGGAAGACTTTTGATGCCGCTCATTTAGGGAGGAAGGGGGTGGTGCACCCCTGCACTCTCTGCTTTTCTGCACTTTTCCTACTGGGGCCATGGGGTCTCTTCTGTTGTCTGTTTACTGCTTTTACACCCCCTTTTGTACTCTTCCAGGGCATGTACTGTGAACTGGAGATCCCAGGAACAAGGATGTCAGTATTTCATTTCCATTTGCTTGAGTGCCAGACCGTCCTACCTGAGAGTGCTTAATGCATTTCAGGTCTGTTACTCCAACAACTATTTTGCAGTTGAGGTTGAGCAGTAAAGCTGAAACCCCACTGCCTCTCTCTCTTTACTCTTGTGGCACTGCAAAGCACATTTTAAAGTACATTTTTTGTACTCTGCCTTAAGAATACAGCACTGACCAGGGGCGAATGGTCCCTGTAGCTCTATTAATGTTAAATGAAGTTTTTCATAAATCATGACTGAATTTCCTGTGCTCCATTATGCCAAAAATTGTTATCTTAGTGCTCAGTGAAATTAAAGTAGCAAACAAGGATTGATATCTAAGTCACATATCTACCTATAAATATATTACAACTCTATTAAAGAGTACTCCATTAAAAAGTTGAAGATAATTTAACACATTAATTTATATTGCTACCATTAAATAGAAACAGAGTATATTTTTATTGCTGAAAAATGTTTATCTGGCAGCTTAATTAAATATTTACAACAAACAGAAAAAGCTGAGATCTAATTTTCAAATGCTACTTGGTCATGTTTGGAGAAGGGTAAATATACCTGCATCTGTCTGCCTTCCTAAACAAAGAGGTTGCCAGCTACAGGGGATCACTAGAAGATTTATATGTCTTTTTTTTTTGTCTTTCATCTACCTAAAACAAATAAAATTTGTGCTGCAGCTATAATGACGGAAGTAATAAGGGAAATGGTAATCAAGCAGCATTTAGCAATCTGAAATTGTCTAGAAGTGAAATGCTTCAAATGAATGTTTAAACTGCATAATAATTTTATTGGGAGATTGGAAAATGAGGACTCATCAGATGTTGCAGATAGATGGATGGAGAGCTGAGGGTCATCATTTTCCATGAGTTCACTCTTTGCTGATGAAAATGGTGCTTGCACTGATTACTGTGACATGCATGCCTCATTCTGCAAAACTCAATTCCTATTTAAATATTTACACTGGAGGTCTTACTATCTTCTTGCTGCTTTGGCATTGATCATCTGCACAGCCCTTTCCTATCATTTTGAAGACTGTGTTTACAAGAATTGGTGCAGCTGTTCTATGCTGTTCCCACCCTGTATGTAGACCTTGGTGCCTCTGAGAAGGCAGCGCACAGATGAATGCTGTGAGTATTTACAGCTTTTTATTTGCTTGAAAACATCTCACAGGTGCAAGGCTGGAGGATACTTGTGTGGTTGAATGAGCCAGAACTATTTGATTGAAGCAGTGAAAGCAGTGCCTTAGTTCTCTTTTGCTCTTTGCAGTCATTTGCACACCCATCAGTCAGTGTGGGAGTACCTCACACATGTCCAGAGTAGTGAAATCACAGCACAAGGCACTGGAGAATCCCAGATTGTGGCTCTTTAGTGTCTTCAGGCTGAAAATAGGGCAGGACTGTGTCACTCTTGGCTAAACCTCCTTGGGTCCCTCTGGTTTGTGTCAGTCTGGTGCAAGACTAGGCTTAGCATTGAAGTGTGAGGTGAATAGACAAGTTGTGCAAAACATGGGTCTGTCTCTGTCCCCCCTGCTGTAACTTCCACTGTGGGAATTCATGTTGCTAAAGGAGATTAATGCAGTCACAGAAGGAAAAGAGTTGTTCACTAGTGACAGTCAGCAGAAGTGGATCAAATACTTTGCGGCTGGTGCTGTTCTCTGCTGGTTCAAGGTTGAAGCTTTGCTCCTCACCTTTCTTTGTGTTGCCCTTTTCTGAGAGCACTGAAGAGTTTTCCCTGATGGCAAATTCCTCAGGAAATCACAGCTTATTTTGGCTGCCCTTTCCTCATGGTAGCTACAAACATGGCTAAGGGAAAGACAGTAATTGCCGATATCCACTTCTCACCACATCCATGTATATCCACTAGATGCAACTTGGAGCAGCAGTAGGGTTGCTCTTATTTATGGCAAATCCTTAGGGCGCACCTGTTGTCATTTGAGACATCTTTGCTCATCTAAGCCATCCGCATGACACTGGCAGACATTTTGTAAGGCATAAGAAGGACCTCATTGTTCCAGTCTACAGCTTCCACATATGAACAGGCTCCAATAAAGCATGTGATAGTATTTTTTCATGAGTGCTGACCCCCAAAAGGGAGGTTCATCCGTATGTTGGGGTCTGCGTACTGTGACAATGCACCTGCTCCCACAGCTGCATCCTGGCTGTGCAGTGGTGATGTGTTTCCCTGTTTCAAAGCAGAAGATTACTGTTTGGAAAAGTTCAGTGGCCTTACAAAGAAATGTTTCAAATGGGTGAAATCTCTCTGGCCCTCTGTTCTTTTTGTACTCACCAGCTTTCCCTGTGGGTGAGTTTTTCCTCCTTTCATTCAGAGGCTTAACAAAGTCATTAAAATTGCCACAAAGCTGTCTGTGAGCAATTCCTGTGTGTGGAAGAAAACAGACAGGAGGATGTTGAAGTAATGTTTGGTTTTGAAAAACTCTTTTCATTCTGCTGATCTCCTTGCCTGCTTCAATCATGTGAAACAGAAACAAGCATTTAACTAATAAAACATTTCCGTAAAATTACTTTTTTCTTGCCCTTGTTTTATATTACATGAATATATCAATTTTCCCTGCATAAACAAACAATAGTAATAATTCCTGGATGTTTGAGAATATAGCTATCTCTTATCACCAAGTTCATTTAAGTGATTAAAAGGAATAATAATAAGAATCATATTTCGTGTTGAATACAATGCCTTTTGTTTGGGCACTAACACACTGTGGTCTTTACTTACCAACATCCTAAGCAACTAAATTCCCATGAGGTAAATTAGCCTTTGAAGGCTAATCAGAAACCCAGCAGAAGAACATTTGAAGGGGCACATATTTCAGGAGCTGGCTGAAGGATGGATGTTAAGAGGTAGTCTTGAATACAAGCTGCTCAGAGCAGAAAATGGTTTGTTGTCACCAAAAGTGAGCTCGAATACATTTTCCCGTCTTGTGAAAAATGCTGAAGATTCAAGGAGTTCTTTGTGCCAAAGCCATGTGCATTGGAGACCTATCAAAATGGTTTCGTTTACTTATTTATTTTTCCTGAGAAATGAGGAAGGGAGGTTGAGGAACAGAGGAGACTTAGGAGAGTGAAGAGCATGGCAGTCGAGTCCCTTTCCTACATGTCCTGCAGATGTTCTGCTTCTTAGGAGGGAAGGGGCTCTTCCAACCTCCCCTCTGTGTCGAATACTGCTCTGAGTAAACAACCATGATGAACATGCATTGGAATAGGGTGGTTTGTGTCTCCTTTCTCTACTCAGCTACTGACTGGGGATTTTGATTTCTCATCTTTTACAAAAAAAAAGGGTAAAAAAAAAAAGAGAAAGCAAAGGCTCTTGTTGAGTCATCATTTTCGCAAGGAGTATTTTCCTGAACATTTTCCAATCATTTAGTTCTACTTTTTTTCCATGTTCAACTCAGCACCTAACTTTCCTGCTCTGTGCCAGAAGTGATGACATTGCTGTGATACGGAAGATAAAAGTACTGCTGTACTTCTTGTGACACAGTGAGGAGAGGCTGAGGCACAAGCAGCAGTGCTTTGTATGACTGGGATGAGCCTTGAGCACTCACTTGGTGTCTCAGGAGAGCAGTGGTGCTGGGAAGCAGAGTACAGACCCTTCAGGTCTTCTGGAGTTGGACCCAGTGAGCTTAGCCTGTATCGGCACCATTCCTACTTACGTGAAATACCTACCTATACAAACAAGAGTAACAAATCAAATTCACAACCATCCTGGCAGCATCAGGAAGAAAGGGAGATCAAGTAGACTCCCCTCTTCTCTTCTGTCCCCACCCCATTCCCTGGCTCCAGAGGTCAGAGGTCTGAATCTCTATCCAGAGGGCAAACCCTCTTGGCAGTGAAGCAGCCTTTGAGTTAGATCAGCTATGAGAAAAGGTAAAAGTAAGTTGATGCATGCCTGAGCACTAAAATGCACTGAAGAGGAACATACTGACCATTTGGGAAGTGTACCATTAAATGGGCAAACTTCTACTGTTGAGAGAGCATGCAGCAGGGGCCCACATAGATTGGCACCATCACCCCAACCAGGCAGACACAGAAACATGGGAGTGTTTTTCTATGTCCACTTGTCTTCTTTCTTCCACCCCACCCTCCAAGTTCAGTGTTTTGATGCTTTTTAATGCTTTTCAAAACCTGAACTGAACAAATCACCAATGGGTGCTGCTGACCTGGTAGAAACTAGCGATGTTCTGATAGCATCTACAGCCCACTGTGGTACATTCTGAGCTCGAAACATCTTTATCCATTGTCATATTCCTACTGGAGTTGGTCTAAGTCTTTAAGTTCATGGCCTTCTCTCTCTTTTCTCTTTAAAAACTTTCTCTCTTTTGGCCCATGAATATGGGAAAGATTTTGTGCTGGGTTCATCTTCAGTTCAGTCTTCATCAGTAGATATTTTGCAAGTCAAAAATTCACCAAAAACCACTTATTTTGTCAGCACAAACATTAACTCGAGTCAGACCTGCTTGGACAGTTGGATGAGGGGAGCGTTACGTGACTGACTTCAGAAGGGTTGCTCCAGCAAGTGTCACGGCTACTTGAATTTAAAATGTCAGAGACATGCTCCAGTTATAGCTCCTGCTGGGCACCAAAGCCTGTTGAAAAACCCTAAAAGACAGCTGGAAAGGGAATATTGTAGCAAATGTCAGTGTGTTTTAATTGACTGGTCTGAGCAAGGAAATCCACAAAATACTGAGAGGCCAAATCTTTGCCCTTAGATAGTTGGTTTCAGGAGAACTTGGCAGGTGCCTTCAAAGTGTACATCATGCATCCCTGTTGTCTAAGAAGATAAGAGTCTAATGCAGCTGGTGAAGTTCAGCTTTGAGTTTGAGAGGTGTAGATCTGTGCTTAGCTCCACAGGTCAGGGGTTCAAACCTTTCTAACGACTCTTGAAGAAGCAAATCTCACACATCTGTGGCAGAAATCAGCCCCAGAAGTTTAACACCAGAGAGTTCTTAGTAATCTATTGAAAAGCAATACTATGAAGAAGGGAAGTTTTCTGCCTGAGAAAACGCGGTCTCCACACCCTGCTGTATCTGAAAATGTGCTTTAGCAGTGGTGAAAATGTCACGTTATAACTAGCACTGAGCAAATTGCACTGGATAGACCTCCACAAAGCAGATAGGGACCATTTGACGTAATTCAACAATAAGTAGAGTTTCTCAGCATTCAGTGTATTTGAGGACTTTGGCTGAGCTATACTTGAGCCAACTCATAAGGTAGGACTAGTCCTATAGTCCTTCTTCATATATCTCTTCACACTTTTTCGTGACTTTCACCTAAGGAAAGCAGAGAGTGTGGTGAGGTGGTTTACTGTGCAGGGAGAAGGCAGGAGAGCTAATACATGTCTCAGATATGAAGATGTGCTGTTAGGGAGCTAAGGCCACAGGCATGGGCAGGATGGAACAGGTCAAAACATCTTGATTCACATTTCAGTCAAAGAATTACGGAAGCTTCTGGGGAAAAAATCCCGCAGATACGACCTTCTTAGCTGATACTACAGTACTTTTTGTATGTAACTAAATAAAAACAAGGCCAGTGTGCGGTGATTACTTGTATCTCTCATTTCTCTCATGCTGAGTTGTTGCCTACTTCCATGTATGGGGGAAAAGTGTGCACTTGAGCTTTATTTCCAGTGATAGGTTTGTGATGAACTTTCTGATATCTTCGAAGGCATCAATGACTGCTAGAGGGTGGGCTGAGAAACAGCAGCATAGATGCACCTTCCCAGTACCTGGGTCATGTGCAGCATGTTGTAATGCTCATTGGGAGAGACAGACAATACGGGGGAGGGCAGCAGCAGCCAAGGAAAGCTGGTATCAGGAGGAGGGGCTTAAGTGATTTAGAAGAAAGACATGAATACCTATTCCTTGTGAAAGTGAGAAAAACCCACTCTACTACAAAACCTCTGGCACGATGCAGAAAGAAATGAGTGCTGTACATTGTGGCACAGCCTTTTAAAGAGTGAAAAAGATGCTCTTGCTCCCCTGAGGTTTGCTTCAAATGAAGTTCCAGTTTCGGCTGGTGAAGAAGCCAGCCACCTTGCTCCTTTGCAGCCCTGCTCCCGTGTGTATACACGCTCAGTGCACAGAGAGGAAAGCTCATGCTCCCAAACAGTGTGGCTGCTCATGACACTTGGGGCAGGAAGATAACAGCTCAGCTTTCAAATGAGGGTGGAAGGTTAAAACAGAACCATAACCTGAGGGGGCTGCTATATTTTTTGTATTGTGGGAAGCATCGGGCGCCGAAAAGAAATGAAAGGAAAATCCACTTCTGTCCCCAGAGATCCTGCAGTCTAAACAGACAAGTGAACAAAAGGTGGGAGAGCAAAGGGATGCCTGGAGAAGTGAAGCAGTGGCCCAAGGGCACAGAGCCAGGGCAGGGTTAGCAGAGGAACCAAATCTTTCCTACTTGCAACCAATCCTTTGTCTATTTGTTGGATGATCTTGACTTAAGATGCCATTTTCAGTGCCAAGCTAGCAACTATAATCACAGTCCAGTCATCTTTATTGAGCTCTTGTAGTTTACTCAGACAGCCTTATAGGCACAGCGCTTTATGGACCTCTAAAACGGCAGGTATCTGCTGTGAGGAGCTCGGTTTAGACTGCGCTTAACACTGTAAGGTAATGGCAGACAATAAACCAAAGACGACAGGTGGGAGGGCTGTAACATTTAATGTGCTGATATATCAAAGAAAAGGTAATGAAATCCTACGTGGCAAGATCATCCTTCATCCATAAAACAGGACAGTTCACAGCAAGGAAGGATTACATTGAAATGCAGCTCTGCCTTACTAACATTTTTTGGGCCATCTTCCCTCCTCTTTTGCCTGTGCTGTGATGACCACTAGGCTTTTCTCACAAGATTTTCCCTTCAATCTTTAGTGGGTGAACAATTAAATAAGGCTTTTATAGCCTCTAAGGATAACCCAAATATAGGTCAAAAGCTGTTTACCTAGCATCATTTTTTACAAAAGAGGATAAGGTTGGACCTGGAAGTAAATGTGTATTAGTCAGTGAGAACGTATGTACAGAAAAATACATTGCTAAAGGAATAGTGAACACAAAGAGGTTACATTAGTCTGCTCTGCTTGGGGAGACTGGAGAATCACTGTCCTGCAATACCAAAAGCCAGGAGGGTGAAATCACATTCACAGTAGCAATTCTATAAATGTGCGCTACAACTGTTGGGCAATACAGTGCTTCATTGAGGAAGAAACAGGAAAAGGGGTACAGACAACTAAGCAGTAATAATCTGATTGCAATTGTACCAAATGTTTTGGAATCTGTGAAAGCAAGGAGCAACCAAACATGTGGAGCTGAACAGAAAGCACACTAAAAACCAACACAGGTTTATCAAAGAGACGTGCTGCCTGCTAACTTCCTGTGATAAAGAGATTATACCCATGGGATTGCCTTTTATAAAACATCAAAAAACACGTGAGACAGTGCCCCATGGGAAACTGTCAGTAAAATCAGAAAACAGTGCAAGAACTGTAAGGTGAATAAGAAGGCTTTAGTAGTTGCACAAAAAGGATCTATCAGTCTCAGGGAAGTAACTGACAATTCTTCTCAAGAATCTTTGCAAGATCTTTCAACAGACAATAAAGGAAAAATTGTAAAGAAAGAGAAGAGCCTTCATTCACAAGACGGCTGTGAGCCATAAATGTGGCATGGCTATGAACAAGCAAATATCATGGCAGGCTGCACTGGGAGAAGCACATCCAGTAGAGGTGGGTAAGTGGTGACACCACTGTGTAAGGCACAGGTCAGGCAACAGGAATTGCAGCATTTTGCTATATAAAATGTAAATGTAGAATTCCAGCCATCTACATTCAAATGAGATTAATCACAAGCCGACAGGAGAATGGAGAGGAGCAAAAGAGTGTCTTTTACAAAAAGAGTACAATTCTTACAGTCTAGCAAAAGAAGGATGAGCGAGTGTATGACTACAGTCAGCAAATAAATGATGATGAGCAAGTGCACAGGATGGGTACTCAGTGCCAGAGAAGATTAATGCAGGTGAAAGAACAGGCACACACAGACTAGCTAGGGACACTCTTGAGCTAGACATTTCTAACCATCAGAAGAGCAAGGCTCTGGAACAGTTTCTGGATGGAGTCAGGCTACAAGACCGAACTATTTTGAAGGTGGCACATAATTTGGCTGCCTGCAACAGCAGGGGCTAGATGCAATGGTCCGGGGGTTCCCCTCTTGCCCTGAGCTCCTCTAGGTTAAGGAGAAATGCTCAATGTCATGGGTGCACATAGGGAACTAACCTCCACAGGAATTGTTATTCACTGCCCTTTGTTGAGGGTGGGGTTTTTGTTGTTGTTGGTTTTGGGTTTTTTTTGTGTGTGTTTTTGTTGTTTTTTTTCCTGTGTTAACAGTTTTTGAACGCTGGCTGCCTGAGTCTTGATTGTGATATCTTTTGGAGTAATCTTCACACCTTCAAAAGCACGTCATCCAGCAGGGAGTACAACCCTGAGCATTCCACCCTCCAAGAATATGTCCAAAAGAGCTGAGTGTTCCTCGGAGAAGGCAATGCATCATCGAGACATAAAGGCACGTATGAAGTTCTAAGAGATGCTCTGTTTTATATATCTGCTGTGGGGAAGAGGTAGTATGCAAAGTACAGAAAATAAACTGTGGGTTTAGCACTGCTTTTATGATAACTAAGAGACTTCACAGTACATCAATTCTAAAATGACCTCCAGTCTTTAATCCAGTAGCTGAGGCTTACAAACAGCTTGCTATTAATACAATAACTCACTGAATCTTCATGACTCTCTGGGTCAGAAATGCAGCCCTGGTGATCATAATTCAATAGATCTCCACCTCTTCACACCAGGATTGGGTCTGGCCACACAGTCGTCCTGGTGGATTTTGGTTTAAGCTGTGTATTAATTTAGTTACAACATTTGTCTCTGCAGTTCAACAGAGTAACGTTATCAGTTATTTGAATAATGTAATATGAAAGGGAAACACTATTTCATTTAGAGATCTACAGGAAAAATTCAGTGTTCCAAATAGCCTCTTGACAGATATCTGCAAATTAAAGGTTGCTTTCTTTCTCAGTTTAATAATAGGGCTCTCCTAGACACATCCATCTTAGTAAAAACAAAAACAAAAACAAAAAAACCAACCAACCAACCAAACAAAAACAAAACAAAAAAACACCACAGCAAAAAAAAAAAACCCCACACAACAACAAAACAAAAAAACACAAAAAAAACTAATTTAGCAACTCCTCACATAGCTCTGGTGTATTTATATGGAAGTAATATCTGAATTATTTCAACCTTTAGTAAATCTCTAAATATCACTTACAAAAGTAGACACTGAGGTTTCTCCTTCTGTGAGCTGGAGTCAGTGGGTTGCCCTTCAAATCTGCCCTGACCACCTCCCAGCAGCTGGGCTTCAGATTTCTTGCTCCACAAGGAGCTGCTAAAAATGGTCAAAACCAGGTTCTTGATTTTGATTTGTATTAGTTGTATGCACTGCTCTGCATTCAGGAAAATGAGGATGGAAACAGTGCTGCTACCCATCTGTGGCATTTGCTTTTCTCCTTGCGATCTAAACTCCTCTGGGTCATTATCAAACAACATTTTTACAGTCTTTTGGTTCTCTGCTCAAAGCTGTTTCAGACCAGACCTCAGGAAACACCAAACATTTTATATTTCTGTTGAAAAGGACAGGTACAGTGAGAGTCTTAACGCCTACTCAGGTCAGGTACTTCTTTGATTCTACTAAAAAAGAGGGAAGTCAAGAGCTGCAGTTCCCGCAGAGTTATTCTGTGTTTATCTCCAAAGGGGTATGACATTGGAAGCTTAGTAACAAGCACCCATTCTCCTAAGCAGACAAAGCTAAATGCAAATTTCATGGCAATGCAAATGCAGAATTTCCATTTCATGCTTGGAAGAAGGGGATGGCTTTGTATGACCTGATCCAATTTCAGAGTTTTCCAGAACTAATAGATCTGATCTGATCCAAACTAGCTGCTGCTGCCCTTGGGTGCCTGCAGTCTTTGCTGTCTTCTTGCTCTTTCTGTATTTATTTCCTGGAATATGATCCTCTGACCTTCCCTGTCCCTCAGCATTGACTTTGTTTCAGCGTTTCATGAAGTTCCTCTTTCCCTCCCATGGGGGTTCAGTTAAGAGCCCACATTTCTAGTCTGGACTCCTAGCTTTGGCCATTCCAACCACTCCAGCTTCTCCAAATTCCCATGTCTCCCTGTCTACGCATTGACATCTCCACTGCCCTTCTCATGTGCAAACATTGAAATAGCATCCCATAGAGATGCCATAGTCATGCTTGGCTGCTACTGATTGCTCAGTTAGCAGGTTGTACGAAAGCTAACAGCCATTTAATTTAAATGCTGCTTCACTGTGTTCAGTACAAATCCCTGTGTGTGGCACCAAGCAAGAAATTGGGAACCAGTGGCAGCTTCTTGCCTTGATGCAGCTCTTATGTGTCCCCAGCGGGGCTGATCTGTGCAGGGATAGGGGTAAATGATAGTTTTGCCTCTTTGGTTTTGGTGAATTTTTTTTTTCATCCAGATAAAAGTCTTGCCTTGCCTTACGTTGCCTTTCCCTTTTGCTTTCCCTGCTGCCAGCACATACATTAAATTATCCTTTCGGTGGTGTCCAACGATGAAGGGCAACCAGCACAGACTGAAGCACAGGAAGTTCCCTCTGAATATGAGGAAAAGCTTCTTTACCTTGAGGGTGGCAGAGTCCTGGAACAGGCTGCTCAGAGAAGTTGTGGAGTCTCTTTGGACAGACATTAAAACTCACCTGGACACATTCCTGTGAGATCTGCTCTGGTGAACCTGCTTTAGCAGGTGGGTTGGACTGGATGATCTCCAGAGGTCCTTTCCCACCCCAACCAGTCGTGATTCTGCAGTCTGTTGGCTGGAGCAGCTCCCTGATGACATGGGGCAGCTACCCAAGGGCACATAGGAAGTCTGTGGTAGAGCAGGAAATCAACTCTCCATCAAAATGCAGAATCATCACTGTCAGAGCCTGAAACAATGACATATTATTCATTTGTTTAACTCGGAGCACAGGCAAAATGGCAGGGCTTGTAATCACTGTTGAGGGGGATGGAAGTAACTCTTTGCTGACTTCATACATGTGTTGCTGTCCTTGCAGCAGAGATAAGGCTCAGGGCTCTAATACAGGGATACAAGTGACCCCCCAAAATCTGCAGCTTCAAAGGCATGGGGCTCCTTCATCCTCTAGCAGGGACATGATATTGCTGCCCTTCATAGAGCTGTTATATGGAGCAGTCAAGAGCTTAAAGTCATAGAATCATAGAATCATTTCAGTTGAAAGAGACCCTTGGGATGAATGAATGTGCCCCAAAATGAGGGAGCAAAGCTTGCCCAGCCCCTGCTTATGAATCACAATACAAAACATGGCCACTCTGATCTCAATTTGTTCACATTTTCAGGAAAAGTGATTGGGAAGAATCCTCTCCTAAGGCTGCACCCTGTTCTCCAGACTGTGGGCTAGTGATAAGGGACAGCAGAGGAAGGATCTCTCGTGCCCAAAGCAGCTCATGCAGAGCAGCACAAAACCCTCCCCACCTAACCCACAGCACGCTCTTCTAGAGCTCTCCTTTCACTTAGCCAGGGCAATGCCATGGCCTTGAATCACATTCCTCCCCTGAGCAGCTGTGCACACAGTCCAGGTCCTCTCACTGTGCATTCATTCCCACAAAATGTGTGGTGCATGCGTGAGATCCTGTCTGCGTTAACTATTCCTCCCTTAATAAATTATTGATAAAGCTTCTCCTTGACAGATTGCAAAGCCAGGGAGCCCTGGGCAATTCTGCTCCTCCCCTAAAATGTTCTAACACTTGTATTTATCTGAAAATAAATGCATGACTTTCCTGATGACTTTGCAGCTTTTGAATCATCTTCTTCAGGAAGACAAATACTTTGGCTTCCTGCAGACAGGAAAACTACTTCCCTCTTGCCTCCCTACACTCAACTTTCAAATTTCTTTTGGGTTTCATAGGGAAATACTCTTCTGGAGACATGACCAGACTGCTTACTGAAAGATCATGAAGTATCAACTCTAGGCTGACAGCTGGCTTTGGTGTAAATGCTCAACAAAGAAGTGAATTAGCACACAAACACTATTTCGCAGTTGTAGCTGCCTTGTTCTAAATGCTGCTCTGTGATCTTGTCAGCAAGGGATGAAGGCAGTACTATCTCCAATAGGCTCCTTAAGGAAAACCCTGTTGGACAGTGGGAAGGAACAGAAAGCAATGGGGTGACTGCAAAATATTTAAACTCCTCAGTTTTGATGTTGTTTTCCTCCTGCTTGTATGAGCTGGCCCTGTACATGTTTGGTTTTCCGCTCTGCAGATGTGTGTACAACCTTCTGACAAACCACAGAAATGATCCATTAGTTGTGGAAAAAGACTGGGAGTCGGGATTATCAGTTTTTATTCAGGAAACCATCCCCATGCCACTGAGTGATACAGGAGACTCACTGAGCACTTTCTTGACTCAGCTAATCCATCTAAAACAGCGAACAGGGGCCAAAGCTTTTTAAGTCTTGAAAGCATTATGTATAATTAACAGACATGAAGAATGTATGTCAATTCTCAAAGGAAAGGTCAATGCCAGCAAGACTGACATTGTTACTGGTTTTGTTATTATGCCTGGTTCCCACTGGGAGCACAGCTTTTCACTGGGGTAGGGCAGTACTTCACGGGTTGTGTTTCTATACAGCTGTATATCTGAAGAGCTGAAGACCCATGGGATCATTCAGGTTTTAGAAACATGGGAAGTTTTCAGAACAGTAGGAAAACATAATTTTAGCAGAGTTTTCCCAAATACAGGTTCAAACTGACCACCTGAGAGCCAGCGCGGCAGATGTGAGCTTCTCAGAAGAATGCCTGCCCCGGGTCATCTTTGTATATCTTAGATCATTAAAAATATGAAGCACAGCCATATCTCTGCTGGAAACTGAGTTCCCCAGGCACACTCTGACTACAGTAAGTTGCCTTGGAGGTCTGTTAGCAGCAAAAACCTGGTTTATTTCTAGAAACAGACAGAGGAGCCTTCAAATGGCATTGGAAATTGTAAGTAATGCCACATACAGCACTTGCTGTCCCAAACACAACCAAGGTTAAGCTGGGTTCAGGAGACTCTTTGCAATGCTTGAGCTAAACAGGCAGGCTTGGGGCAGGCAGCTCTGCTGGACCTGTGCCCATGCACAGATCACGCCATGTTTGAAGGGCTTTATCGATTACTGGAGGTTCGTGTGCAGTTTTTAGAAAGTGGGATAACCATGAAACTTGATACTCTTTCCAATTTTCCCCATATCATCTTTCTAAAGTTCTGCATCCATTTACTGTGCCAAAAACATTCTTAAATATTCCCTTTTAAGTCAGCAAAATCTCCTGCCATTTCCATGTTTAACTTCAGCGTTATTTTTATCTGCTCTGTTTTGCTCTTCCAGAGTCAGGTAGGACTCTTTTGTTCTCATTGAAAGCTGAAAATGCTCCATTGCCAGTCTGGGTTTGTGCTGACATTAACCACTGGCTCCATGGACAGGGGTCCTTCAAATTCTGCAAGGAAGGGAGTGTAGAAAGGAGAAGGGATGGTAAAAAGCAGGTAGAGGTTGGAATATGGTCAACACTTATCAGCTCTGTTTGTATGAGTGGTTACATATATTCTCATTTAAAGCATTCAGAGCTGTCAATGACAGTCCCTGCATGGTAAGAACCTGCATTTTAGGGTTTTCTTTTTAAAATTTGATACAGCTGTTATCTCCATAAGTCATCAGATATCACACCCCAATGGCCATTGTTTCCTCACACCAGAGAAAAATACAAGCTAGTTTTCCTTCAGTATTCAGGTCTCACTAGCCAATCCTCATTTGACATTATGAAGTATCATAAAATTTATGTAAGACTGTTGTTTTCCCTGTATTTTTCACTATTACCAATATAGACTTTCAAGCAAAATCCACATATACTAACAAACCTTTTCTTGCTACTTCTTTCTCCAGACCTAGTGGTCTGGCTCAATTCTTGATTTGTGGATAAACTTAAGGGTACAATCTATTAACCCCATTTTGGTTTTACATGCCTTCTTTGCTGCCTGAGACCTGCATTTAAAACTCTAATCCAGAGTGAACTGATAGGAAAACCATTGACTGCTGGCTAGAATGAATATTTCTAATCCATCTTCATTGAAGTTACACCCAGTTCCCTCTCCTTAATCCTAAATGGCAACCGTTACCCATACACCTGGGAAAGATGTTTAATATTGAAAATAAACTAACTGGAGTGCTTCAGGGCAACATCTGTGGCAACAATTACCTTCCCAGTGAGGTAATCTCTCCATTCAGCTTTTAAAGGTTATAATTTTCGGTACCGGGGTCTTTAGAGGTCTTCAGTCAGGATTATGAGTTTTCAGGTGTCTTGCACTCTAGCTGGGATCTCTTTATATAACTTTTTTATTACTAGTGAATGTTTTTTAGGACACCACTGAAATGATCATGGGAAGGACACTGACAGAAATGGGATGACCCTGACCTGTTAGAAAGATTGCAGAACACTGTATCTAGCTATCTCTATGAACAGAGTTTCTGGGTCCTGATCTTGGGAACAAAGAGTTTATTTCTGAAGCTAATAATTTAAGATTAATCTGAATTAGATTCCTCAGTCTGAGTATCTCAAAATAAGATGTCTTCTCATTTATTTGACAGGTTTTGGAGAAAAGTTTTTCAAACTTTCTGCACCACAGAAAGGCCTCATAGCCCCAGTTGCACCTCACCCATGCACGCTCCTTGTACAATAAGATATTTGCAAAGGCAGCAGGGTTGTGCTGACCAACTGTGCCTCAGACTTGTTGAGTCCCACAAACAACAGCTAGGAGACCCAGTGGAGCTTGAACTGCATGGACACATCCCAAACAGACTGAACACAAACAAACACTGAAAAGAAAAGATAGGCTTGGCCTTCAAGAATTTGAAACCCGAAAAAGATGTCCTTAATTCCAGGGATATTTTTGAAACTGGAAGAGTGATTTCTCTGCTAGTTTTGTGCCTCAGTATCCTGAATTATGACATGTCAAACTGTGAGATGGAAGACAAGGGCCAGCAATGATCCACACCAGCACTACACACACCTCAGTGCAATGCCGTGGGAAGGTGCCAGCTGTGGTCTGGCAGCCATAAAGCTGCTTGGTCTGTGGCCCAGATGACCTATCTTGCATTTCCACAGGGCATATTAGCTCAGATGCTAACACATCTAACACCATTTCTAGTTCTGGTACTACCGTAGTCATCAGCGGCTTGAAGCTTGTGGGGCCACTTGGTGGGCAGCATTTAGGAAACTTCCGAGGATGATGTCCTTGAAGCTCATGGGTCTGTCTGGTAAGCATGGAGTGGTTTTTTACAAGGATGACACAAAGGATTTCTAGAAACTTCTTCAAACAAAACCAATTCAGCTTTGTGTTTCATTTGCACACTGAACTCTGGAACATGTAGTTACCTTGTGTCAAAAAATTTCAGTTCGTGAGACACAGATATAGGTGTCACAGGGAAAAAGCAGATTTGTCCTAAAAAAGCTACAATATAAAAAGAAATTTTTTTGCGTCATGTATACAGTAGAAGAGCGTAAACAAGGCAGAAGCATCAGGCTTTCGCATTTTCTAAGGGACCTTGCTCTGGATTCTGTTGTATTGAAAACACATTCTAATATGTGCATAACAAAAGCATCAACTATTCTACTATACCCATCCCCAAGAAATGCAGTTTTGATGGTATAATGGTACAACCAGAATTTCTTGTTACCAGAGCTATGACAATCATAGAATCATAGAATGGTTTGGGTTGAAAGGACCTTTAAAGACCATCCAGTCTTACCTCTCTGCCATGGGTAGGGGCATCTTTCACTAGATCAAGTTGCTTAAAGCCCTGTCCAAACTGACTCTGAACACTTCCACTCATGGGGCATCTACAGTTTCTCTGGGCAACCAGTTCCAGTGTCTCACCACACTCATTGTATGACAACACATGAGCCTGTCCATGCCTCTCAACAACACAAGTGGGTGCAGGTATCTATAATACAGACTTGAGCTCATCCATCCAGTCTACTCCCACTGCTGCCTCCTGTGCCTGCAGACTCCCAGAGGCAATGCAACCTAGAGCTAAAGGACGACTTGACTGTGGACCTTCCCAGAGACCTTTCATATACCCTGTCTGGATGACTGCATTATTCCTGAAGAGGGACCAAGGCAGGTGTCAGATTTGGACATGAATAAGAGATGAAGGAGTGGCTGGTTCTTCCCTGAGTCATGAAGTCCAGGCATTTTCACCTTTGTGAACATTATAAATCCTATCCATAATCTAGCCAAGGTCTATGTTGAAATAATATAGATTTATTTTCATCCGTTACTTTTACAATTGAGACATTTTAAATCCCCACTGTTCTAATAGAAACTGTCCTACAATTCTCAGACCAAACTTACAGACAGCTAAGTCCCTGTTCTAGCACTTTTAGTAGTTCTACCTCTATGGTTCATACCCAGGCCTTCATTTCACATTACACAGAATGATCACCTCTCTTCCATTTGTTAAACCAAACAAGTTAAACATGTTAGTGGCTTTAGGTTGAGAGGAGATCAGACTTGTCTCACAGAATTGCACAGCAAATCTCAAGCACCTCTTCCAAACCATGCTTGTTCTAGATCATGGGGGGCTGGAGTTGTGCAGTGAAGTATTAAAGACAGGGTGTTGCTGATTCCTGTGGAAAAAGCAAACGAAAAATCAAACATGCCCTGCTGTACCATTACTGGAAATATCTCATCTGAAAAACCCCTGGCTCACAGTGATTATTTTGATGCTGAATTGTCCCCTCCCCCAGCCATGCTGTTTTCTAGTCATGTGGGATTATTCCAAATACAGAAAGCTTTTTATAGTTCCTGCTATCAGGGTTGGATTTTATGTGTTGTGGTTTTTTTTTTTTTTTTCCCAGCATTCTAGGTTGGAGATTTTTCAATCCTCTGAGTGTATGGAGATCTCTGGACTTGGCTCTTACCTGGGATATGACTGTACTCTTCAATATGTGCTCCATTCTCCTGACTGCCTGGGTTTTACAAGCAATCCTACATCTTTCTCCTTACTAAAACAAGAAACACTGTGCTCATTTCATGTTTTATCTAGGACTTTAGTCCCCACCCCTATCCATATGGGCCCTGCCTCTTTTGTTCTTCTTGCTTTTAACAGCTAGACACCTTTCACTACCTCATTATTATTATTATTATTTTTTTTTTTTTTCCAGAAATAACTCAGTTTGACTCTTGGCATTTCTCATCCTGTTGAGAGAATTAACAGATTGAATATTTTGCTAATGCTTCTGAGAGGGTGGTCCCAATTTGCCTTTCTTATTCAGATTGGATTGTAGGAGTAATTTGCTAAAAGTGAATAAGCAAGAACCCTTTACTTGTAAACAGAACTTAATCGGTAATGGAATAATTTAGTGATAACATCACAGTGCCCTTCTGGCATGGGATGTACCATCAATTTCATGCTCATTGATTCCATTTACTTACCATGGCATGCAGACTGCAGCTCCCATCAGACCTCTGGATCCCACCATGGAAAGGTCACTATATTTGCCACATGCATTTAATTTAGCCTCCCTCAAAAGGGACTGTCTTGTGATTCCCGATTTCCCTGTCTCCCACCTTAAGTGATGTGCAAGTTCTGCGGAGCAGGCACAACTCATCCATTTGGTGTGTGCACCTCACCACAGGGCTCTTAGGTGTCACCATGTCCATACTAAGAAAAAATGATGGTTCTTTTCTCCACTTGAATCATCCCTCAATTTTGTGAGCACTAAAACCATCCAGTATTTTGATGTAAGTCTGGCTGACAGCTTTTTTTTATGTGAATAATGAAAAGAAGTAGAGTGAAATTAAATACCTCCAAAATGTTTTGTCAGTTTTCCGCCTATGTTCCAACTCTACTTGGCACCAACAAACAAATAAGTTGCATATGAAAATAAAATCACCAATGAATAACGCATTTCTTCAGGAGAGCATGTAAAGCCAGGAAGATTGTCTTTCCCATTTATGAGTTTAAAGAATGAATAATTTAGCAACATACTGGCACACTAAATATTTATTTGTGGTACTGCTCTGAGCAGAAAAGATTTTAAAAGGCACAGAAAACTTTACTTTGACCATAAAGCTACAAATAGGAGATTTACAGACCTTCTTAAGGGATTTAGGAGCAGGTACCTCAGTTGCAATAGGATTTATGCTACTAAATCCCTGAGTTTCTTCTGGAAACACCCTTTAACATCCTTTGTGGTTCCTAGACACTTACATTGGTTTGTCTCAACGTGCCTTCTACTTCTGGCATTTTTTGAACACAGCATGTGCTAACGCTGTAGATTCAGCACTTGAAAAAAACCACACATCAGCTGCTTTGGTTTTAATTATAAACACACTTCATGCAATTAAAAATTAAATCCACCATCCTTGACTATCTTTTCTGAAATTGGGCTAACAATCTGAGACTTGTTTTGCTGTGTGCAAAGCAAATCACGATCAGTCCTCCCTGCAATCAGCCTCTGGAGAAAAGATGGGGGTGGAAAAAGAGGATAGCAGAGTCTATTTGCTGTAAATAGAAAGGAAGGAACATGGTCACGTGTTTGCCACCATGCAGTTTCCAGAGATGAAAAGCAAGCACCTAAAATCCTCCAGGCAACTCAGTGTCTCTGTTTTTTCTCTCTGTTCTTAGGTGTCACCATTTGAAATGGCACTTAGGCTCCTAAATCTCTGCGTTCCTTTTCTGTAGCAGTTTACAGCAGTGGATGAAGGGACAGGATAGAGTGGACAACATGATCAGACAAAGCCCCGCTTTTAAGTACTCGGTTTTATAGTTCATACACCATGATTTTAAGATGGAGCTAACTGTATGTAGTTTTAGCTGGAAAGAAACAGCATAGATAAAGCTGTAAAAAGAGATCACATTTTAAAAAAAGAAGCACAAGATGCCAGAACTGTGACTGAGCATCTGGGTGTTTGCTTTCTGAGTCATATTAGGAGTATCTTTTCATGAAGCTTTTTCTGTGTTGTTCATTTGGCAGCTCCCTTTTTTTAACAAACTGATCATATTGTTTTCCTCTGCAAAGTGGTAAGATGAACACATTTTCAAACTAATGAATAAGCTGCCTGAATCCTTCAACAATGCATTTAAACCCAGTTTCTGCCAAATCTCCCATGCAGGAAAAGTGCCTTATGGGCCTAATAGTCTGACCATAGCAGAGTCTGGGAAACCCAAGATTCAGATGCAGTGTTAATTCCTCAGAGAGGCACAAAAAGTTTAAAGGGTCAATGAGATGGTTTTCCAAAAGAGGAGTCCTGGTTAAAAGTTAGGCCATGCATTTAGAAACCATTGGATGGTTGTATTGGGTTTGCCTGGCAGGGTTTGCTAGCGGGGGGACTACAGGGGTGTCTTCTGTGAGAAGCTGGTAGAAGCTTCCCTATGTCCAATAGAGTCAATGCCAGCTGGCTCCAAGATGGATCCATCACCAGCCCAGGCTCAGCCCATCAGTGACAATGGTAGAGCCCCTGCGATAACATGTTTAAGAAGGAGAAAAAAAACCTGCACAACAACAATCAGAAGAGAGGAGTGAGATCATGTGAGAGCAATAACTCTGCAGACACCCAGATTAGTGAAGAAGGAAGGGCAGGAGGTGCTCCAGGCACAAGAGCAGATTCCCCTGCAGCCTGTGGTGCAGACCATGGTGAGGCCAGCTGTCCCCTGCAGTCCATGGAGGTCCATAGCAGAACAGATCTCTACCTGCAGCCCATGGAGGACCCCACTCCAGAACTGGTGGATACCCAAAGGAGGTTGTGACCTCATGGTATGACCATGTTGGAGCAGGCTCCTGGAAGAACCTTTGGCCCCATGAAGAGAGGAGCCCACACTGGAGCAGGATTTCTAGCAGAAGTTGTGACCTCATGGGGGACCCAGTCTGGAGCAGTCTGTTCCTGGAGGACTGTACCCCATAAAAGGGAGCCACAGTGGAGCAGCTTATGAAGAACTACAGCCCGTGTGAAGGACTCACGTTGGAGATGTCTGTGGAAGACTGTCTCCTGTGGGAGGGACCCCACACTGGAGCAGGTGAAGAGCGTGAGGAGGAAAGAGTGGAAGAGACAACATGTGATGAACTGACCACAGCCTCCATTCCCCATCCCACTGCACTGCTTGAGACGTGGGGAGGAGGTAGAGAATTTGAGAGTGAAACTGAGCCTGGGAAGAAGGGAGAGGTAGAGCGAAGGTGTTTTAACATCTATTTTTTATTTCTCATTGCCCTGTTCTGATTTGATTGGTAATAAATTAACTTTCCCAAGTTGAGTCTGCTTTGCCCATGATGGTTATTGCTGACTGACCTTCCTGTCCTTATCTTGACCCACGAGCCTTTTGTTGTATTTTCTGTCCCCTGACCAGCTGAGGAGGTGAGTGGTAGAGTGGCTTTGGTGGGCACCAGGTGTCCAGCCAGGGTGAGTCCACCACAACGGTTTTATCTGGACTTTGTTATAGCAGATGGTTGGAGTCAGACTAGATAATAGCAATGGTCCTTTGTGGCTGAATAAGCCATAATTGGCATGAAGGTAGCAATGTGTATTCATGTGAAACCTGCAAAACCTACTTGAAACCATCACTAGAATTACAAAATCAGACACATGGAGGCTAGGGAAAGCCAGAATTAAGGAAAGACTTCTGATTTATGCACAGCCACTATGTTTGCCTTTTAAATTTGTATTTAATTATGCTCATTACTCTGTGATGTGAGGAGTCAGAAGGAAAAAGAGCTCTTTTCTGACCTCTCCTGACCAGTTGGTGGCAAGCCAGAGTGAGCAGACCCATGTCATGGGCCTCTGGGAACACCTCCTTTCCGTTTTGGGAACCCTGGGAACAAGGACCTGGGCACAGGGCTTCCTCTCACACTGCCCAGAGTGGTGGGCTGTGGGTCTGAACCCACACACCATCAGGGAGGGTTGTACTTTGCCTTTCTTTAATGTGTGCTCCAGCTGGCCCAACTCCGAGTTCCTCCCCCACAGAAAGGCTTATGGTGACATTCAGTCTTGCAGTGCCCCACTCCATCAGTGAACTAGACCTCAACCCTCAGGTCTCAGCTGGAAAATAGAGGCAAGAGCAATTCCCCACTGCACAGGAATGCTGTGAGGGCAGACAAGTCCATTACAGACAGATTGTAACGTGCTCAGATAGCGACGGTTAAATAAATGGAAAATGTCTCACACAAAACTGTCAGCTCCTCCACTGATCTTCTTTAGAGCAGAGGCTGGTAATTATAGCCTTGTACATTAAATTAAGTAGTGAGTTTGTCCAACAAAGTGTAAGTTAATTAATTTTTACTTGTTCTCTATAAGATTTGAACTGATCTCATTTGTGCTCAAAGGACAATGCCTTAAACCAACATCTTAAATGTGTTCTAGTCTCACTGTCTTGGTTTAGCTACAACTCAAATCACATCACTCTGAAGCTTGTACCATTCAGTGGCCAAGTGTTTAAAAGCTGATATTTTTTTCCCCACTTTGCTTGGTGGTAGGTGACTGCATATCTGAAATTAGAATCACGGCCTTTGTTTACTAGTCTGAGTACAAATTTTTCCTGCTTGAGTTTCCTCTTTATTCTTGACATGGTTTCAGGCTCTTTAATTATTCGACACAATGCATATTTTAATCTTCACTTCATAACTCTGTATATTTTAATTTCTTCTCCCTTTCTGAAAACAAGAATCATCATTTGTTTTGCCATTTGGAATAATCAATCTTCTGGGATCTCAAGAGGACATTAATCTTCCATCCTTCATCTGTAGATGAAAACAAGTGGCTGCCATTAATTAACCAGCGGAACACACTATTACCAACAGTGTTCACAGTGGGGCAGTTTTCCATCCTCTGCCTCTGAATGCTCTTTACTTCTTTCACAGTCATTGTTTCAGTTTGATGAGCTAAAGGCTCTCAACTCGGCATATCACTGCATTAGCTGGGTGTTGTTTGTGGATTTTCTTGAGAAGGGATACTGCAGTACATGTCAGTGTGGGAAGGTGGTCCTGGTCCACGTACTTTCACACACACAAGTGCCTTGGGCAGCCAGAATTATGGTAGCTCCTGGAGAAGGGGTGTGATTATGCAGGGTGACAGCTACTGCTGGAGGAAGAAGTGTTGTCCACCTCCATAATGAGCTGCACGTTGGGCTCCCTAGAACTCTCCTCCCATTTCCAGTTGTGACCTTTCTCTGTCCCCTTCCCATGGCAGCAAGACCCTGGCCCAAGCCTGGCAATTCTGTGTGGGTGGAGTAGCACATCCATCCCAGGAGAACCAAGAATCCATGTTCCTCCTCTGCCTGCTTAACTTGACACTGTCTTCTGCCCTGTAGATTAATAGAATCATTTAGGTTGGAAAAGTCCCTTCAGATTGTTGAGTCCAACCATAATACACATCGCTGCAAAGTACAGTCCCAAGCTGATGGTGATTTTACTTATGTATCTGTGTTTTCCAAGCTCTGGGACTCGCAGGACAGCTCAAAAATGACCCTTTTTGAGAGGTCTTTGGGACAGCTCATTGCTGGCCCCAAAATTTTGGTTTCTTTTGAGTTTTGCCTTATACTTTCATACTTTTGAATGCTGTATATTTTGAATACTTTTCTCCGTTCTTTGCATGTTTTGGTGCCTGGGCTGGTGGGCTGTTTTGCTGAACTCTGGATCTGACTCTAGAGTATGTATGCAGCAACAAAGACAGAGTAATCTAAATACTAGGGTACTTCTTATGCAAGTACACATTTAGAAGTCAGACTCTACGACACATTGCTCCTGGTGAATAATAATTTCCTTTGAGAAAGACTTACCTTTCTTCATTTCAGGTATGTTGATCTTTCTTAAGGGCAAACTGGATTTTGTACAATGGCTGACTGCAAAGGTATAGAAAATTACTATAATATAGACAGGACTGAGTGAAGATCCAATCAAGAATATTCAAAAGTGAACTTAACAGGAAATCAGATCCTGAGCCACAGTTTGTAATTACTCAAATAAATATATAAAGTTATCCCTGCCTATATATGTATATGTGGTTTTGCCTTATTTTACGTTGTCAAAAATTGTATTGTCAATGGTTTATCTGTATTAGAGTGATAACTAATTTTCTGTGGAGGAAGAGAATTGTATAATATACAGCTTTTTTTGTGGCTTTCAGGGAATAAAAGATGAGGAGAATGCTTCAAACTTTTTGTGAAAGATGAACCAATGACAAAGATGTAAGAGTAACCCACAACTCACAAGCGCTTTTCATTAGATACTACCCAATCGATACAACACTAAACAAAATTTAGACCACTGGGGTAAAAATAACACATTCAAGATCTCTTTGGGAATTGGAGTAAAAATAAAGATTAGTTTTTGCCTGGGAATTAGATTATTTGATCCTCCTTGTTCTTGTATTATTTTTTTTAATTGCAGGGTAGTTTGTTTAGCTGGGATCCTCTGTGGGAGGGATATGTTAAAGAAAATAGTGTTAATGGCAGGGGACCACAGAAGGAAGGAAATGATTTTCATATAAGCTGCTTATATGTTTGAAGAGGCAGTTCCAGCCCTTCATCCCTCCCTAGTATACCTGCAGCAGAGCCTTGCTCAAGGCAACAGGATCGTGCTTTTGGGAGGAACTGGAGTCTTGAGCTTTCCAGATGTGACATCTGTTTGGTTTTGTGAAAGCTATAACTTTTTGGCAGTGTTCAAAAAGTCAAAATATATCTGGCAGTTTAGTCACCAACTAAAACAGTTGCTGTGGGAGGTTGGTGAGAGCAAGGGAATGGAGAAAGTTGGCACAGTTCTCCCTCTGCCATGGACATGGGGGTCATTCCCAGATCATCAGAAGGAATTTGAGCAGCAAAAGTGCACTGACTTTGTCACCTTTCAGCCACCCCCTGTTTGGTTACATCCCAAGCTTGCTTTGAGATGGAGGTGGCTTGGCAGTTGCTGTTGATGAAAGTCATTTTACAACATGACTCTTTTTGAAAGAGGAATGGAGAGCTGTCTGAGCAGGGAAGATGTGGTCTGCAGAGATGATACAAACAAACTATTTTAAAATAAATTAGTAAGGAGACACCCTAGACAACATATATATGGTGTGGTCTCACTTGGAATACTGCATCCAGCTCTGGAGCCCTCAGCACAGCTAAGAGTTGGATCCACTGAAGCGGGTCCAGAGGAGTCCACAAAAAATGATCAGAGGGAAGAATAGCTCTATTACGAAGAAAGGCTGAAAGAGCTGGGGTTGTTCAGCCTGGAGGAGAGAAGGTTCTGGGGAGACCTTGTCCCATCCTTTCAGTACTTAAAGGGGGCTTATAAGAAAGGTAGAGACTTTTTACAAGGGCCTCTAGTGTTGGGAAAAGGAGTAATGGTTTTAAACTAAGAGAGGGTAGATTTAGATTAGATGAAAGGAAGAAATTGTTTACTATGACATTGGTGAGACACTGGCACACATTGTCAGAGAAGATCTGAATGCCCTGTCATTGGAAGTGTTCAAGGTCAGGTTGGATGGGAGCAACCTGATCTAGTGAAAGATGCCCCTGCCCATGACAGGGAGGCCGAAGCTAGATGATCATTAAAGGTCCCTTCTGACTGAAACCATTCTATGATTTTATGATTCTATATATACAGCAACTTAATAACAACTGAAAAATAATACGGAAAATAAGAGAGGAGCTGCTGTGAGTGTTCTGCTGAACTGAGACTCCCACCTCACTGTAGGAATTCAGAGAAAAAAGAATTTCTGTCCATGATGCTACCATTAGAAGTAGATTTTAACAGTGAAGCACAACAAACTAATTAAAGAGCAATCTATCTTAGGGCCAGTTGGGAGAGTAGCAAAATGTTTGATCAGCCTTTGAGTAGTAGAAGTGAGATGTTTCCATGATTTTATAATGAATCTTAATCCATTAAAAGAAATGATACATAACTAGGAAAGTAGTAACCTTAGTGGGATAAAGAATGATTTTTTTAATACCAAAGATGACTTTACAGAAACATGAAAGTCAGTCTGCTGCTGTTGTGAGCATCTGTGTCATACAACCAAATTTCTATTGTAAACATAAAGATTTTATATTTTGCATAATTGTATTCCTTCTTACTATTGACTAGCCTCAAGGCATTTTTTACTAATTTTTGCTTACTTTGCTTTGAAAAAATGTAAAATGTGATTGTTTTGTACCTCTTAGACATAATTTTTATTGTTTGTTATGTGTTCATGGGAAACAGAAACTGTATGTAAGAAGGAATGATAAAATTATCTACTCTAACATAGGACTGTATTCAACCTTACTGTAACCTCACAGCATTTTTGAGACTTACTCACATTTACAGCAAGGTTAAATTTAGTCATTGCCAGTCTGTTTTCCTAAACCTAGAATGGGCTGCTTAAACCTTCCAGTTTATGAAAATGCATTAGGAAATTAAATAGTTGCAGACATAACCTACCAGATAGCACACATACTAATTCAATGTTTCAGCTACTAAAATATCTTCTATGTGTTAGAATCTATATTGTGTTCTTTTTCATTTTAACAATGTGCTGATATAGGACTGTGATATTTTAAACTTGGTCTTCAATATTCTTTTGAACATAATCTTATGTACTTCTGACCACTGCCGACTTGTTTATCAGAGTCTCTTATTGCAGTACTATGCATACACACTCGTGTGCTAAAATGGGATGTATTAACTAAACCTGATTCCTTTGACCCCTGTAAATATAGAGATCCTGTTAGTTGTGACAAGTTGGCATACTTTAAAGAGAGCAGAATTTGATCCTTAGGATGTGGCTCACTACCTTTCTGTGGGTAAGTGCTAAAGAAAGTTATCTCTTCTCAAAAAGATTCATCTCCTTCCATACCACATCCACTAATTGATTCCTCTCTATAAATTGTGTAGTACTTGAGATGATAGTTTTACTATCTACTGAGGTTTCTGATTCATTGCTTTATTTGAACTGGCATTTTCTATTTCAAGGCACTCCGATTCAAGCACTCTGAGCTGGTATGACTTCATGGAAGTCACAACAGCAATAAGACACTGCACAGGTTGGGTTTGTGCTGCTGCTCTCATCTTCTGAGCAATGTTCAAACATGTAGGGTTGACAAATGCCTCAGAAGTTCATGGCATCCAAATAGCCTCATGTTACCTGCAGTTTCTGGAAGAAAAGCCATCTTTGTTTACATGTGGAGATAGAGACAAGACCTCAGTGTCTCTGGCTTCTGCCATTAGAATGAAGATGAAGGTACTTGTCTGGAAATACAGTGTGTGAGCAGTGGAAGATAATTGGAGAAATTACATCTCTTTAGTGAAAAGTGGTCAATAGCTAGGCTAAGTGAAGAGGCTTATAGCTGGTGGGGTACAGAAGATAAAGTGATTGAAAAATGCATAAAGAAACAAAGTGGTGGGAAAAAGAAAATTGTCAAGATCATGTGGGGAGTATTACATTACATGTGGGCAGAATTACATTTGCCAAGACCAGAGCAAAGAGTGTTAGCAGGACCATATGAGGAGACGCAAATATCTTTCTCCCCCCTCTCATCAGCTTCTTGGTTCTGCTTGATTATTTTTTTGGTGATGTTACAACTAAATGCTTCTTGCAGCTCAACTCTTCCTTCTCTGGTGATAAATTAGAATGGAATAGTTGTGACATGATTATGGAACATGACATTACTGAAAAGAACAAAGAAGGAGTGAGTTGTTGTTAGGAATGACATTAGGATGGTGAATAAGGTTTCTCAGCAGCAGTGATATTAAAGGCACTGTGTGAATTGTGTGCTGCAACTTTTAGTGTGCCTGCAGAGTGAAAGGAAGACGTATGGTTTACAATTTCCTGTAAGGAAATTGAGTGGTAAGGTCTGTCCTAAACTCCCAAGAGGAATCACTGAAAGAAGTTGTTTGATTTCTCAAAGTCATAGCATCAGTGTTGGAAAGGACCTCCAAAGGTCAGCCAGTATATTTGCTGCCCAAGGCAGGATCAACTTTACCTATGTTATTCCTGTCAAACTTGTTCTTGAAGATGCCCAGTGCTAAAGATTCATATGTTCCCCAGACAGCCCGTTCTCATGCACCCTGATCTGCTCATAAAATGTCTAGAAATCTTCTTCCCTGGTTAACAGTCTGTTGGTTATTAGTAAAATATTTTGACCTCCTGTTTTGGAAGTCACTTTATAGACTCAGAGAGATGGCAATGCTTGTCAGGACAACAAGGCAGACTCCTAATTCCTGTTGTAATAAAATACTGTTTTGCTATGGGGGTCTACTGGTTTAGTGGCCAGACCTTAGCAAATGTAGCCATGGCATAGAATTATGGTGGAGTCCAATAGCTGCACCTGGCATCATGCTGCAACACATGTTGTTATGCTGCAGTCTGGGAGTTCGCTAACATCATTGCCCTCCCTGGCTCTGATACAAAAACCTGAGATTTTGATTTTTTTTTTTTTTTCCTGAGAAAGACAAAACTGAGGGCCCTGCCACTGCTTTTTTAACCCAGGAAACAGGGGATCAAATGTGTTTTTCCTTGGGCTCCTGTCAGGTTCCAAGGAACTGCTGCACGCCTTCTGAAAAAGTTGCAGAGAGTCTCATCTGGAGGATGATTCTGCATCTTGAGTCATCTTAATAGTGAGAAAGGTTGTTTCAATCTTTTCTTGCTTATTCCTGTGAGATTAGAGTTGATTTAGTCCTCACATTCCTTTTGGTTTTATTATACGAGTGCCACTGTAACACTTTTGAAATATTTCATAGTTTTGTTATTTATGCAGAAATGATCCATTGAATTCCATAGATTTAATAGGTCCAAACACCCTAAACCAGCATTCCCAGAATAGAAAGAAGTCAGAGAATTAATCCCTTTGGATTTGTGCAGATATTGGGAGAACTTATTGTCTACTTCAGGAAGAAGGGAAAGCAAAACAGGGCGTGAATATTAGGCTTAATTTTTCATGTAAGATGTGAGCTCCTTGTGTCAAGAACTCTGATTAACTGCTTAGCTCTAAAGCACCTCATGCAGAGTAGCATTGCTTTAGATGTTTTCTCCTGCTATCATATTAATGATATCTAATAGGATAATAAAACCTTTTTTGTATCCCTCCACCATGATTCAGGGCAGGCACACTAAAAACAAAGTACTGGCATTATAAACATATTTAATAGACAGTTGCTGTTTCTAACCATTGAAAGGTCCTTTTTTACCATTAAGAACTTAGCATATGTTTCAAACACAACTGTTCTCTACAGTTGTGGAGAACAAGTGGTCCCCACATACTTGCCATGGAAAACTGAGATCAGTGGAAATGCTGAAACAGCAAGAACTCCAGGATTGCACTTCGGATGAATTTTGTGTCAAGAAATGGTTCAGAGACCCATGGTAACAGGCTGAGACACTTATGCACATGCAGGTACGACTGGGGCTTTCTTCTCTTCCTTCCACCTCTAATACACACTCTGTCAACACTTCAGAGTTTGTGTCTGGTTTCTGCTCTTTCTTCTCATGGTTACTTGAGTAAGTCACGGTCTTTCTTCTTTTGTATCACAACTATCTTTAAAGCAAGTAACTTGCATGTCATGGGTGAAAGAAATGTGTTCTAGTAGATGAGATGTTCGGTGGTGAGATCAGATTTCCTCTCTTGATGGTGGCCTATTTGGCGCCCATGAAGAGGTGTCATCACCTCCTCATGACTCATTTTCCTCAATAGTAAACAGAGATATTAATGCTCACCTTTCTTTTTGGAAATTGTTTCGTTGCTTGCCAATGAAAGATGTACAAAACAGCTAGTTGTTGTTATTATCAGTGTTAATACTAAATATTTCCTATGTATTTTAGGTAGAAGGAAAATAAATGTACACCTCCAAGAACCCCCAAACCCTCTGTTTAGTAATTGGATTGTTGTGACCAGGAGGATGTTCAGCTGTTTGAATCTGGTCCCTATATGCTCCTGGATGGAGTTGTTTGTCTTGTGCTGTCCTCCAGGCAATTGAGTTCTGTCTGCTGTCTGCGTCTGGGACAGTTCCTCTTTTAGATGGCCACTGAGCACTACCAGGATATTTCAGAAGTTTATTGGCACAGTACATCCTGGAAAATGTGATTTCACAGCTAGCAAAACATTAGACACGGTGATAAAAAGGCTTAATATGTGCTGTTTGTTTTTCTGGCAACAGTTTGGGGTTGTGGGTTTGTTGGTTGGGGTTTTTTATTGTTTTTTTACTACACTTCTGAAGCTGAGCAAAACGAAGTCTCTACAGGATTTTCTGAGTGATTTGGTTTTGATTCTCATCTGGAATTTATTGTTTCCTCACAGACAATAAACAACAACAAAAATAAAGAAAGAATTTTTTCTCTGGGTTTTTGACCATAACATGCACAAGCCATAGACACACCAGACTTGGAGCTTGCCTGAAATACGAACTCCGGTAAAACAAACTCTTCAGACAAAAACGGGTATTTGGTCTCTCTTTTGGCCTGTAAAACTATCAGATAAAGAATGGAATTTAACAGCTGGTTTAAGATAGCCTAATTCTCCACTGCTCTCTCCCCCAGCAGCCTGCTGTGCCCCAAAATCATCCTTCCCAACAAGTCAAGGGGAGCTGGAGGAGCCTGATCAAGCACAATGCTGATGCAGCCAAATAAATGAGGCTCCATTCAGAGTGGCTTCCTGGGGTGGCACAGCCCAGGGCATGGGGAGGGATGGGACCAGGACTTTCCACAGCAATTTCAAACTATGTGACTATGTTTTCAGGTTTTCAGGCAATTAAGTCAGGACTACTGAAGCCCAGGGCATTAATATAAACTGTAGCTGGTGGTGATCTTCATTAATCCAGGGTCTGTGAATTGTGCAGTTCAGGGGTAGCTATAAGCTGAGTTTGGATACCTCCGCAAGGAGGAAGGTTGAGAACGTAAACTTCAGCCGTTCTGAAATTGACTGTGAAATGTGAGTCAGAGCCTTGATTTAATTCTTTATTATGGCAGTGAGGTTCAAAGTGATGCGTTACATTTTACCTCCAAGCTCTTAGCAGTAAAGGCAACAGATTGGGAATAGCGACAGCCAGGCACAGGGCAGTCGGGGAAAGTGTGTGTGCCTTGTATTTAAATTAAACATTTTGCTCACCAGCAATATGTCAGTTATCTCCTACAATGCTTCCTATGCTTTCCGGTCTCTCATTACTTTCCTTGAAAATGGAGTGTTCAAAACTAAGAAGAATTTTAGGCACTGTCTGTCAGTTCCATGTCTGGGTAATGGCAGGACGGGGGCAGCAGAAGTGACTGCAGGCAGAAGGGTCTGTCAGGAATTGTATAACACTCCTGTTTTAATGTGTAACATTTGGGATCAAATCAGTGCCAGCTGAAATAGGGTGGCACAAAAATCAAAGCAACAAGTGAGGAATCAGCTGGCCAGAGAAGCAGAGCTGGGGCTCATAACCTGCTCTTTTAAAAGCATTCATGCTCTTCCCACATTTGCACCTTGGACAGGTGGACACTCAGGATGCAACTCCAGGAGCTTCCCGATGGTGAGGAAGGAGATCCACTTCAGAACCGAAAATGTCAGAGAAAATAAATCTCTCGATCAAGGGCATAAGGACGGAAGGCAGAGATAAAGGAGTGGGAAGTGATGCACGACTGCATTCCATCACCATGAAGATGCTGTGGGCTGTGGTTATTGGAAATGCTGCTGCCTGAGAGCAAAATGAAGTGTCACCTGCCCAAACTTCAGGAAATAACAAGAGGCCCTAAAGTAGCAAAGAATTTAACCTTTTAACCTTGAACACATATTAACCTTTATGTTTAATATCCACCAGTAGACATGCTGCCCATTAATATGGCTTATGACTAATTTGTTTTTTTAATCTATTCTTCTGGCTTGTATGATATATCGCAGCAATGAGTTCCACAATTTAAGTGTGTTATGGTCTTTGTGCAGACTAGTCTTGTGTACTTATATCGTGAGAAATAATAGTCAACAACTCTGCAGTGAAATAAACCTTTCTAGTTCTTCTTTTGCCTGCAAAGAGAACTTCTGTAAATTAGGAACTGTGAGACACTTGGGATCTTTCACCTAATTTTCTATTCTTTTGAGATTTTTCCTATCCTTCATCTCCCTTTTATTTCTTTTGTTGCCATGCACTGCCTTCAGATACGAAAAATCATGTTTCATTTGTGTTTCTGGTGGGTTTCAACAAATGTTGGTACTTCAGACTCTCCTTTAGAGTTTTGCTTTTGTTCTCATGTTATTCATCAGCTGTCCATGCCATAGAGGCTCACAAAGTGAATTCATGCTGATCATAATTTTTTAACATGAGCATCTGCTCTATGTAAGTAGTTTCAGTTGGTTTGGTGCACAGCCCCTGAAAAGCCCCAAAGCCAGACATAGTTTTCAGTGCACATGACAAAATGTGGATAATTCTGGGAATTAGCCACTTGTACCTTATCAGCTTCAGATGACTCTCCAGTATATAACTTTGCCAGTCCATTTATCTTTCCAGTTACTGCATATAGAGATCTCTCTTTATGGCCCTCTGCAGAAGATATCTGCACCTTTACAGAAGATGTCTTTCTCATTCTTTAAACTTATGCAAACCAGTAGGTTCTTGAGTCTCATGAGAAATATGCTATCAATATACATTAGATCAAAATTTTTGTTCGAGAAGGCAAATCTGTTACAGAAAAAGGAAGTAAATCTGTTGCTTTTGGTAACATCAGATTTCTAAGATGACAAAGCAGCCACAAGTGGATACAAACCTTGGGCAGCAAAGAGGTCCCTTCTAGTCCCTAGTATTCTGTGATTCTGTGATTCAAGCACTATCCAAATTGAGATATTAGTTATGAACCCAACAGACTGTACCTCTTCTCTGAGTGATGGAAAAAATCACCATTATGTACTGATAGAAAAGTTTGCAGATTATTTAGAAAACGTACAATGAAAGAAGAAGTGGCAGTATACAGATCAAGGCTCAGGCCTATTGGTTGATGACAGTTATAAAGATTGAAATGTTATTTACTGTTCACAATAATGCTTCCCGATCAAGCAGTACTGTAAATTACAATAAAATGTGCATCTTCTAATCAGATATACTTCTCATGTATATACTTATGTAGTTTATACTTCTTATGTGGCTTATTTATGCTCCTCTAACTACCAAAGAAAATGCAATAAGTTTGAGCTGAAATGAGCTAAGTTATTATTTCTTGTGTCCTCACTTGGGAATGCCAAACAGGCAGGGATGCAAGGCCGGTCAGACCTGTGCTGCTTCTTGCATATGTACCCTCATTGTACGCACAGATGGCTAAATAAGCAGATCTCTGACAGTGCTGTTGCATGTACCATCATGCTAGCTGACAGTACAAACTAAAGTTGCAGATGTGAACATATGCCTGCCTTAGCTGACAGATCTATCCTATGGACTGTGTTTCTGAATAAACTGTTTGTTTTGCAGTGAATCACAGAATCACAGAATGTCAGGGGTTGGAAGGGACCTTGAAAGCTCATCCAGTCCAATCCCCCCGCCGGAGCAGGAACACCCAGCTGAGGTTACACAGGAAGGTGTCCAGGCGGGTTTGAATGTCTGCAGAGAAGGAGACTCCACAACCTCCCTGGGCAGCCTGGTCCAGGCTCTGGCACCCTCACCCTGAAGAAGTTTCTTCTCATATTTAAGTGGAATCTCCTGTGTTCCAGTTTGCACACATTGCCCCTTGTTTTATCATTGGTTGTCACCGAGAAGAGCCTGGGTCCATCCTCCTGACACTCACCCTTTACATATTTATCAACATTAATGAGGTCACCCCTCAGTCTCCTCTTCTTCAAGCTCCAGAGCCCCAGCTCCCTCAGCCTTTCCTCACACGGGAGATGCTCCACTCCATCATCTTCATTCCTCTGTGCTGGACTCTCTCCAGCAGTTCCCTCTACTTCTAGAACTGAGAGGCCCAGAACTGGACACAATATTCCAGATGTGGTCTCACCAGGGCAAAGTACAGGGGGAGGAGAACCTCTCTTGACCTACTAACCACCCTCCTTCTAATACACCGCAGGATGCCATTGGCCTTCCTGGCCACTGAACTAGGTTCACATTTTTGAAGAAGACTTGACTCAGTGTCCATTGAAGTCAATAGGGGTAAAAAATACCTCCCAACAAAAACTAATTTTTTTCTTAAAATGGTGATGAAGAAATTGAATGTGCTTAGAACATGACCTTGAAAAAATGCTTCAAGTTATTTCAGGGAAATACAGTTTAGTCTGGCCCATGGGTACCTTAAGTGCAGTGTGACAGCTCTGACGTGCTTGTCCTTCAAAATGTTTAGCAATGGAAAGGTTTTGGCATATGAATACACTACTGGGGAGCAGTAAGTCTTTCTGTGTCAGCTACTTCATGTTCATTACCCAGGTACATGCATTTTTCTTAGAGGACCTGACAGTAAATGTGAGGGATTTTGGGGTAGTGTACTCAATGAAAAAGGGACATGTTAACTTATCTTCACTGAGGGCTAAAAAAATGAACACAGGGCAGCTCCTGTAGAGCATCTGGTGCACCGTGACTTGTTAGTCTGTGGGAGGTATTAATATTTCTGTATCCATGTTTTTAAAACTGGATTCTGAAAATTGGTGACCCTTCTGTCTGAGAGCAACAGTACTCTGCATTACATAATAATGCACATCTCCATTTTATGAATATATAGGATTTTTTCCTTAATGACCAGATGAAGATTCATTTTGTCCTGCTTGCTGGCTGAAATTTCAGAAGAAGAAGTGTTGCTCTTCGCTTTGAAGTGTTTATGGGTCTGTTATGTGGCTGTCTTTATGGTTACCATGTCAAAGGTATCTGGTGATTGGTCAGTATCTGGATGCCCAACTGCGAAAATCTCGCAGGTATCTCATCTGTATGGCTGGCACGTCAGATTTCTTGAAAAAAACAGTCCAGTGGAACATCTGGGGCTGATCATGCAAGCTGGTAGAAAACTATAGTCTCTGTCTGTAGTTGACAAAATTTCAGAAAGTTGATAATACAAGTGGGGAAACTTCAGGGAAGATTATGACTACATTAGATACATAGAGCTGCCGGGTGCTTAGATGGCTGTTTCTTGCCAGCATCAAGAGAACATAAAATCAGATGCTTTATACCCAGGTTGGAGGACTGTGTCTCGTGTCTCTCCTTCCTGGGCGGGGAATAGACCATCAGTGGGGAAAAGGAGAAGGCAGCAGTTTTGAGAGAGCTCACACTGTCCAAAACCTGTTAGAAGAAGATATCTCAAGGGAAATAGTTACAGTAAATCAGGTTTTTCCTGGAAATTGTAGGTAGTAAATCAGGGCTCTGCTTACTGAATGGGTTCACCAGAGTTTTCAAAGAAGAGAAAGCTTTTAGTACCCCTCAGTGCAAAGTGCTTGTTTCTGCCATAAGGGAGACAGCCACAAATTGGAGCACTTTTTTCTTCTTTTTTCCCCTCTATGTTGCATCCACACTCTGTTTTCTCAAAACCCCTTTTCTACTGCTGGGTCTTTTGCTGCCTTTCACCATGCCCAACCTGAATAACCCTTTGGTTTACTTCCTAACATACTATAGGCCTTGAATGTAAAAAGCTTTAGAGTCCCCAGAAGTCACAAGCTGGATGCTAGATTTAGCTGCTCTGTCTATGCTTTTATGTGTTGCTCTTTTTTCAGCATATCTAGGCCGAAGTGTTTTCATTAAAGGCACAATATCAGCTCTGTTTGAATGTAAGCATCAAATTAATTAGCAACATCTTCAAATGAGGTTAATGACTTAGATCATGAACTCTTGATCCAGAGATCACAGGAAAAAATTCTCATCTTCTTTCTTTTTCTTTCTTTCTAGCTATACCGCTAAAGGAAAATGCAAGGGCAGATATGCTGAAGGGTGATGAGATGAAGTATGTGTTGAAACTTTTCTCTTTGGAGGTATGAATTCAAAGCATGGAAGGGGGTGAGACCCTCTGACCTACACAAAGCCTCTAGACACTCAAAAGCAATTCCTTGGCTACTTGCAATGGCTGTCTTTCGACAATATTGCCCCATTTATAGTTTCTGAGCACCGAGAGTTTCTGAACATTGAGCTCAGTGGAAATGAAGACAAAACATCCCACAGTGTAGTGCTTGCAAGGAGACTAGCTGCCAAACAGATCCCATTGCCAGATGCTGCCTACTTTTCTTCTTTCATCAGCTATCACCTGCTTTTATACACTCAGCGATTAATGTAGGCCATCCCCAATCCTCAGGCAGAAGTTGTTACAACTAGATTAATATTAAATACTTATGGCTTATTAACATAATAATTTTGGTTTTGACTAATTAAGATCTTTAAGGGATTATATAGAGGTTTTTTTTTTTCTCTCTGTATGGTAGCCCTAAGAACTCAGTAGTTATTGATCAGTCCTTCACCACAAATCCTAATGGAACCGCAAGACCATGTGATGCAGCTCTGATCAGTCTCTGCATTGCTAATGAGTGCGCTTCAAGCAGATGAGATGAGCTTCAGCTTTATGTAACTCATACAGAAGCTTTGAAAATGTATGAAATAAGAGTCGTCCTGGTAATTTTGACATTATTAGAGATAAGAGTCTTTTCATAACATGGGGTAGCATCCTAATTTATTTTGAAAGCTGCCAGTGTAAACGTGTGGCTCTCTTCTGAATTAGCACACCAGGTTTATTGTGTTCTGCAGCAAAGACTGTGTGTTCTGCACCGTGATAACACCGCAGCCCCGGGGGATGGGACAATGGAAATAACGGCAAATGGTGATCAAAACGTCTGTGTTAAAGCTCATCTCTTGAAAAGTTTGCGTTGTTTGTTCAGTTTCTTCCTTCGTAAAATACTGTCCACTTCAAAAGGTTCTTAAGAAGCTCAGAAAAGTCACACATTTTGTTCTGCTTCTGGGCAGAGGGGCAAGATTAGAAATAGTGGCTTGACATCTGTTAGCACAAAAGGAAAGAGGAAAAGGGGAAATTTGCAACTATTCTAAGTCCCTGCAGGAGGACTTCTTGAGTGGTAGGTGCTCAAGAAGAGTCTTAAATTATGTTTTCTATTTGACTGTGATGAGATCAAGCCCAACCGCTCTGCAGACAGAGTATGGGAAGCAAAAGAAGCAAAGCTGGTCTCTAGGTGGCTGGAAGGAGGCTTCTTGGGATTGACTTGTCCGACAACTAAACCAGCTTCCTCATGGCCCAGATCTGGAGACTAAAGTTTGATAAACATTTCTGACAATGAGGGATGAGTTGTGACCTCCAGTGTGGTGACAATTCATAATCCTCTTGAGACTGTACATGATCACAGCACCCACATTAAGAGTGTGCATTGTTCGTGCAAGTTTTCTTTGACCATCAATGGCTCAAGTCTTTATATTTTACACTACTACATCTCTAGAATGCTACAAGACCAAAAAATACTTAATGATTACTAGGTCTTTGGATACTGTGGTAATAAAGCTGTATTAGTTGCCAGAAAAAATGTCAGTAATTGATAGGTGCGATGTAGCATGAATTGGACGATAGTTTATTTTTAGGTAAGATGTTTGCATCCATTTTAGCAATGTTTCACACTTGTTCTCAGAACCCTGAAAATCTAACAAGGCCCATTTTAGAAATTAAACATTTATGGCATGACGCTATTTGATGCTACCATTACGGCACTTCACTGCTGTATTCCTGGATCACCAGGGGACGAGGAGGAGGGGTGCCCTTCAAATTAGCAGCAAGCTGCACATTGCACAGTTGCGTGGCGGGAGCCGGAGTGCATTTTACTCCAGGAAAAAAAAGGTAGTGGTGGCCAGGAAAAGCTGCTTTATATAACAGAAGTGGCAAACAACAGTTAGGTGTGCAATCAAGAGGGAGAGAAGCCTCAGGACAGGACATGTCAAAACACTTAGGCTACTTTGCCACTGGATCCCAGTCACTTGAGAAGCCTGATGGCAGTGGAGACACCACACACGTGTTATTTGCTTTACATGTTTATCCCTTCTTTTAGGATGGTATTGTTCTTTCACTTTCTGGTCACATCAGTTTGGCTGTGTCCTGCTATTAGACAACCTCAAATCGTCTGTGCAGATAGCTTTCCTTCGATTTCTTCATTGTGCATGAAGAATAGAGTTGGAAAAGTCAAGGGCTGCATTAATAATACACTGCTCTTGTGCACGTGTGCACAGCACTGCCTTTAAATTCCTGTTGGCTAAAGGATTCAAAGCCAGGTGGCTGAAACTTGGCTGCTAACTCTGCATTTAAACTCAAAATGGTCTGATTTGTGAAAAATTACAGACACACACAGAAATTCCCCATCCTTCTCTGGATACATTTGGGGAATTTTCATTAAAAAGACTACAATACTACTTCCCACACCTTTCAGCTTGTTAATTCT